>NC_044495.1:6234710-6289710 GCF_902362185.1 Chanos chanos
AGCAACAATAAAACAAATACCACACGAACGTCTGTGTCACAGCTTCAGAAGAAATGAACAAACGGTCAAAGGAGCCACGTTCAACAGTACTGACGCAGGATCCGGTCGTTCCGATGTTTCACGCACTTATTTGACCCCCGGGTCAGATCTGAAACGAACCAAACTGTTTCTAAACCCATTCACTAATTGAGTTTAAGTGGCCTTGACCAGTGACGGGCCGGCTCGGTCTGAAGCTGCCACGACAGCATGCCTTACAATAGTCAGAGGGTAGCAATAACACAAACATTCAGTGTAAACTGTAATCTTAGACATTACACCTCAAGCACTCAAGCAAACGAAAGGTTGAAAAGGCAGAAAAGCAAAAAAAAAAAGAGGGGGGGGGGGGGGGGTTGCTGTAAGAGTGAAGGAAGGGCTCTGACCTTCTTGGTTTTGGCCTTCTTCTCGTAAGTGTCCGAGAGGGGTTTCTTCTTGGGCTGGAGAGTGGCCTTTGAGAACAGGTCTTCGAACTCTTTCGTGTTTTTGATATTTGGCTCTTCCAGAGATCCCCACAGGGTGTTGTTGCTAGGAAAAAAAGGGAGACAAACGAACTTTTCGTTAAGTGCCTTCGAGAATTCAATGAAATAGCTGTGCGTCGTAATTCAGCTATTGTCGGAAAAATGAGGGGTTGTATGGAGTTGCTCTGGCCTGATTCAAAATATCAATGTGTTCCAAAGACGGGCTGTTCCTTGCCAGAGATAAACAACTTATGTTGTGGTTTATTTAATATTTACTTCGTCTGCACCCAACGTTTATTTCCATCTCTGAAGCTCGGCCGACCTTTTTTTTTTTTCTTTTTTTCGCAAGTGTGAATTTATCAAAACAGACACGAGGGGTTTCCACTTTATAAAAGGTGAAATTTGTCACTGGTCCTTCTCAGAACAAATCTGAACTTTTGCGGTTTCTCTATCTGTTGTGCATTTTTAAAACAAAACTACCGTGCAGATGAGTTTCTGTTTTGGTTCCAGCTGTTGCTGAGTGACGCTCGAAAAAAAACAAAACAAGCCGCCCGAAACAAAGAGAGAGGAGAGGCTCTCAGGATACAAACTGGCTTCGTTACCTGGAGTTTCCACTCCTTTCTTCTCACAGGAATTGAAAAAGAAAAAAAATCGGACAGGGCAGACAACGAGGCAACACAATCCTCGCTGTGATAAGTCATTCTCCCTCCCACTCGAATGAAAGTGGAGTGGAGGATCGGTTTGATATAAATCACAGAGAGTATAGGCCAGGCTCTGAACCACCCGTGGGACAAAGCGGGACAGGTTCATGCGTCCAGCCACTGTTATGTGAGACAGCTTAGAAAGAAAGGGAGGGAGGGGTGTGTGTGTGTGTGTGTGTGTATGTGGGGGGGGGGGGTCATATTACCCTGGACATTTACTAACACTAAGTATACTAAAGCTAGGGTAATCTCTATAAAAGCTTTTTAATGCACCTTTGACAGGTCCCTGTCTTAAGACATAAACCTTTGTTTATGAATGCAATATTTAAGGTTACCTGAGGTTGCAACAACGCGGATGCGTCATGGGAAAAAAAAAAACAGTCTCCTGACTTACAGTTTTTGAAAACTCTGTTCTACGTATCAGATGTTAAGATTATGTTTCTGAGGTCCATATTTTGAGATCTCTTTAATGCTTGGCTTGATACTTCGCCGTGTAAACGGACCACTAACGACATTAAAATTTTTTGATATATTTGCGTTGACAAACTGCAGTTATAAATCAAGCTTTAGAGGAGCTTTGTATTACATTAAGAGATAGGTCACTTACAGCTAAGAAAACGAACTTTACTAAAGGAAACATTGCTGTCCGTGTTTTAGTAACAGACATAATGCTAGTGCAATGGACTGTGTTACTGAAGGTCAAGTGAGTTCAGCCATAAGGATTTGCAAATGGCTTTTCATGCCAGCGATTTTTTCCTGGTCAGGATACAGGTCTAGATGAACCCAGTTTTAAAGTATGAGGACTGCCCTTCTGTTCTCACCACCGCGGTTCAAACCGGGGGTAAATTTCGGCCTTAGGAACCACAATTTACGACGGATGTATAAAAACATCGACAAATGCTGATATATCTCGTCGTACGTAAGGATAGCTTCCACACATGTTCTCAAATCCTTTTGAGGTAATTTGCTCTGTAAGGTAAAGCGAACTTGGAGATAATGCAAACAAAATGCACTTTGGCAGAGTTTGTTTAATGTACTGACACTGTTTATAGCATTGCGTATTTCTTCTTCGCATTCTAAATTCCCTTTCCAGGGACTAGTGATAATGCAGGTCAGAGAGTTTAGCATGTAGTAGTGGAGCTTTTTTGACTTGATTTAATACTCAACGACTTGGGCTCTACTGTGCGATTTACAGTAGGCCTTGTAGTCCCCTCTGTGACCCACATGGATCCTACGTCAGGATTCAGAACTACGGCTCGACACCGCGGTCTAATCCTGTCATGGTGCCATAAGGTAATAAAGCTCTAAGAATCTTGGGCGGACCACTCCGGTGGGATAAACGATCGCTACTTCAAAAATCCAAGTCACAGTCCACATTACCATTCATGCTGATGCAGAACCACTCAATCAGCTCAAGTATATGTGTGTGACAAGTACCAAATGGACTGCAGGTACGCGGTGGAAATTTTCTACATGTATCGGCTCAGGCTTAGACGTGAGATTTTACAGTTGGTTCTATAACACGTAAAAGAGCCCAGGACCAAGGTGTTCTCCACAGCAGGGTTAGCAATGACCTGTCAGGAGAATTTGAGTACTCAAATCAAATTAAATAAGATTCTCATACCAGCCGAGAAAGGCTGACACCTAAATACTTAACCATCTACTTCTGGTCTAAAGGATAGCTTTGAGCCACAGTTAACGGTGGACAAACTAATTCAGGTATTTAAAATCCCACAAAAGGTAAAAGGAGGATTTTTCTTACTTGCCGTCCTGGATCTGAATTCTGGTCCAGTACAGAGGTTTCATAGGACACGCTGGCTCCACCGCTGATTTACGCGGCGCCTTTGGAGCTGCTGAGCCAAAACCAAGGCCGCTGGGTGGAGGCGGAGGGCCAAATCCGGGTACGGGCGGAGGTGGCGGAGGTGCACCAGGTAAGCCAGGAGGAGGTGGTGGTGGAGGAGGTGCTCCAGGAAAGGGTGGAGGAGGCGGGGGACCAGGTCCAAACCCTGGCAACGGAGGTGGCGGTGGTGGACCTGCGTTACCAGGTGGTGGAGGAGGAGGAGGAGGTGGAGGAGGAGGAGGTGGGGGAGGGGGCGGGGCTACAGGTCCTCCTGATTGGCCTGGGAGAGGAGGGGCAGGTGGAGGAGGCGGCACACCCTGTCCCGCGGAAGATTCCGGCTTGCCCCCCAAGCTCAAGTTAATGGACTCCAAATTGAGTTTTTTAGGCACATGACCAGGGCTCTGGGCGGTGTGGGCGTTCTCGCCCTCGGGCGTTTTGAGAAAGGTCTCGCGATCCGTCTGGACGCAGACGTTGCGGAAGGTCTTGGGTCCATTGTCGTCCTCTGTAGAGACGCAAGCATCGCAAAACTCTGTGTGCCCCTGTCCTGTGCCAGAGATCCGCTCGCGCTGCATCCTGGCGATGACCCCCTCCAGACGAGATACAGACACTGCATGCTCCCCCCTCAGCTGGAAAACCTGCAGCTCAAAATTCGCCTGTGTGTGTGTGTGTGTGTGCGTGTATGAAAGAAAAGAAAAGAAAAACAAAGGAAATTTTTTGTCAGTTTAGCAAATTGTCTGACAAATGAAAAAACTGACTCTAGTCCTCAGGTCAAAATTTTTGTTGCTATAGTACAAGTACGTGTCTTTGAGGAGTGAATATTCCTGTCTGCTCTGCTAAAACTGATCCCTAATTCTGACTAAAAACCAGCATTTGAGGACTGGAGTTCTGTATCAGTGATTTACGATATTACAGAGGCCCGTTCATGCCACTCGAGAAACCAACCAACAGAGACCATCAAAGATGTTTTGTTAGTCAACGAAGAAAGCAAGCAGTCAACATTTTCCAACATCAAATGTTATGGTGGGTGCACAAACACAAACATTATGTTCACATACAATAGCGTGTTGGCCTTCCATAAACATCAGTAATGTCAAAAACACGTATTGGATGAATGGATTACATTCGAAAGAGCCAATCTTGCCAAACATTGCAATATGTCATTTTTGCATAACCACTATACTCAGACGTGAGATGGTGAGGATGAGAATGTTTAAAAAAAAAAAAAAAATCCACCACCACATGGTCCTCGTTAGCGTGCGGTCAACAATAAAAACGAATTAGGCACGTCTCTGTCCCCTCGCGCGCGCTCTCTTTCTCGTCTTTTAACGTTTGTATTGTCAACGTTACACGCGTGACTTATTCCCAGAGCTCGCAGACTTCTCAGCAGAGAGCAGATCTGACATAAACAATGCTCGGTACTGTAAGTGAACACGACAAGCTTTCAGTGCTTAAACAACACACGTGAATGAAACATTCATTAGCCTCTCACCGACAAACGCTTGATAGTAATCGCTTGATATTTAGCAAATGCCTACCGTTAAGTTAATGCTTTTGGGAACTTGGAAACTTTGGAAACCCTAAGCGCAATCATTTTATGAGTGTAGACAGCAGAAGATTAGATTCGCCCCTGTTGGCTTAGTGAGGAAGTCAAACTCGTTTATTTTGCGCACTGATGGATGGTCTGCGCTAATATGTGAAACCATTCATCAGAACCGTGCGAAACCCTACTCAACATGCTGCTTAAGATTGCGAGGCTCTGGCGACAAGGCCTCGTTAGAAGGCTACGAAAGACAGGATGGCGAAAAAAACCCATCGACGAGCAGCAAGTATCGACACAGCTCCTGGTGGAATTCTCTGAAAACTGCATTTGACCGAAAGGAAATAAATAAATAAATAAATAAATTTAAAACAAAAAAAAGAAAGAAAGAAAATAATGGAAAACTTCGCCAGGCGGAAGAGACAGGTCCAACCGCAGTTTTACAGATGAGATCTCTGGACGCGTCCAGCTTGTAAACTCTGATCTTATTTCATATGGAGGGGCTGGCAACAAGGAGACTCGTCTCCATCTGGAAGCTATCATGGCATCTTTGCCTCCCTTCTCGGTTCTGATTCTCCATCCAACATCACTGTTTACAGGAGTGTCTGAGTTACTTTTCACAGATGTCCATGAAAAAAGTTCTACATCCATCAATTAGAGTAAAGAAATGTAAAAACAAAACAAAAAAAATCAGAAAACAAAAAAAACCCCTTTCATTTAGTTTGATGATTCTGTCCATTTAACTTCTAGGGGGGAACATACGCAAAATCTCTGTTGAGATGAACCCAATTCTAAGTATCTTTTTACGAGTCTACGGAGTATATCGAAAGTTTTATGATTTTTCAGAAATGTGATGTCACAACTTCGGCCTCTGCAAAAAAACACACGAGGAAGCCAAAACCACCCCATCTTTCCATCTCTAACATTCTCTCTCTCTGTCTCTCTCTCTTTCCCTCTCTATCTCATAATATCCATCACTGTTATGTCAAGATGTTCTATTATGAGATCAGGGCAAACATGGATACCTGCCCGTATTAAAAAAAAAAAAAAAAAAGAAAGAAAAGAAAAGGGAAAAAAAAGGCTCTGAGACAAAGCTAAAGTACAAAGCTGGAGAAGAACCAGCAAAACAACAGGATCCAGAGGGGAACAAGACGTCCGAAGGGGCCAACAAGTGACTCAAAACAGTGCATAAACCACATCAGGGATTTGGCCGGGTCAGACCAGCCCTCCTGTCTAACAGAAGCCGTCAGCTGAGGCTGTCAGTAGTAGTCACAATGCGCTTTCAAAATCAATAAAACATAACAGCATTCAGAGAGAAGGCAGAACCCCCATCCTAATCGCTGCCTGCTGTTACCCTGCTCTCAGTACATCTTCTCATCACACACAGAGGGCCCGTTAAAAACAAAAAAAAACTGACGAACGAGCAAAAACATTAATCTTCCTCTCCATATCTTCCCGAACAACGCCGTTCAACTCAGTCAAAGCAACAGAGCAACATACGGCTGAGCTGTTGGAAACAACCGATTCGTGAATAAGAGCAGGGGGATCGTCGCCATTTAATTTTTCTGTGCCTTTTGTTCAAACGCTCTCATCTCACCCACTGTACCTTAACACACCCGAGGTTCGGTCTTGACCTATGACATCATCTGCTTTTTTGCTGTTGCCGCTGACATCAGCGGCGGAACATCTTCACCGAGGTGAAAAGCCTGAGCGTGATCTTTGATTCTACAGTGTCTCCTGCCATCTGGTGCATTTCAGAGGAACTGCAGGGAAGTTCCGCTGAAAGATCAGAAATTCAGAGGCATCATACTTACATGCAGCTTCTCCACCTGCTCTTTGCATTCTCTCTTCAGCTGAAGCAGGGCTGCCTGGTGCTCTGTGAGGACACAAAAACAACGACAGGTCACTGTAATGTAGTATTAACACGGCAATATTCAACACATGTTCATGTATACGTGCATTAGCGGTCATCTTCACAGGAACAACTTACAAGAGGTAGACAACACAGCTCAGAGAGATGGGTTCCAATTTTAAGGTGACTATACTGTAGTTCAAAAGGATTCCATATGTGTTTTTATATATATATTATTTCAATAATAATCAGGAAATGGTGTCAGTATTTAAAACAGAATCAATGATCAAACAGATTTTAAGAAAGGAAAGAATCAGTCAGTGAATAAATTGGAGGTGTGTCAGTAAATTATCTGAGGTAAAATGATTTTTCTATCGATGACGTCGCATGGCGAAAAGGGGAAAAACTACATCAGGACAGAGAGTGGTAGTTATTGTAAGCCAAAGCTTAGATCCGTGAATACTAAAAGTTACAGTGCAGTGGCCACAGAACTGAATCTACATCCCTGGGAGTGAGACTCATTAAAAACTGCATGTGTGATCTTCACAAAGGTGATATTTCAGGCAAAGCTGAGATTCAGAAATAGCTTGTAACCATAGTCAACATTTTAATAAAGCACAACTTAATAAAACTACCATAAAATCTGAACCGCCGAGCGACAGAAAAAAAAAAACAAAAACACTAAACGAATTTTTATACAACTGAATCTGGTTTGATGGAATGTTTACTCTCTTTCCTACATCTTAAAAAAAGAGTTATTTTTTGGACAAAACCAAGCTTTCAACCCACACTGCCTGTTCTCTGATGTTTTAATAAAGGTGCTGTTAAGATCCAGTTCTTACCCAATGCAGCAGAATAATGATCAAAAAAACACACAGTTATTTAAGGTAATCAGTTGCACCCCATGGTTCAAACATTACTTCCTCAAGATGTTCCCTTATTACAGGATAATACTTTTCTGAGACTGTTCACACATCATATATTTAGTATATTTTTGCATATATGTATCACAAACCAGAAACAGAGCCTAAAACTGGAGCTTTGATTATTTGGATGCTATAAACACCCGAATCCACTAGAGGTCGAAAAAGAGCCATAGTTCAATATAAAGGGCGTACTATAGGGATCTCAGTTCAGACTAGATGTCAGAAAGACTGTGTTGGTGTTTTCAATATCAGAGTTTTCACAGTGAATTGGTTTTGAGGGAACAACATTGTTTTTTTTTTTCCTTTTCAATGTGCTGTAACAGTGCAGTAACATGACATCCATCTCATTAACATCTGTTATTCGCCAAACTCAATGTCGGTTTGTTCAGAAGCTGTGTGCTGAAGCCTTCCTGGATCCTTTGGCATTTCTTTAACAGGACTGCGTAAAGGGGTGGAGACTCAGTGACTCATCCCCACTTCATGATCACAATGAGCATACCAGTGACGTTCAAATACATTCAACCTGGGAGTAACGGCACCACATGGATCTACATTTCTCTGCCTAATGGACTTGTGTGGTATTTTAAAATGTTTTTTTTTTTCTTTTTTTTTGCTCTTTTACTTGTCCATTTAGGCTGCCTGGAATGGTCTCGTGTTCCCTCAGTCAACTGCAAGAAGCATTTTATCTCCATGTGGCCTTTTATGATTACGGGAAACATTAAAAAGGTTGATCTACTTCAATACTACAGCTATTGAACCATGAAGACTGGAATGCAAAGATATGATTGCCTTTCAAATACAAAACTGTGCGTAAAAGCACAACCACATTTCATAGTGATCGAGAATTACGTGAACTGCAGTTGGAACGAAACATTGAAATGAGCCAGACATGTATTTGTTTATTCATCAAACATGGCTCAAAATTAAAACTGTCTTTTTTTTCTCGGAATTTCACCTTCTGGGCTGGTCTTGCTAAAGAGTCTGAGTTGCTGAGTCTTAGCCGGAGAATCCTTTGTGAAAACCTGGCCCCTATCTCCATACAAACCTGGCCCCTGTGTCCATACGAACCTGGCCCCTATCTCCATACAAACCTGGCCCCTGTGTCCATACGAACCTGGCCCCTGTTTCCATACGAACCTGGCCCCTGTTTCCATACGAACCTGGCCCCTGTTTCCATACGAACCTGGGCCCTGTTTCCATACGAACCTGGCCCCTGTTTCCATACGAACCTGGCCCCTGTTTCCATACGAACCTGGCCCCTGTTTCCATACGAGCAAATGAACTAGACAATGCTCTCTCCCCATATATCAATGAGATGCAAAAATTCTGTGTTTTTTTCTAACACCAGGGTCATTCTAAAGCAAACTACATTCAGTTATAGTAGCCAAGAGAGACACAGGGGTCTTAGAAACAATGTTAAACAAAACAAACAAAACAAAACAAACAAACAAAAAAAGCCATGGGTCTATGATGAGGTAAAACTGTAAAGCAGAGTCACACCAAAACTATGATGACAAAGCAAAAATTACGACAGAATGAAGTCTGTGCACATTCACGACTAATAATAACTCTACAAACCAGTTTCAAGTGTCAACACAGACCAAACTAGCGTAATACTATTGACCAAATGGCTTAAAACACTTTCCTTTATTTATTAATACAAGTAGTGCTGGCCGCCCCCCCCCCCCACTCCTTATTTGGCATTTCACCACCCCACAAGAAAAAACCTTTTTTGAGCTCTCTTCACGCAGTCATAATGACTTCCAATGACAACCAGTTGGTTGATAAATTTAATCATTTACTGTCGGGTCATACCTTGCGGCTGTCTGCAGCTCAATGACACATACTTTCCACTTACTCTGTGTGTGTGTGTGTGTGTGTATGTGTACAGGGGAGTGAGAGTTTTCAATATAGCCAGATTAACTTTCTAAGAGGCCAATTACCAAAATAGTAACATGTAATTATCAAAAACACCTTTGGTCAAGTCAGTGGGTGAGAGTGCATGTGGGCCTGTTGTGTGTATATCTGCGCGTGTGTCAGTGGCGTGAGTGTGTGTGTGTGAGTGTGTGTGTGTGTGTGTGTGTGTGTATGTGTATATCTGTGTGTGATATCGTGTGCACAGGTGGACAATAGCAACCATTTCCTTATCTATTCACTTCACTATCTATTCATTTGGACTTTCATCCTTCCATTCAAACTCCATTAGATTTGAACTCCTCCACAAATAGACTAACTCTTCCAGTGAGGTTGGTTCTAGGCTGCAAATGTCCTCCTTAAATATAAGGCATTAGGTGGAATGAATCACTGGCAGTAATTCAGTAAATCCGTGTTCTGGCTTGTATGACTTCACAAGTGTTTGAAAGTGTGCTCAGATCCTGAGGGAAGCAGAGCCAATAAAATGTGTTCATCCAAACTATTCCCAGAATGCAACGGGTGACCTGGCCCTCTGAGTTGCACTGTACACTTTGGTACCACGAGACACTCAGCAAACAGCAGAATTACTGTCGGTGGGAGCTTGTGGTGCGTTCCTTTTCTAAACAGATTTATTTAGGGACATATAACACCCTCTGAAATGGCTACGCTTAACACAACACCCCAGACGAAGGTAGCTGCTCCACTTGTTTGTGTGAGCTCAAAAATTAGATTACGCAGCAAGATTAAGTGCAGCAAGGGGAGGGAAAGCAAAAAAGGCAAAAGTGGAAAAAGAAAGACAGAGAAAGGCGTTTTTTTTTTCGTATGAATCTAACAGCAGGATGGAGATTGGCTCATGAATACTGTCAGATTGTGCATGTTTGTTTCCAGTCAGCAGCACGGCCCAAAATGCCTTTCATTTTTTGTGTACTGATGAGGCAAAGATTACATTTATATTTTTTCACTTTAATCCAAAGTGATGAAAGCTAATGGCTTTTAACTACTGGGTAAATACAAATTGTGTTTTTTACGAGACTGCAGTTCAAAAACAAATCCCTTTGCAGAGCTTTCGCTCTCCTGAAAATCAAGCACGAACACAAGCATCGCACACTTACGCATAGATCTAAACAACACGTTTTCCAATTAGCCTCTCCCTGCTGTGTAAACATAACACATAATACATGCCAGTAACTATTCCATGTCTAGTTGGATGGTTCAGCCGTCTTACCTGCTTCAGTGTAACGTAGTCCCACCTTCTCCTCCTCATCCTTGGGTCTTGGCGGGGGCCAGACGGCCTGAAGTCGCCCGGGAGTCCGGTCCTCGCTGTCAGTCGGTGAAGTAACCTTGGACTGGGGTTCAGGAGAAGAAGCAAAGCAAAATCAACCATCATTAGATATAAAATATCAGGGGAGCGCAGAGCTTCATCACAGCAAAAAGAAAAAAAAAAAAAAAAAGGAAAAGTTATCGAACAGGTAACAACAGATAAATAATTTCATTCAGTTTTGAGGACTACTGTAGTCACGGCAGAACCCCACTCAATCATCACCTGACAAATACCCTGACATAATTCAGTTTTCATCTCATTCAAAGGAATGTATGAATTCCCTCATGTGCCACTCAGTCGAAAAGGTGAATTCCTTAACCACACTCCATTCCAAACAGAATCCAAGATCTTTACTCAGTTCAGTGCTGGACAAGTACACGTCCTGTTTATTCATTTAATTACATTGTTTAAAAAAAAAGGGTCCACCACCTAAAATACTCTTCCTGGTTTAGAAACTTAATCTGATCTTTAAAGAATTCTTAGGAAAACTTAGGAATCAAGAAACATAGCCAAATCACTCGTAACACAAAAACAACCAGAAGACCATAATTAAAGTGTGTGACTTAAAACTGTATGATAAAAGTGTAAAATTTAACAAACAACAAACAAACAAACAAACAAACAAACAAGAACGCTTGTTCCATGCAATAAGTTCCACAACACATAAGACGTTGCAAAGTTGACAGCTGACATCTGATCAGACAAACATTATTCGAATAATACATACTTTGGCCTCAGTTGCAGTCTTGTTGTCAGTAGTGGGAGATTTAGACAGCGATCGTTCAAAGATGGATTTCAGGAGCTCTTTTTCATTTTTGATTTTTCTTTTCAACGTGTCTAGGTCCACCGCAGAGTCAGCAGGTTCCTTTTTGTAAGACTTGGGGCTGAAGAGAGCCTTGAAGGAGTCAAAAGCTGTCTCAGAAGTTTTGCCTCCCTCCTCCTGAGGGCTGCTGACCTCTGTGCTCTTCACTGGCGATGACTCCTGTTCTTTTCCTGCATCACTGTTATTCTGGGTGTCGGCACCTAGACCGTCCTCCCCCAGCTGTCTCCGGGGGGTCAAATTAAATTCGGGCAGGGCCTTTGGCTCAGCTCGTTTTTTGGGAGTGGAGGTCAGCGGTTCGGAAAACAGCTTGGCTTTGTTCACGTGCTGCTTCAGACTCAACAACGCTCGGTCAGTGTCCCTCTGTTTGATTTCGGACACACTCTCCCTCTCCTCCCCGACCACGCCCTTCTTCAGCACCCGCAGTCCGCTGAACAGGGCCGGCAGCTGGAAGGACCTTTCCGCTGAGGCGACGGCCGAGGAGAGGGACGTGGCCCTCGGGAAGGGGGAGGAAGAGAGGTTTGTGCTGGGCCTCTGGGCGACAGGCGTGTCCTGGCTGTCGCCTTGCGGTGGAGAAGAAGGAAGAGGGATGGCACTTGGCCCAGAGTCAGCTCGGGACTCCTGTGGGTCTGTCTCTGAAAGGCCTTTTGTTGTCTTATTGCCAGGCTGCCGCAGCGCACTGGGACAAGAAGAGTCCGCAGAGTTAGGGGACTCAGTGGCAGAGTCTGGACCCGTAGCTTCAGCAAAGTTGGTGCGGACCTGTGGATCTGTTCCTTCACTGTCCCCATCTTGACCCTCTAAATCCCTTATGCATTCCGAAGAGGAAACATCTACACCTGGTGGTCCCAGAGTGGTCCCAGTTCCAGTTACAGGGGACTCGGACGTGGACAAAAGCCCTGGGGAAGGATCCTCCGCGGAACGTTTCAGAATACCTCGTCTATTCCAGTAAATGGAAGAATCAGGCACACCTGTATGGGTGTGATCCTTCTGTTTAGGAGTTTTAGCTGCTGACAGGTCAGAACCCATTTCCGCAGTGTTCTCATTTGCAAAGCTTTGATCCTCTGAACAGTCCTCGAAGCTCTCAGAGCCTTCAGGCTCCTCTGCCTGCTCCTTCTCTTCTGAGCGAGTGACAGCGTCGCCCTGCTTCTTCTCAGGTCTCCCATTAAACCTGTCATTACTCAGAACAGAAGCGTCTTTCAGCGTCTGCTCCACAAGACTCTCCGGTGTGAAGACAAGCAGCTTTGAGTCTGCCCCAATCACATCACTCTCCCTGCCAGGAACGAGCGCCTGATCCGAGTTATGGTCTACACGCTCGTCTTCCTCAGCCCCTGACACAATCTTCGCTGAGGGGACAAGTTCATCTGACCGGCCAGCGAAGCGGCTCCCCTCGTCATCCTCTGGCTCCGTGTCGCTGTACGTCTCCACCCGTGTGACCCGCACCAGATCTGGCTCCATCCCTTCCTGAGCAGAACTGGACGATGACCTCGGCCCAGATTTGCGGACAAAGGAGTCCGAGGTTTCCTCCCCATGGGTCTCGGTTTCGACAGATTCCGCTCCCTCTTTACAGGTGCTGACAGGCAAGCTGTGAGGTGTTGGACTTTGCGTGTCTCCTGATTCCATCTCGCTGTCAGCACAAATATCAACATCAACAGATTCATGATCTATAGGGCTTTGAAAGCTCTCTTTGTCAGACAGTGTCCGGAAAGCTGTCAGCACTGCCTGATCTCCCTCCTGCTCTGATCTCTCCTTCGAAAACATGGTGGAGATCTTATTGATGAGAAAACTTGAAGGAGGACGCTTTCCCTGAGAATCCTCATTACCGCCAACGCTCTCCATGATCAGAGATCTCAGATCTGCTTGACTTCTCTCACTGCGTAGTTACAGGTAAGCAGCGTAGCGTGTCCCATCGCACAGTGTCACCATGGGCACATCTTTTACGCTACCAGTGCTCTCACCTTCCTGTATTACAGTTTCACAGACTGGGACAAACAAAAGACTTTTGTTCGGATGAATCTCCCCCTCTTCATCTCCTCTTACCTACCGCTGGAGCGTTCCAGTTATAGGGTCTTAAAAGACCCTTCTATCTTGTAATCCTTTCTGACAACATGCAGTTGAGCTACGTTGCGCCTGTGTTCCTTAAATTACTTAAATCCCAAATCTAGCCTTCTTCTTCAACATAGCTTGTTTCCAGCAGTATTGCGTAATTCTTGTCTCTCTGAGAAGGTTTCCCCATTCAGCAGAGCTGGGTGTAATTTTTCTGATGAACCCAGTTAAAGTTTCTGCGGCAAAAGAAACACATTCCTCAACGCGTGTAACCCCCCAGGAAATCAACAGTGAGGAAGGTAGTAGAAAAGTGTAAAGTCCTTCAGAAATATTCCGTAACACCTTCAGACATGTAAAAGTTAAGTCCAACTCTAAATGAAAGCAAAGCTAGGCAGGGTAGTCCGGAAACTTCCTTAACGTGGTTCAGTTCACGGGTCTGAACTGCGAGGCAGCTTCGTGGGGGCTCCGGTCGTTGCAGTTGAATCCAAACACCCCATGAGTGAGTGAGAGTTTGTTTGAACACGGCTCTGTGAGAAAGTTACTCAGGTTGGGAAAGGAATGCGGCATGCTAGTCTACCTCCAGTCTCCTCCCTCTCCACTGTTCTGGTGTTTCAGCCGTGCCCTGCCTGGGAGGGAACTAAGCAGCAGGTGTCTTATTACGCCTGTTCAGTTCCACCGTAAATGCCGTAAAGCAGTGTGAAAGAACTCTCTCTCTCTCTTTCTCTCTCTCACTCCTTCTCTCTCTCTCTCCTTCTCTTGGTTGCTAATCTCCGATTGGGTCAGATGGATTGAGAGGCTCTGTTAACACTGTTGCAGTACTGGACATAATCTGCTACAGCTAAATCACCATGACCACACCCCCCTCCCTCTGTGTTACCACAGTAATACCAAGCTGTCAGCAGGTCCAACGACTGTTTCAACTGAGATATAACGTATTGTTATCTGTTTTCAAAAAGGTCTCTTACACATACATCACAAACAGACACAAAGACATAGAGACACAGACACACACACACAAACTCTTTCAGTCTGAAGCATACACAGGAAATCCAGTCAGAGAAAAAGCAAAGCCACATACAGGTGGGTGTTTTCAGGGGTGGCCAGGAGTATTTGGTTTCAGAGACCTTTTAAGGCAGAACTATGGATCAAAGTCACCTTCTGAATTAACATGTGAATGTGAAAACACCAAGCTGCTCCACAAATAACACATATTCATTATTAATAATAACTCTGAAGAGAAACATGTATTTGCCTTTGTCCTGGAGACAAACATATGGACCCCCCCCCCCCTCAAAAAAAGGCACATAGTATGTTTATTTTACTTTAAAATGATTTGAGTGCTTTTTTTTTTTTTTTGATTAGGCATACAAAGTCCTTTACCAGTAAATCACTACACTCTTCCTCATTCTCTGCTACCACAGCAAATACACTCATGCATTCTTTCTCCACTGGTCAGAGCGGAAACTCTGCAAAACTGGCAAAACTAGGCCTGAAATTAAGGCTACTTGTTCATTTGGCTCCTCTTACGGAATTTCAAGCCTTATTAAGGGCATCGCTGGTCGTGCCAGTCAAAGTTCACTCTCCCTCACATTCCAGTAAGACCCCCACGGCTTTACGGCTTAGACCGATGGCTGTCAATATGACGTGGAATTGTGAAGAACTTCATACTTGTTTGCAACTGAGAGAGACATCTCTTTAGTGGTTGTTAGCCTCGTATACCTTTATATGGCTGTACAAACCATATGAATGGAGGGGGGAACTGAATTTTATATTAATATATTACATTTTATGAAAATGTGATGGAAGAAGAAGAATGTTCGCGACAGCAGTCTCTTTGATATAACAATATTAAATTGTGTTGTAACTGTGCAAAACCAGTGTGCACACTATTGGTAAACCCATTAAAAATGTATACAAAACAATTAGAAGCATTTCTATTGAGCTTATTAACTTCAACCACTCAACCGTGTCGACGAAGAGATTAGAAGTGAAAAAAAAAAATCTGTGATTGACAAGCTAAGTCTTAGCAGCTATTATGTAAGTATGGTGGGGGCTAATGCTCTTGGAGCACCAAATCAGGGTAGGTAGCCCCCTTACATATAGCTTACATACTGCAGCCCAAAGAAGGCTAAGCTAGCACGTGGTGGTAGCGCTCTGGCATATTTCCCACTGTTCAGTTAGTGTAGCAGTTAGCGTCTTGGCTAAGCAACACATTGTCAGGCCCGGTGCCACAAGTTGCCAGTGTCACCAGTAAAAATGGAAATGCCTGGAATGTCTGTCTTTGCATATGAAAATGCACCAGTAATTCAGCGTGCGAGACATGATTCACTATCTAACAGTCAGAGAGTGTTTCCAACAGACCTTTAAACAGAGCCTAAATACACATTTTTTTTTCTGTGTTTGTAAATTCGGGCGACAGGTGTTAATGCTTAGAATTCCTTTTTGTTGTGCCTTAATCCACTGTCTGCAAAGCTCAGAGCTGCACAGGGTGTAACTGAGGAAAGAGAGAAATGCATAACATAATGAAGATAACAATATTACAGCAGTCATCTGTCATTAAAACAGACTGGTGAAACCAGTCCTTAAACATGTCTACTTTCACGCTTCCCTCTATTATCTCTAAACTCATCTTAACACTGCTTTTACCCAGACAACACACACACACACACACACACACCCAGTCAGGGAGTAGGTGTAGTTCATGAGTGTGTGAGTCTATGAACCACACCTGCGACCAAAGCTTTGCTCTTGTATCGAGTCGCAAAAGAATGCAGGCGGCAGACAATTCTTTATGGTTTTGTTTTGTTTTGAAGGTGAATAGAGGAGTCACCCTTACATGTGCATGTATATGCACACACACAGACACTGACACACACACACAGACACACACACACAAACATTCTTGGATGTAGACTCACAGATGAAAATACTAAGTATCAGAGGAGCAGCTGTGGGTTTTTTTGCGTTGAGACTGTAGAAATGAAGGCCATTCAAATCCAGAGAGAGTGTTAATCTCTCTTTGTGGGCTATACATACACAACCAACAGCCAACACCTGGAGACTCACAACACACAAAAGTTTCTGTGGGTGTGTTTTCTATGTTTGTGGGCACTCGTAAGGCTAGGCATTGATTTCCTTTCTAATTCAGTTTCACAGCCATTTTTATTATGGTGTCATAACTGAGAGAGAGAGAGAGAGAGAGACAGAGAGAGAGCGAGAGGGAGTAGTTACCTAAACTGAGGTATACTTAATATAACATTCCCTGTAACTCAGTCCATTGAAAGGTTGGCCAGTCAGTCTAACTTTGCTGAATTAAGAGATCTATATTTACTAAGCTGGCCTGTAGACAGTGAAGTACTTAAACAAAGACACACATCAATCAGTCCTAGATACTGCAAGTCAGAGCAATACTCATTCATTTAAACAGAATGATACAAATCAGTTCTCCACTTAAGGATAACCAAACACTACAGGCCTCATGCCAAGTGGAAGGAAAAGGTTTGTTCCAGTCATTTGGAAGTCCTGTAAGCGTGAAAGATTTGTTTAATCACGAATAACTTTACAGCTGAGGAGTATGGAATCACTAAACAATATGTGAAGAAGTGTGCAACCTACAAACATGTATGTGCAAATATGCATGTATGTGCTTATGGTTTTATACAAGACGACTCTGGAAACATCTGACATCCGTGTATCTCTGTCTGTACACTCAAACACATGCTCCCATTTAGTTTGTGTGATTGTACGGTTATGAGACATATGTGGCCATATGAGCATAATATATATTAGTAGAACATTGTAATATATCACAATAAAATATATTATTCACTCTCTCTCTCTCATACATACACACACACATACACACACCATACACCTATAAAAGTATGGTAAAGTTCCAAATAAGTCCATTTTCCTTCCTGACTGTGTACACACATCTTACGCACCATGCTGTCCAGTTTAGAGTGGTTTGGAGTATCTCCAATGATGTCATCTTCTGGAGGGGTGATGCGCAGGAAGTCCAAGTGGTCTGGTCTGGTGACTTGACAGAAGGGGTCTTGGGAAATGGAGTCCTCTCCATCCAGTGTCCAAATATCATCCTGCCTCAAGGGGGAGTCTTCTACAGAAGAGAGAGAGAGAGAGAGAGAGAGAGAGAGAGAGAGAGAAATCAGGTCACAGTTTAACCTCATGAGTAATTCCAGCACATAAAGGCTTGGGAGGTCTATTGCAGAGAAAACACATAACCACTGTAAGTGACACTGTACGGATCAGTCTCAGAAAATACAAAAAGTCCTGAAAGACACTGATCCTCAGTATTGACTAGGTATTGGCTGAGGGCCAAAAATCCCTGACTTAGCCCTGAACAGGATTACACCTGTTACAACAGTACAGTCAGAAATGAGCCCAAAACATATCTGCAAACATCATAATGTATTCAGACCATTATGCATAGTACTTTTATAGAGACATGACATATATTATTTCTCTGAAAAGAAAATATGTAAATTGCCCAACACAGCTCTCCTATGTTCTGTGCTTTAAATATATTAATCTCCCTATAGTAGAGAGACGTGGTGAGGATGAATTTCCAGAGGGTAATGTTAAATAAAACATTTTCTTGGAGAGCAGCGGCCCATATTGGCATTAAAGAGACAGAAACACTTACCCTGGCGTAGGAAGGAAACAGCTATTTATATAACATAGTGGAGCTCCCAGCTGCCTGCAGCCTGATCTAAGTGCAGTTCTGATCTAATAAAGCAAATGCCCCTCAGTGCTGCAGCTCCAACAAACAAACGTCAGGGTCCGGTTTGATTTATGAATGAATTCATCATAATAGTCTTATTACATTACTTATAGCTTATGCCCAGTCCCATAAGGAAAAAGAGCTGTCCAAAAGAACTGAGTCATGATTCGTTGATTTAAGAGCAAAGTCATTCTAAATGAGGTTGCCATGGAACCCAAAAGCAAAGGGAACAGCTGGCTGACTCTCAGTTGGATCTGCCTTTTTGGAGAAACAGACCGAACCACCCCCGGAACCACAGGGTTTTTGTCAGTTTGGGTGAAACAACATACAACACAGGAACAAAGCATCATATCAGGCTGGCTTTGGTGCCGGTGTTCGTTTTATTGGTCATTCTCTAGCGTAAAAGTATTAAATATTTCACAGGTTTGCTCTGTACTTCTACTTGGCTGAAAGCCCATGCGGCTGGCAGGAGGTTAAAGCTAATACATGTGCGCTCTCTCTCTCTCTCTCTCTGGAGGTGCAGCGAGTTGTATAATTCAGCGTCTTTGCGCGTCCAGCGCTCTGGTTACTGGCCGTCTCTGTGAGTTTGGTCGTCCTCACAGTCTGAGAGAGTAACACAGGTCACATGGCATTACCTTCAAATTAGAGGCACGAGGGAGCGACCAAGCATGCATGACATCACTGCCCCTCTCTGCACAGTAAACACACAAAGAGAGAGAGAGAGAGTTCTAATCTCTCTCCATCACACACACACACACACACACACACACAGTTACACATTTATTTAGCTCAAGGGTATTTTAAAGGGATTTCACAGAAACAAGATGTTAACAACACTGATTATGGATACACACATGCTCTCTCCCTCTCTCTCTCCCTTTCTCTCTCTCCCTCTCTCTCTCCCTCTCTCTCTCCCTCTCTCTCTCTCCCTCTCTCTCTCCCTTTCTCTCTCTCCCTCTCTCTCTCCCTCTCTCTCTCTCTCTCTCTCTCTCTCTCCCTTTCTCTCTCTCCCCCTCTCTCCCACATGCTTTCTCTCTCTCCCTCTCTCTCTCTCCCCCTCTCTCCCACATGCTCTCTCTCCCTTTCTCTCTCTCTCTCTCTCTCTCTCTCCCACACGCTGTCACTTGCACACAGTTACATTTTTATTCCACTGTAGCATTTTTACAAGGATTTCATGGTAACATGACATGCATTTTTTTCATTAATATCCTCACTGTAGTGCCCTAGGTAATTCTGACATGCCCTCCCCCACTAATATACCACTGTAAGTATAGCACTCAGATCCCTGCCCACATCATGTCTGCATGCTTTCTCTTTAACCCTCGGGAAATATTTTCATGCACAACAGAAGAGAGATGGGGACTCTTAAGTCAACCTGGCATGTACTACTCCTGGCTTTGGAATCAACCAGCAAGGATCTATTCCGCTCTGCACGGCGAAAAAACGATTACACAATTTCCGATACAACATAACGTCCAGTTTGAATCTCTGCAGTCCTCATATCTCAAGTATAACACTCCTGGACAGGGTACAACGGGAGAAAAGAAAACAATATAAAAGTATCCTTGATTTGATTTTCTTCTGTGTGTCAAATGCTTGAAACTTAGTTTGAACCGAAATAGAGTTTGTCGAGTGTATGTTTTGCTTACAGTGTAACATTCAAAGCACAGTTAAGGCACAGCGATAGATAAGGAATATTGCATTACAGTATAAGAAAGTAAATGGTATTGTAGGGTAAAACTTGGCAGTGAAATATGGAGGAATCCTGATTGGATTAATGATGTTTCATTATGATAATGCATCTCTCTGAATTGCTCGAGCGAGACCTTACAAAAACGCTGACTGTATTTTGGTAAGACTCCAAATACAAAGTAAATTTTGTCCCAAAGTCTCTCTCTCTCTCTCTCTCTCGCTCTCTCTCTCTCTCTCTCCCACTGCAGAAAACTGCTGTAGTCTTTTACACGAGTCAGCTGTAATCCAGTGGAGGACATAAGTGCGAAAATTTCGTTTTAAGTATGATTTACGATCGGGAACATCTTGCCAGATCATAAATGAAATGTTATCTTCGTTCACGTGGCATCGGGTCACGCTGCTCTGAACCAGACCTGGTTAAAATAAGAATTTCAGGCATTTGCACGACTGTGCCCTGCCCCACTACTCTTCAGCACTCCAGTTCCTTATGACCTTGATCCACAGGCAAAATGTTAGACTCTTTAAAAGGCCAAATGTTAGACAATGCAAAGCATACATGACACATATGTGCAATTCAACACATTCGGTTGTTTAGTTTGGTTTAGTGGAAAAGGACACATGGTAGAGGAGCCATATTGGAACAAGACCCATTCATATACACAAACTTAGTACATACACACACACACACACACACACATTTATATATATATATATATCAATATACATATACTCAAACACTTCTTGGAAACAGTACTGACATTCACCAATTCATATACACAAACTCAGTACACACACACACACACACATTTATATATATATATATCAATATACATATACTCAAACACTTCTTGGAAACAGTACTGACAGAACCTTTAATATCTAAGAATAACTTGTCATTTCTCACTAATTGTACACCTACGTTTGTCTAATTCACGATTGTACACCTAAATGTTGATGAACCTTAGTCATGCCTAAGATGTAAAAAGACAACAGTACCTGGAACACAATACCAGAGTGTAAAATTTATGAAACACTGCCCCCAGCTGGACAGGAGAGAAAAAAGAATATGTGTGTTAGTGGCTGAGGGGGTGGTGCACTCAGGGTTCACCATGCCCTGAAGGGCTGGTTTAGGACAAAGCACACCCACACCCACATCCATTCAAGTGATAGGGAACAGAGCCGACCCACAAGTAGCACTCAAAGGTCATTTCAACCTCCATTAGACAGGACAAGTAGATTACCACATGTTACATATGGACTGTTCTGAGCTATCACAATCTACTTTAATTCAGATGTGTGTTCTGCTTTCATGCAGCTATGAGCTACAGTGCGTGTGTATCCTTGCAACAGAGTGGCATGGGCTGAAATTATGGCCTTTAAATTTCCAAATGCAGGGAAGCTAGATGATAATTCATTTTGGGTTATGGGGCTCTGGCAACATGTAAGATCATTAGTGGAGACGGTTTTCCTCTTGGAAGCTCTGCACCTGTTCATCTGTCCTATCATTTTAAAAATGAGAAGTCTCTTCCAGCTTTGTCTCCAGACGTAAGATCACTTTATTTAACATAACCAAACTTGACTCATTCTCACAGATCAATTAAAACCATAACTTCTTAACGTAACACCATATAAAGTGGAATAGTTCTAGAAAAAAGGGCAGCCCTTGGTTCAAATGAACAAGCCTTTTCAAAATTTGAGATTATTGTATTTTAAATGGGCTGAATCTTGATAATCTCATAAATAAAAGGTTACAGTCTAGACACAGCTTCTTGGTATAACACTTCATGAAGAAAGCAGATGACAGATGGCAGCATCTCCCTTTAAGATTTGTTTGCATTTATTTGAGAAAAAATGATGATGAGTTTAGCGGCGGAACGGTGGTGCAGTGGGTAGTGTGGTGTTTGCATGTTCACCCCGTGTCTGCAGGAGCTCTGGTTTCCTCCCACAGTCCAAAGACATGTCAGTCAGGTGAACTGGAGATACTACATTGCCCCTGGGTGGGAATGTGCTTGTCTGTGTGTGTATGTGTGTGTGTGTGTGAACGTACTGTATGTTTGTCTGTGTGTCTGCCCTATGATGGACTGGCGACCTGTCCACGGGCGTTTCCCCCACCTTTCGTTCAATGAACGCTGGGATAGGCTCCAGCACCCCCCGTGACCCTAATTAGGATAAGTGGCTTAGAAAATGAATGAATAAATGATGAGTTTAGAATCATTGTGATTGCTGGTTTAATATTAATTCAGGATGTCATAATAAGGTTCTCTCTTTACAAGAATAAAGCATTGAAGCACATATGAACGCACAGTGCATAATGTAGTTAAGCTTATGGCACTACACATTTAAAAAATAAGACTTGTAAACCTTTTGTGTGAGTGACACACACACACACACGCGCGCGCACACACACACACACTGTGTAAGTTGTAAAGGGTGAGGCAGCGTTCAGTGGCACAGGAGAAAACTGTTCATGTTGTTATTTCTCTCTCTCACTCTCTCTCTCTCGCTCTCTCTCTCTGTAAAGATTCAGTCATGCTTGGCTGAATTAGTCTGTTCATTAAAAGCAGCTTACATGACAGTGGGTATCTCGATGCTCTTTCCTTGCCAGTGCATGTGATCAGCTTGTTTTTAGTTTAATGTCCTGAACTGAACTTTGCAAAACCTTGCCCTCAGATAACTTCACCCTTACTGTAACATGTACAAAAGTGCCTGTGTTCAGGCATACAAAGGAAACCACTGCAGTATGCAAACATACACTATCTAAGCCACTTATCCTAATTAGGGTCGCGGGGGGTGCTGGAGCCTGTCCCGGCGTTCATCAGGCGACAGACGGGGAAACACCCTGGACAGGTCGCCAGTTCATCGCAGGGCCGACACACAGACAAACACATTCACACACTCATTCACACCTGGGGCAATTTAGTATCTCCAATTTGCCTGACTTGCATGTCTTTGGACTGTGGGAGGAAACCGGAGCTCCCGGAGGAAACCCACGCAGACACAGGGAGAACATGCAAACTCCACACAGAAAGGAATCGAACCAGTGCTGTGAGGTGACAGCGCTACCCGCTGTGCCACTGTGCGCCCAGTATGCAAACATAAACTTTCAATTAGCTTAGCAAATACCAAATTACTCCCTCTCGGCTTTCTTATACTGACCTTTCAAATTCATGATTGTCTGAGCCTTATCGTTTTAATAGATCTGAATGTCAGATACCAGATTCACAAGTTGTATTATGTGCAAGCCTTAATGTCAACAATAATCAAACTCCATGATACTGCATCAGATCCATGCCTCTCCTTGACAGAGAGCCTTCAAACTGAAAGCCTGAGTTGAAGAGGCCAAAAGAAAAATAAATGAATAAATAAATAAATAAATAATAAAAGCGTGATATGTGGATATAAGTCTGAAGAGGAAAAACTGGCAAGACAATCCTTGGTAGTATGTCGACCATTTTAACGATTTTGTATTCCACCTGGGTTGTGCCAAACTGTAGTGTATTACTACTGGAATCGTATCTGCGGACATTGGAAAGCACGCGCATAGTGACGCGATGTCTGACGGTGTTACTCCCGTCATTATCGAAAGGTTCGGTGTTTCAACTTTCAGGTCAGTACGGGTAAGTAAATGTGCAAGTGGTTATATGCACTTACATGTATCTCTACACACACAGACACACACACACACACACACACACACACATATATATATATATATATATATATATATTTACATAGCAATCTTTGCCCAGTGCCTCTTTATGCTGATAGAACAACTGGGTGCAATAGAAAACAAACTGTTATTATTGCGTCATCCTGGTTACGTATGTGAGAAGAACATCATTTTCGTGCAGCGCGACTGGAAAGTGACATTTCAAGAGCTTTAAATCAATTCCGAGACAACTACCAAGAAAAACCTTTCGGGGTGAGTATGAGAGAGATTCGAGCTTGTAGGCTGAACGTGAGTGTTATGTCAGATGTTTGAAAACTGTAGATCATTAAGAATGAAAAGTTATCAAATCGAAGTTTTGCCTTCACTGTTTTGTCCCACTGCCGAATTATTCTCCTCCCATCCCTGCGGCACTAGCCTTCGCCCTGCGAAAGGTCCGTGCTGGGGTTTGTAGATATGCCCGAAACTGCAGCTTTACAGTAGAGCCACGAGCCTTCTCTTAAAACCGGCGGAAATTTAAAATTGGCTCCCTCCCAGCCTATCCTCTTTTCTATTTGTAGTGCCCATAGCTAAATCAGCTGACAGATATTTACAGATATTTTCAATTTGTAAACACCGGAAACTGCCGTTTTTTTTTTTTCAATTTGCCCACTCGTTGTTGATCTTCTTCGCAATGGCCGTAAAGACCACAGCAGTTCGGTTCGCGCAGCGGGTGTTTTAGAGAGCGTATAGAGTATAAATGGAGCATTTAGCATGCTTTTAGTTAAGCCTACGTTACCCAATGTATTGTACGAATAACACCGCATTCCCCCTAATTTCTTCCCCTAACTTTTCTTCTCTCACATTTTTAGCATTTTACCTTGACGCGATGGAGGGATGTGAAGTGAATAAGTTTAAGGAGGAAAATCCAAACAATTTTGAAGGGAAACTTGAGGTTTCTCAAGAGACCCTGGAGAGTCTCCTTGAGGCTGCTACAGTAGCAGACAAAGAAAAACTGGCCGAGAAAATGAGAGAGATTTTAGGAGATGCATGGAGGGCAGAGAGACTGAAGCTGGAAAAAGAAAGAAGTGACCTAAAAAGAGCGTGGATGGAGCTACAGCAGGCTCAGGTGGAGACCGTGAAGGCTAAGGTACACTGTGAGACACTGGCAGCTAAGTTACAAAGACAGCAAGAGGACAATACAGAGGACAGTCAAATGATACAGGAAGAACTCATATGGATTATGGAAAATGAGAAAAAGGAGATGGAGAGAGCAAACAAGTTGACGATTGCCGCCCTGCGGTCGAAGATTGAACAGCTGCAGTCGTCCTTGGTGCAACGTGAGCGTGACCTGCTGAGAGAGAAGGAAAAGAATAAGGAGAAAGAGAGGGACAAGAAAAACTTGAGCTCTGGAAGTGAAGCGCTGGCGAAAGCCTGGGCAGAACTCAACCGCCAACACGACGAAACGAAGGCCGCTTGGAAAGCTGACAAAGAAAAGTTGATTGTGCTTCTGACGGAAAAAGAGAAACTCGAAGAGAAGAAGAAACTGAAGGAAGCTATGGGAGCGCACGCGACGGACGGGATTAACGGGGTAGAGTTCTTGCACCTCATGAAAGTGAAGAGGGAGGAACAGAAGAAGATGGAGGAGACCTGGAGGAGAGAAAAGGCAGAGATGGAGAGAGAGAGTCAGAGGGCAGCTCAAGTGCTTATGAGGGAGATGAAAGATACAGAGAGGTGCCTTACAGCTCTCCACAGTGAGAAGGACAGACTCCGGTGCCTGTTGATGCAGATGGAGGAGAAGTGGCAGAAAGAGAGGAAAGAGATGGAGGAAGAGAGGAACCGGTGGGCTGAGTTAGAGAGAAAAATGAAGGAGAGAGAGGAGTTATTACTGTCAACAATACCCACTATGGTTCTCCTGAAACACAAGTTCATCCATGAGATTAAGCACACCCAGGTCCTTAAAGCAGCAGATGAGCAGTTGACCAAGAGAGAGATAAAGGAGAGACAGAGGCTAGAGAAAAAGAGGCAGAAGGAACTAAAAAAGAGGAAAAAGGAAGAGGAAAAGGCCGAGAAGAAAAAGGAAAAACTGTCCAAAAAGCTGGAAAAGGAAAGAAAGAACATTGAGGGTGAAAAGGAGAAAAGGGGAAAAGCAGAGGATGAGGAAAGACCAAGGACTCTGCTCCAGAGCATTAGGAAGAACATGAGGGCAATTTTTTAAAGGCAGAGAAAAAACCAACAGAGAGAGAGAGAGAGGACAGAAATGTACAGAGACAATGCCTGGACAACATAGACAACTTAAGATTAAAGGGAGGGAAAAAAACATATGAAAAAGGAATGCCGACAGGGACAAAAACATCAAGAAATCCAAACGTCCCAATATAAAACCACGCTCATCACACTAAAGGCAAAACGATCCGCCTGCAAATTAAAAACGTTTTAATGAAAGCTGAAATTTTGAGCTTTTCGTTCGTATGTTCTTTAGTGAGTTCTGGCATCTGCCATAGTACCAGAATAAGTTTATATGTAATAGTCGTGGATAAAGTGTATCTCTAAAGTGTAATTATTGTCAGTCATTCTACAGCTTCATCCCCATGACACATAGAAAGTCACAGCTGGCTTTTAGAAGTGGACTTTTTTTTTAGATAGATGTCCTATCTTTAAGTCCATCAGAGGCCAATACAATTCACATTGTGTTAACCTCTGTGTATGTCAAAGATATTACTATTGGGAGTTCGCTCTAAAAGCAGAATTAATATTAGCATTGTGCACCTCTTTCAAACTATGGCCAACCAGTTGGTGAAAGGATAGCATTTTTAAATTCTATATTTTGTGCTGCTCATTTTAAAAAGCATATGCATTGTGGCCATGTTTCACAAGAGGTCCGTGTAGGCGCTCACTCAAACAGGTACAAACAGCTAATAATGTGAATAATCAAAGACACAAATCGATTATGAAGCACACCCTAACTTACATACTCATGTTACGACTGTGACGTCAATGTCATCAAGGGCATTTGTGAATTATTTTCAGTTTGCCTGTTAAGGGCTGTTTCCAAGTATGTTTAACACAAATGTCATGTTATTGTTTACAGGTAGGTCATAGTCATAATGTTCTGCTTGTCTGAACATGACTGGGTTGCCCTTTTAAACATTCAGGACCCATTTTGTGTTCTCAGTAACATAGCAACCAATCTTACATTTCATTGGCTGTGGATAGCCGGTAAAATGGATAGATTTTCCAAGAGAAAAAGGACCAAAATGCTTCTGTTGCTCAGAAAAGCAAGCAAAAGTATACAGCCTTTCAAAACAGAAGAAATAAGTTCTCAACCTCATGTTCTGTTTTTATGGTTCCATTAACACAGAGAACAAAGGCAGACAGGAGAGAACTATCCAGAAAGAATGCCTAAGGGAAATATAGTGAAAAATTAAGATAAAAGGGGGAAAAACCTGATGAGAGAGGACTGCTGACAAGGACAGTACCAATGACAAATGTAGGGCAGATTAACCTGTCGACAATTTAAAGAAAAAAAGTTTTTTTTTTTTTTTTTAATTTTCCTGTTCTTTAGTGAACACTGGCATCTGTCACAGTAACACAATAAGTTAATAATAACATAACAGTACTGGATGGAAGGTATTAATTAATTGTTGCCAGTCATTTTAAAACAGCCTGCATCTGATGGATAGAGTCACACCAGGCTTTTACACGTGGACGTTTTTAGACAGGTATTCTCACTTTTAAGACCATGAAGGGGCCAAGAAAAGCCATTTCGTGGTAACCTCTGTGTATAGCAAAGAAAAGTGGGAGTTTCCTTCACAAGTGGAAACCACTTACACTTACATTAACGTCATATAGCTGGTTTGACCAGCCGTTTTTTTTGGTTTTTTTTAACTATGGGGGTCAGGGTATGGACCCAGAAATTACACATTTGGTGCTGTTTACTTAAAGAATGCAATGCAGCCAAGTTCTGCAAATACTAAAACAGCTAGAAATAGGCGGTTGTAAATAACTACAACCACAAATCAGTTATTAAGCACACATTACTGAGACAGTAGCGCTATGATTCCAACACATGTATTGAGAGCACTGTTATTTTCATTGCAGTTGCTGAGTAGTGTTTTCATGTATGTTTCGTTCTAACAGTTAAAACTGAAACTATATTTCCCTTATACTTCATAACTTTGGGCCACGTCCCATTGTACCTCCACTCTAGTGTGATTAATATTTATACAAGTGGGGGTATTGCACCTTAAGAAAGTGTATGCAGAATTTACGCAAAGTGAACTGTACCTTACAAGCTTAAAGGCTAAGAGTGACATGATGATCAGTTAAGGTCTTGTTTACAGTGTCACATGAAAGGAGTGAGTCAGTGATGCTCACAGTCACACTCTGATCATGCCTTTGTCTGAGTTTCCTTCTGCAGACGCATTAAGTTTTCATTGGGCCTTGGGAAAACTGCTTGTCCTAGAGGGCATTATTATTATTGTTGTTGTTGTTGTTGTTGTTGTTGCTGTTGCTGCTGTTGTTGTTATTGTCATTGTTTTTGTTGTTGTTCAGTGCCACTGTATTTTATCTGTTTCTACTTGTTTCTCTTGTGTTACCATCGAACTGTACAACTCGACTTGCATATCTTGTAATCATAACAAATTTAAACTTTTATTCCTTTGATATTATTTATCCTATTTTATGGACCAGTGCTCTGAATCATGAATAGTGATATCGATGGCTAGCTTTCATAGATTAATTAATCGACAACATTCAACCACTGTAATAATTATGTAATATCTCCTATATTCTAATAAGTGTGGAATGTGGGATTATCACTAGTGTTGACTGACACGACATCTGGCCAGTCAGACTGTGTGAAGAAAGTAGCTGTCAGAAGCAGTGTGATAGCGTGTGTGTGTGTGACAGAGAGAAACAGAGAGGGAAGGATAGAGAAAGAAAATGAGAATGAAGAGTGTGAGATAGGATAGAGAGACAGCGAGTACAAAAAAGAGAGAGAAAAATGGGTGCATTAAGGAAGGATAGGGGGAGGATAAGACCTAGAGAGAGAGAGAGAGGGAGTGAGAGAGTGAGAAAAGAGAGAGAGAGAGAGCGAGAAAAGAGAGAGAGAGAGAGAGTATGCCCAAGTCAGGGGTTGGTAGGTTAATGGAACAGAACCATTTCACAACACTAAGGAGACGTTGTCTCATGACTGCCATTGGCTGGCCAGCCAGCAGCTGCCAGGCTGCTTCATTATGTCTGTGTTGATGTATTACTGTTGACATAAGCACATCTCAACACACGCAGGACATGCAGCCAGCTCACCCTGCAATGAGAGAACTCCATGGATGGGCTCCCGTGACCGTGTTAACCTAGCCAGGGTGTCGTCGTCTGTGGAGTACACAGAACCATGGCATTTAAGTCCTCATTATTACTGCTTTTACAAAGCAGTGCACGTCAATGGATAGATCCAAGAGGTATCTGAGGGTTGGCTTAACAGTGTTCGCAACTCTGACACATTTTGTTGCATAACAGCAGCACAGAAGAATTTCTTTTGCGGGGCGCTTTCATCACAATTATGGATTTTCATACATCACTCTATTTTTTTTAATCCCATGATGGGTCTCTTTTTGTTGGAAAAAAATAACCAGTCTGACTGTATTGTACGCTGTTCTATTCACACCTGTGTCCGTAACTAGGGCATGCTTACCTAAGTGGCTGAAAATCGCATTTGAGTATGACTGACACAGCACACAGATATACAATGGAGTCTCTCTAGAGGCTCTGACACATGACGAGGTGGAATGTTCTGGATCTTGTACACTCTACACTTGGCGCTCATATTATCATAATGGAATCTGGAGCGTAATCCTTTGGACTGTTCCGATTGGAAATCCTCACAGTCACAGATAGATGAGAAACTCACGTGGAGGAGGGAGTGTGTGTGCTACGCGGAGCGAAAGATCAAGCCCCATACTTCTTCATTTTCTAATGACACCTAGGCTTTTTCTAGGGTCCCTTAGCTGCCTACCAATACTATGGTCAGGCTGGCAGAGAGGGAGAGAGAGAGAGAGAGAGAGAGAGAGAGAGGGGTGTGGTGTGGTGCCCTGAGGGTCACAGCTGTAATGTAGCATGGTATAATGTTAACCGAGTCATCATCATTCAACTACTATCCTCTCCACCACAGACAAAGTAGAGGCACAAAACCCACTGAGAGATAAAAGAGAAAAAAAAATACTCCACTCACACTGACACACTTTTCAAATACACGTAGAGAACAGAGAAAAGAGAGAGAGAGAGAGAGGGAGAGAGAGAGAGCTACTTCACAGACAATACAAATAAGGCACGGAACAAAGAGAGTACTTCTACAAAAGCTGACATGTTGAACATAAAAGAGACAGTTTCGGTGAGAGGACGGTAAAAGCAGTCTTTTTATTTGTCTTTTAAGTGCTCACTTCTGTTATGCTCAACAGTATTCAAAGTGATAGAGGAGAAACCTGTCATTGAGGAGATTACGGAGCGAGAGCCTTGTGCTGGGAAACAGGAGCAAGTTAGGCGCTACGGAGCAGAAGGGAGAGAAAGAGTATTTTCCCTGGCTTTACTGACTCACCGAGAGAAAAACATTTACATGCCACATGTCAATGACACACAAAGCAGGGTTTCCGTTAACTGGTAATTGCTGGTTTTTGCCTGGTAAAATGATTAAAAAAAAAACAAAACAAAAAAAACCCCAGTAAATTAAAAACTTGCCAGTAAAAATGTCTGGTAATAATGCTCATACAAAACGTAGCTATAACGAAGGCTGTCCCTAAACAGGACTTTTGTGTTTTGACAGCGAAACAGCCTGTTAACTGCATTGCAAGCTGCAAAGACAATTGGTCATGTGTGATTTCGAGTCGGCAGCAGAGGACTTTCACATGTTACAGGTTACAGATGTTTCGTAATAGCCTACATTTTAGTGGCTAATGTCGAGATGATGCTTAAGCGTTTCTGTTTGTTTTGCTTAATCGTTACTGTTCATTAAATAGTCAAAATGATTTGAGGTCGTTGTCATTCTTTCGTCAACTGCACGTTAAATTTGCCTTTGTAACACAGACTGTTACTGAAACATGAGTGGCAAGTTTCTAATTCGTCCGGTACAATAAATTCCTTCCAGACACCTGACCGGCAAGAAAAAAGTCCTAGCGGAAACCCTGACACATGGTCAATGAGTACTGTTTTTAACTGCCTAAATACCAGCCTAGGGGTGGACATTGTTGGGAGAATATATCCTCTTTAGCTAACCCTTGTCCGAGCAGATTCAATTACATTAGCTGAGGAGAATCGGTCTTTGTTTACTGGCGCTCTCTCATACACTGGACAGAATATAAGATGCCATTCTCGACTATGTTGTGTTTGTGTGTCTGTGTGTGTGTGTGTGTGTGTGTGTTTTCCTCTTTTCGGCTGGTTGCCAGTCAGCGCTGTCAACTGACTTGCTCGGAGTGATTGGTTTCATATGACCGCAGGGCTGATTGGTTTAAATCATTAGTGGATTATTTACGGTATCTGTGTGCCAGGGGGAAGGAGATGGGAGACGGAAGACCGATGACTAACTCACTCATTCACTCACTCATTCACTGAACAGGGACCAATCAGCTTATGATGGCATTACTCCTTCCTCATCACTCCTCTTCCCAGGTTTACTGTGCCCAGCCCCGGGCTTCCGCTTAGGCCCCCGGGCCTTGTGTTTGGACAGTGATAAAAGTACTGACACCAAAAGCCAGAAAGATCTGTTAGCGACTGTAGCTGTTATACTTGCTATAATTGGATCATGTTACAATACTTGTGATAAGTACTGCACACTCTTCAACGAGAGGCAGCTTTCTTCAACATGAGCGGCACATGTTGAAACAGCCATCTGTTAGTCTCTGTTTTTTTTTTTTTTTCATTCATTGCTTTTGAATGAAATGTGCATTCATTTGTATAAATATAAAATGAAGAGAATATTTAGGGGGGTGGGGGTGGTTTGTTTCATGTGATAAATAACCCCTAATGGTTATTGGATGAGAAGACAAAAGCTGGGCTTACTCATTTATGCTTCTGATACTGTTCCAAGCTTTGTGCAATTTTGTCTAATTAAGCAGGAATGATTAAACGGAAAAAAAGAGAGAGAGTAGAGAGATGGGGTCTAAATTTGGATATTCATTGGCAGGACACACTGTAAAGGACAAACCTCAAACTGACCCAGTTCGCTTTGGTGTCTCTGGTTTTCTTTTCTTTTTCTTCTTCTTCTATTTTTTTTTTGGATGGGGTAGGTATGTGTGTGTGTGTGTGTGTGTGGGGGGGGGGGGGGGTATTGCAGTTGCGTCTTTTTTAGCATCTCAAGACGGTCATTAATTATGAATATGAATATGAACCGCGAACAAGTGACCACTTGAAAAATGACTGAAATCTGAGATTTTAACAGATGTTATAGAGCTTGTCTTTAAAGCAACACATCATTACATGAGCTGATCTGAGCAGAGCTCCTGCTGCAGGCTGTCTTTGCTTTGCATCGCGGAAGTTTCCCCACCACAACACTGGGCTGAGAAGGAGAGACGTTTATAGATGGCGTATTGATCGAAGAAAAATCCTACAAGTATACTGTTACACGGTTATCCGAATGGTCAAGGACAAAAGGACCAGAATCTGTGTAAATTAAACCATAACCCGCATTCTCTCTCTCTCTGTCTCTCTCTCTCTCTCTCTGTGGAGAGAAACACAGATAAATAAAGATACAGATGGGGATAGATGTATATTAAAAAGCTATTCTTAAACTCTTTTTTTTAATGTTGATATTTGTAATATTTGATTAAGATGAGGCTACTCGCTAAAAGTAATTCATGGCTGATAAACGGATCAGACCGGATGTCACTGGTAGCAGGGCAGTCTGTGGATGAAGCTGTCTAACAGGTTTGCAGGGCATGCAGAGGGAAAGATTATTACCGTGAATCGGATTAGATCTTTGCCCCAAAGTCCCCCACCCCCCCACCCCCATCCTCTCGTGAGAATCCCTTTCCCAGAGACTGACCCAGAATGCTTTGTGTCTGCTGCCATCACACAGTTTCACTGCCGCGCATTGCACTGGACTGAACTTCAGCTGAACAGTGTGTCTCTCACCCTATTTCTGAATGGGGTAGAAACAAGAGACTTCCTCTCCAACATGTCAGTATTTGAGTGTTAGAATTAGTACTGGAGTCATCTCTAGCTATTGTGATGGAGACCGTTCTCCTTATGATTCAGATGATAGTGATTAGCAAGTCTTTGAATACTTTCTAGTTGTGACTGCTGTATGGGAATTATTATTTAGTGAGCATTCACTGTGTTCAAATTAAAGGACCAGACATTGTTGAAAAAAATAGCTTTTTTTTGTCACAGGTTTTCTGCATGGACAACCGTTGACATAGCATCAAACATTAATCAAATTACATACACAATAAGGCTCAAACAGTCTAAACTCCTTAGTTTGAGACATGAAAGTGACTTTTTAAATGTATGAACCTGCTTCAGCTGTCCCTGGTTTTAAAGCAAAACAAAATCTCCAAAAAAAAAAAAAGCCCAAACTTTTTTTTGTGCCATGTAGAATCAAATTTAAGTATTGCCAGCACAGGGAGTAACAGTCAATGATTAAATCAGATGGAGAATTACATGACAGAATAGACCCTGCTAACTGTCATTGGAAGATGGGACAGACCGTGACCCTTGCCCCTGGCCATGGAAGCTGCAGGGGGTGGGGTGGGGCAGGGCAGGGCATTTTTCGGATAGTCAATGGACAAATCACATCATCCAATGAAATGAAGCTTGTGATGCTTACAAATTGATGTGTCAAAAAGAGTTGGTACAGAAATAGTTTTTTTGGGGGGGGGTGGGGGTGTTTTTTTTTTTCCCCCCTATGTAGCCAGTTTATTAGTCCAGATTAAAGCATGGGTCGGTTTTTCGGAAGTTCTCTGTCATTGCTGCTCTAGCAGACATAAACTCTAATCCTTTTTTCCACACTAATCCATTGTGCCACTGGGAGAGTGAAATTTTGAGAACAAAAAAAAAAAAAAAAAAAAAACCCACAGAAAAAAAAACGCTGAATCTCTTAGTTTCTCTCTTTTCTCCACAGGATGTGGGTCTGAAGGTGTGGAACAAATTGGCATTGCATGAGTTGACATGAGTAGAAATGTGTTCGAATTCCATGCTGAACCAGTCCCTTTGATCTGGGGAACCTTTCTCTGCACCCCTAATCTCTCTCTCTTTCTCTCTCTCTTTCTCTCTCTCTCTTGCTCTCTCTGGAATACAGACACACACATACACACACTCACACTCAAACACAGACACACAGAGTTCTCCTAATAGCCTATCAGTAGGGGGGCCTAATTCCCTTTTTGCTTTTCGGGACAAGTGATCAAGCTTTGCGCCTGAATGTTCAACATCACATAAATGCTGTGAAACTTCTGAATATGTGGCCGTAGACACAGTGATATCCTAAAGATCTATTTTCGCTTTTTTTGAACTTGTCCTTGTTCTTTTTTTCCAAAATAAAACACTTAATCACCCTCAAATATTCCCAGACAAACAGAGCATTTCTTTAGCTTTGGTTTAAGAGAGTGTTATGTGTGTCAAGTCTTGCCTCAAATGAAAGTCTCACAGCACAGCACTATGGAGTATTTTTTCATTAAAAAAAAAATCAAACAAACAAACGAAAAACCCCCAAAACCAAATTAAAAAAAAAAAGACACCCAAGGCTAGAATATTGAGTTTATAATATACACACACACACACACACACATATATATATATAAACTTTTAAAAACTCTTTTTGGAACTTTTAATGCTAATGATCAAGAGTGGCAGTCACTCACCTGATGTTATGGATTTGGATGTGCTGGGGCTATTCCACCTGTAGTTCCCTCCTCCTCCGTATCTGGTAAGGTTCAGGTCCAGCCTTGTGATGGTTCTTTTGTTACCATTTTTGTCAATGACTTCCGTGGTGACCTTGGGCTCATTTCCAGCGTCTGGCCACGGAGAAGCAGCTCCAGGGGACCAGTTAGGACCCTCCCTTCCCCTGTTTTCATCTTCCTCTGGCAACAACAGAATGCGATGATTCAGCTGAGGACTGGGAAAGTTGGAAGACGATGGGGATAAGACCGGAGACATGCTCTGGAGGCTGTTCGTGGCCGGGTAGGAGGTATTGAAAACACCAGGCAGAGAAGAGGAGGTGGGGCTCTTGGCCCACGACTTGGGGCTACGGCTTGCAGGATGAGACTCAGCTTGGTATGAGAGTGGTAGCTTAAGTGTTTCTGAGGGCCGGTTTCCTCCAGGTGACTGACCCTTGGATTCCTGAATACAGTTACCATTCGAGCTCTTCAGCCCTTCCTGCGGGCTACAGTTGTGACCAGTGGCTAGGGTGTCCTTGGAAGAGTGAGGTACAGTTGCCATGACGCCATCCGAGATCTCTCCCAACCCCTCTGAATTTGAACGACCCACCTGTTGCGCCGCCCCCATCCCATCATGTACATCGGTTGGCACCTTAACCCTGGCATCCCTTCGGTTTATTTCATCATAAAGCTGAAGTGCAGATTTTCCTCCAAATTTCTCCTGGGATATGGACAGCTCTGAAAACCTGCTGCTCCCAGCGCGACGTACATTATCTCCACAGATCATCTGTTCTCGCTGAATATGGTCTTGCACCTCCTCCAGAAAGCTGCAGGACGCTCCGTACCCAAGCAAGAGTTCACTGTCATGTTCAGAGAATTCAGCGCATAGATCCCCGTCGGCCTCGAGGGCACAAGAGTCATCCATGAAGTCCCAGCCCCCCTGGGCAGTGTGGAAGTGCTCCTTCACGGGAAGAATGGCTTCACTTGCTGGTCTGACACAAGAGCCCGAGAATGGGGTGGAAGCTGAGGTCCCAGTTGTCTTTGGCTCCTCAAAGGCTGCCACCCCTGAGTCAGTGTGAACACCCTGTGAAGCAGCAACCTTGTCTGCTTTCCTCTTCATCTTGCTCTGTAGGAACTCCTCAGCACTGTCCAGCTTCTTTGCACCGAGCTTCTTAAGTTTCCTAGCGCGTGAGATTGCTCGTTTACGCTCTGGAGACACAGCCAAGGCATGTTGCAGGTTGCTGGTGCTCATGGCAAGAGATGGGTTTCCCTCCAACTCTTCCTGGAGCTTACCGTCCTGATTTCCCATCCTGATCCTGGCGGCACAATCTCCACACAGAGAGAGGATGTCGGCCAAGAGCTGATGGTGTTCCGCAGCAAGCCAGCGGAGCTCCGAAATGGCTTCTTTTGTTGCTTCACATGATTTGAGGAGTTCGCCTGCTGACTTGCAAGACTGGCCCCTTTGTTTTGCCCTAGCAGGAACTTCATCCCTCTGGTCACGGTAATAATCGGACAGGGGCCGGACACCACAAGGGGTGCGGCTACTGTATGTAAAGCCCCGGACCCTCCCTGTGGGGAAGTACAGGCTGATGTGGCTGGTCTCCAGGATAGGTTTGTAGAGACGGAGGACGGTGTGTGTGCCTTCCATGATGGGAGCCATTCTCATAAATCACAGTCGCTTAAATTAAGTGGGCAAGTCGTGCCTCTGGCTTTGGCATTGCTGTGAGGCAGCCTGAGGAGCTCTTAGCATTCATCATCTGGTCTGTCAAACTCCTGTCATTGAAAGGGAGGCTGTTACCATGACACACAAGGCCATATATCTAAAGACATACACAGGATGGGAACTTAACTCTAATTTATACACTGCTTTGAAGCGTTATTTCATTTAATGAATGGATCACAATTTATTGGTTCAATTTAGAAACAAAAATAGTTTCAGTAAATCTACATTTGAAATAGTCCACCACATCACAAACAGATTCAAGACATAGTCTGATGTATATGTTATGAAAACAAGAAAATATAAACTATATAGTATTACTATATATTATATATAACATAGTTTTGTTGTGACACTTTAATTGCCTGAGGTTAATTCATGTTCGGCATGCACTATGAAACTTATTTCATAACTGAGAGAACGTTTATACGAAAATGTGAGTCCGTTTGAAAAACAAAACAAAACAAAACATACTTGTAAGGGTGACGATACCAAACAGTGCGTCTATTGATAATGTATCCCATGCACACATATATTTATATCTTGTTGTACAAATTAGGACCATATGCAGTTCTGTGTATTAGAATCATATGACGCACCCAATAATACAGATAACACAGATCTCATTCGCTTCGAAGGACCGATAACTATTTGACAATCTTGCATTATCACTCTATCTGCAAAGATACTTCTATCTTTTAAAATAACCCCATTAAAAATTCTGGTATGTTGCGCGAACATTTTACAAGCTGCGGCTAAGGTGTCCCACATGCAGAAGGGCATGTTGTACGGCTACGCTCTGTAGTGGTTTAAGTAATAGACGTTGTACAGATCTGAACTGGCCAAATAGACCTCTTGAGCAAAGAAAGTAACCAGTATCACAGTCGTGACAGAATAGTGCGGCATTAAGTTGTGCGTCTTTGCTTGTTATCATTCAGAATCAAATAATGCGTTACACGTAGGGGGGACGTCGGGGATAACACGATAAAACATCCAAGTTAAGGTGCACTTACACCCGACAAGTGTTTTTAGCTCCATGGAGTAAAACAGGTTACTTACCCATTTCGGATACATGACGGTTATGTTCTCCTCGGCTCTTGAAACAAACCACAGCGTTCACCGCTGTCTTTTGGAGGACAGCGCTTTCCACCTGCGATTGACAGACATCAAAGCCAATCAGAGAGAGCAGCGTTTTCTAAAGCTGCTCGGATTTGTTAAGCACAACCTGAATCCACCCCTCGGGATTGTGTCATTCAACAACAGTGAGAGCGCTGCGGGCAGCTGCGGATTCTCAGGTGCAGGCAAAGACGAGGCGGAGGACAGGCTACCTCTAATGCGCCCACATCCAAACTTAAAGGAGACCAGCACAAAAACAGAGGACGCACCACACGAGCACTGTAGCTGCACAACACGGCTTATTTACCCTATCCCAACTTGATATCTGCGGGCATGACATGCAATTTTGCTTCACCGATTAACTCCTCGTTATTACTATCCATGAACAAGGCGCCACAGTAGAACTCAACAGAAGCTCGAAGCCAGACCAATCATTCCCCGTGTTAAAGTGTGATGGGATTGTAAGCGAATCCCTTTAATGCAACCAGGATGATTTTCATATGTAGCTACTCACCCAATTATCACATGCCAAGAGTTTTGCTCTACCATTAGGCGTATGTGGACCGTTGACTGTACACATTTGACGCTCATTAATTACCTAGAATTCTCTGACTGTAATGCGAGACCATTGTGTAAATAAAGACACTTTGACTGATGTTACACAATACGAGAAAAGAGAATGCTGGAGCGAAGCGTGACAAATCCCAACGTGACGCTCGCGTGCGCACACAAACACCCAACTCTATTACCTTCACAGCGCCCCCGCATCACACAGAGGTAAACTTGGGGGGAAAGGGTAAAAAGTCATCGTAGAGCTTCAATTCCGCAACCACTTTGTCAGGTTGTTTTCTTACCCTCTATATATACATACACACACACACACACACACACACACATATATATATATATATATATATATATATATATATATATATATATATATATATATATATACACACACACACACACACATATACATACACATACATACACACACACACACACACACACACAAACATATATATATATATATATGTGTGTGTGTGTGTGTGTGTGTGTGTGTGTATATATATATACACACACACACATATCACACACACACACACACACACACACATATATAAATATATATATATATACACACACGCACGCACGCACACACACACACACACACATACATACATACATACATACATACATACTCGGGGTACATAATGTATGAAAGATATATTTATAACCCGAATACTGATTTTATCATAAGGGTGGGGCTATGTTGTCATTCAGTAGTGACAAAGAGATGGAGTCACTGACTGAATAATATATCATTTTCCTGTTTTTCATTCACTTATTCTAATATTCATGCAACTACAGGGAAAAGATGTTCAAGCTCTGTATATTAATATTGCTAGATTTTGCCTCTAAAGTACTTAAAGTACTTAAATACGTACAAATTTGCATTTTGACTTCATAAAGTCAAAATCAGTTTGACATTAGCACATTAATATTAGGGCCCCAATGTAAAGTATTAATGATAAGACACAAGTGGTTTATAATGTCTTTTTAAGATAGTTTTTAAACTCTAGTGACATTGCTCTTCGAAAAAATAAGTACTACGAATTAATAGGAATTAAATTTTCCATTTGGATAATGGTTTGTTTTGGCTAATGGAAGAGTGATTTCATTTTGTGTGAGTGTCTAACTGAGGTGATTAATGACAGCATTTAAAAGAAATACCAAGACCAGAGAGATCATTTCAGATGGCAAAAGAATAAATTGGTGTTAAAGCGCATGTGTACCAAAAGGCTCAGTGGGTGTACTCGTGATTGCTGAGCTTTTCAGTTAATCTTTTTTTCAATCTTTTTTTTTTAATCTGGAGATGTAATAAATTAAACATCCCCTAAGACTGATTTAGGCTGGATATTAACTCTCAACATTTCGAGATTTTAAAAAGTGTCAGTGTGTTATTTGATGAGTTGATGTTTACTGTGTGAATTTTTTTTTCCAATTAGTGAACCCATCAAAGCCCATAAAACAAGAAAAAAAAGAAAGAAAACCCAAGACAAAAACCGTGTCGCCTTCTAAAATAATTTCCCTCCACCAATCCTAAAAGCTTCTTACTTGGTAACGTCTATATTTTGCCACTAGAGAGCAGCAGAAGACAATAACAGCAGACAGACTTGAACCTGTGTAAAATTACTGTATGTCTAAGCCTGAAAAGCGTTGACGCTCCACCGTCACGACAGACTGGCTTTCAGCTTTGCTAGGTTTATTGATCACATTGTTTCTGGCTGCCATGTTTTATTCCTGTTTTTTTGTCCGCAATAATAATAGCAATGGGACAAAATTTACACAACACACTTTGCGTATTCACGAGCAAGGTTCTCTGTGTTGGCTTGGTATCTTTAGTGGTCTTGTCCTGCGGTATCATTATTTAGCTGAAAGCCTGTTTCCCATAGCTCCCAAGATATTTAATCACAAATGATTTTCTGATTAACCTGTCCGTTTGACCAACCTGTCCAACTGTGAGAAATGAATCACAATCTTTACAAATTACTGTACATTCCTGCAGATATACCATCCGCTAATCCGCTTATTTAATTTCTCTATTTGTGTCAGTTAACATCCATGTGAGCTGAATACTGACCTATGTACTGATAAAACGACAGGGCACCGTTTAACTGTTCGGATGAATGCACAGGACTGAAATGATGAGTAAATTCTCGGTTCGTGCCATTGCATAGTGTCCTGTTATCTTTGGGGATAATCACGTGCTGTAACAGCGCTTCATACAGTTAGCCGTTTTTAGCCTTCCGCCGCCAGAAGCAGCTCGCCCCAGCCCGATGTGAAACATCCCACGCTGTTAACCACCTGTACAGTGGCTCATTGCAGCTCCAATATTTTTTTGTACAATTGGAGATGCTGATTACATTTAAAACAAGACAAGGTCGAAAACGCTTGACACGAATAGGTAAATAATTTAAACACCTTGTTCGTGTCTTATGCCATAGGACAATTAGAACAGACAAGAGGTTGAGTACTCTGTGCTGCACCTGATCCCTTGTGTAGGCGCACCGCAGAAACGGAAACAAATGAAATATTGTCTAAATGTGCAACTAACGTTGCCTGTAAATGGTCTTTTTTGGCAAGGACCTATGTCTCCTCTTGATTATGCTTTTTACGGTGACCTGGGTGATCACATCCACAAATCACAACAGCGCTTTGACAGTTGTATGTTCAAAGATCGCGCTTAAAGCTTTGTGTTAATAAGCGCCGCTGATGACGTCAAAGATTAGACACCAATGCCGTATTTTGACTGCAAGACCACGTTAAAGCTTCACACACGTCCTGTGCTCGCCCATCATTCGCTACAGCTTTGAGTGCCAGTGCTCGCTTGCTCCTCTGAGAAGTGGAGCCATAGACAGTGAGCGGGCGTGAGTGAGTGACAAGCTGCAGTGCAGTAGGTTTCCTCCGGCTCCCCTATATGGCTATGAATTAGCTATATGCTAATATCGATAGGAGAGAGGAGCAGCAGCGCGGAGCTGCGAGCCGAGAGTGGAGGTTACCAGAGTGTAAGCAGGCTCCAGAACAGCCATGGCTGAAGGCGGCGAGGGGGAAGATGAGATCCAGTTCTTAAGGACTGTAAGTAGGCTAATTTCTGTCATTTAGGACAAGCATGTGTTAAATTTGCTCTGAGCAGCGTACTACAGGCAAAGCATCATCTCGTGCGCTGGTTTTCTGTCACGCAGTATAAGAGTATAAGCTCATGATTTACATAGACTATTATTTTAATGTCTTTTAAATATTACGGGCATTTACTGGGCAAATTGCTATGTTGTATAATTTATTCTTATAATTATGGTTTGAAATTAGACAGTGACAATGGTTTGAAATTAGACAGTAGTCAGCGCTCCTACCTCCCGCAGACCCACCGTTAAGGTTGCTCTATTGTTTTGCGCATCCTGTGTAGCGATTGGGTTAGTTCGAAGTTCTTCCATCTCAGTTCTCGTAGTGACTTACTGCCGAACAAGCTCAGGAATAGTACATTTCACAAATTGTTTCGTTTAAATTTCGTTTAAAATCATCGGCCGATTCCCATAGGATTTTGTTACCGAAGGCTTGCCAAAGTTTTCTGTTATGAAAGCGTGTAACCGGCATTTGGCCAGGTTGGCATACATTTAATTTTAGCAGCAGCAGACAAGGTAAATTGAGTTTGTGAGAACAGTTTTACACCAAAGAAATACTCGTTTGTAATTTCTCTCAGAGAATACCGCTAGGTTCATTAAAGTGGGAATTGATATTCTTATTTCCCCTGCTGTTGCCGTTTTGGCTGACACTTGCGCATTGTCGAAAACATCCATAAATTAACCTCCTTTGGGAAATATATTTTTGCGACGTTTCTCTCACCCACTGGGACACACTGAAGCACAATCAAAATAAATTACATAATTAAAACGGTCGTCCGAGGGGACTGATTTGACGGGTCAGCGCATGTGGTCACATCTAGCGTACCCTTACTAAGCCTCACGGAAAGAGTCAACGGCTTCTATAGATATAGCCTCCGACAATGCCATGTCAATTGTCTGATGACAACCGTGATTTACGCCTTGTGCCCTCCCTGAATATGTTTAACTAAGTTGTCATTCAACAGTGAGCAAATAAAACTGTCAGCGCTTTCTGGTCATAGGTTGTGCTAGTCAAAGACAGGACAGTGGTTTTTTTTGGTAGTCTGTGTAGGAATCTGAGGCATTTCCCTTGGGTAAATCCCCCTTCACACTTTTATTTAGATCCCTTTATATTTTAAGATTTCGTAGATCACACTGGTTGGTATCCGATCCGTTCCCCTCTTTTTATCGAGCGCGCGAGTTTAATGAGGGTAGTCATGAAAGCAAAATATAAAAGAGACTGTTTTGCTGTGATTTTTCGCTCTGATTTTGAAACGAATGATGTGTTTGTCACTTTAGCTGTGTTGTTTCGCAGGCTTGTAGCACTATATGATGATGAATGTCATAATTTGCATATTCAGTGGTTTAGCGCTGTCTGCATATTGAGTGAATGTATAAGTGATCACCCCACCGTGCGGGGTAACCAGTCTGGCTTCTCTCGCGCTGAGCGATCGGCTAAACGTGTGAAAGTGGAAATTTTGTCGACGCATTTTTTTCCCTTATTGACAGCCCGTTAGAGGTCTTTCTCGTGTCACTACAGATCTGCTCTTAAAAAAAAAAAAAAAAAAAACACCTGGAATTTTTTGAAGGATTTTGCTTGATGTGACTGGGTCATGGCTAGGGGATTACACTGTGATTTATCACCATCATCATCATCTTCATCGTCGTCGTCGTCGTTGTCGTCATCATTATCATTGCCATCACCACTACAATAATTACAACAGCAGCAACAACAACAACAACAACAACAACAACAACAACAACAACAACAATAATAATAATAATAATAAAAAACTCCTTTTACAATTGTTTTTATGATGTGTTTACCTGCACAGTTCATGTGTATTTTTAATGATACTCACACTTAAACAGCTTAATTAATGTGTGTGTTCAAATGTCTACATTCTACACATTGGGTTACTGTCTCCAGTTCCATTTGCTGCTGTTTGCAAGGTACATTTCAATTTAACAACACGTAAATACATACACAGAGGATACAGCATAGCTGTCTTTGTAGCAGTTTTATAAGTGCACCTGTTACATACACTGTCAATGAGGTATGACAGGCTAAACTCAGTTGTTAGTTGGAGGACACTGAGTTGAGAGAAACCCATGCAGTAGACATACAACTCTAGTCAGTGGTCACATACACCAGGTCTCTAGTGTGTCAGCCCACATAATATTAAGTCTTTATTTGTGTTGCTTTGGAAGCCTTTCAGCTCCTATGGTATGACCACTCAGTTTTAAACTAGCCAATGCCTAGAATTTTCAAATCTCTCTCTCTCTCTCTGTCTCTATCTCTTTTTCCTCTTTCTCTGTCTTTCTCCACCCTCCCTCTCTCTGTCCCTCTCTCTCTTGCTCTTTCTCTCCTGTTCTCTCATTTCCTCCCTTGTTACGGAAACATGCGTGGGTCATTACATCAGCCTGCATACACACTGCTGACATTTCAGCAGCGTTAGCAAGCCTAGGGCCCAGAGCTGTAAAATGCCAACACACTTTACTGTGAGGCTTTAATAACTAAGAGTGTAACAAGTCTCTCTCAGCTTGCCTGCCACTTAGGGCTTCAGCTGTGCTGTCGTGTGCTGTGCTGTTGTGTTCTGTGCTGTGCTGTTGTGTGTTGTGTGCTGTGCTGTGCTGTTGTGTGCCGTGCTATGCTGTTGTGTGTTGTGCGCTGTGCTGTGCTGTGCTGTTGTGTGCCGTGCTGTGCTGTTGTGTGTTGTGTTCTGTGCTGTGCTGTGCTGTGCTGTGCTGTTGTGTGCTGCGCTGTGCTGTTGTGTGCTGTGCTGTGCTGTGCTGTTGTGTACTGTGCTGCGCTGTGCTGTTGTGTACTGTGCTGTGCTGTGCTGTTGTGTGCTGTGCTGTGCTGTTGTGTGCTGTGCTGTGCTGTTGTGTGTTGTGCTGCGCTGTGCTGTTGTGAGCTGTGCTGTTGTGTGCTGTGCTGTGCTGTTGTGTGCTGTGCTGTGCTGCGCTGTTGTGTGCTGTGCTGTGCTGTTGTGTGCTGTGCTGTGCTGTTGTGTACTGTGCTGCGCTGTGCTGTTGTGTACTGTGCTGTGCTGTGCTGTTGTGTGCTGTGCTGTGCTGTTGTGTGCTGTGCTGTGCTGCGCTGTGCTGTTGTGTGTTGTGCTGTGCTGTGCTGTTGTGAGCTGTGCTGTTGTGTGCTGTGCTGTGCTGTTGTGTGCTGTGCTGTGCTGTGCTGCGCTGTTGTGTGCTGTGCTGTGCTGTGCTGTTGTGTGCTGTTGTGTGCTGTGCTGTGCTGTGCTGTTGTGTGCTGTGCTGTTGTGTGCTGTGCTGTGCTGTGCTGTTGTGTGCTGTGCTGTGCTGTGCTGTTGTGTGCTGTGCTGTTGTGTGCTGTGCTGTTGTGTGCTGTGCTGTTCTGTGCTGTGCTGTTCTGTGCTGTGCCGTGCTGTTGTGTGCTGTGCTGTTGTGTGCTGTGCTGTGTTGTGCTGTTGTGTGCTGTGCTGTTGTGTGCTGTGCTGTGCTGTGCTGTGGATGGAGGAGGTGGTTGGACTGGGTCCGCTGAGGCCGTTACTCGTGGGCTTTTTGTTCTGCTCTGTTCTGTCCTCTCGGCTGAAGTTGCAATCGAGACGCGAGAGAAGGCCACTTTAAGAAGCTTGTTGCATTTTTCCACAGAGGATAGCAGCCTAGTAGATAGGAGTGAGACACTTGGTGTGAGGGGTTTTGTGTGTGTGTGTGTTTGTGTGTGCCAAGTGCACCTCTGTGTTTGTATTTTTGAGTATGAGTGTATGAACATTGGGGAGAGAGAGAATGTGTGGCACGATGATGGAGTGAATTTGTTGGGATGAGTGAGAAAGGTCGTGTGTGTGTGTGTGTGTGTGTGTGTGTGTGTGAGTGCGTGCGCTAAGTGCATCTCTGTGTTTGTGTTTTTGTGTATGAGTATATGAACATGAGAGAGAGAGAAAGGGAGAGAGAGAGAGAGAGTGTGTATAGGTATGTCTGTGCAGTGTGTTTAAGTGGGCATGATAGAGGGGGTGAGTTTGTTACAATGAGTGAGAAAGAGTAAGTGTGTGTGTGTGTGTGTGTGTGCGTGCGCGTGTGTGTGTGGTGAATACAAAACCACTCTACTCTGTGGTGCAGAGCTAGGCTGCACCAGCCGTGCTGGAGTGGCAGAGAGTACGACACAGCAGAGCTCAGCGCAGAAATTATTCATCAGCTACACACACAGCTGTAACCCAGACACAGCTCTCTGCCTCTCTAATCTCCTTCTCTCTCTCTCTTTCTCTCTCTCTCTGTCTCTCTCTCTCTTTCTCTCTCTCTCTCTTTCTCTTTCTCTCTGTCTCTCTCTCTCTCTTTCTCTCTCTCTCTCTCTCTGTCTCTCTCTCTCTCTTTCTCTCTCTCTCTCGTATGCACGCACACACACGCACACATGCACGCACACACACGTTTACTGAAGCATGCATGCATTCGATATCAAGGATACACATGAAATCAAATACACATACACATAAACACATGCATGTGTGTGCAGGCATGCGCGTGCACACACACACAATCACAAAAACACATACTCTGACCTAACACTGTTTTGAATATTCATATTTACGCCAATAAACGCTTACATTTTAAGTTGCTTTATCTATTAATGTTTAATATCTGATAAAGCAATGCGTTTGCATTAAACCGTTGTGGTGTTTATTGTTCCGGAGACTGGTAATAAATGGAGCCCAATAAGCCTTTTCTCTCTCTCAGATTAAACAAAGTCATTTCCCCAGAGGCTTGTGAAAAATCGTCTCTTCCAGACTCTCTTTATAAAGACAGACAACACGGGGAACTTCTCAGCTTAGCTTAATTTGACGCTTCAGGAACAGAAAGAACTTATATTACTGTGTGTGAAACTTGCAGTCAACAACCTCTCAGCTCAAGTCTAATGTCAGAAGTGTAGGGAAAACACAGACGTGTAGTAATGAGGTTGACCTTTAGCCTATGTCTATATGGTGGCTCTGCCCCTAATGATTGCGTCCCCTCGACATTTACCAGCAGTACTTTCATCCAAGCAATTAAAGAGATGTCACTAAAGTTTGATAATTAAAGGGTTTTTTTTTCTGTCCCAGAACATGGCTAGAGACGTCTGCCCTCCACAGTTGTTTGTGCACAGGATAAAAAAAAAAACGGACAGGAATGTGGAATAAAATTTGTATATTGCTCTCTCCCTCTCTCTTTCTTTAGCCCCCTCCCTCATTCTCTGTCTCTCTCTCTCTCTCTCTCTCTCATGCCTGGACACACGCGCGCACACACACACACACACACTTTCAGTATCATTTAGCTTCAGTATCAATCAGTAGTGAGAGGTTGAACATGGCTCCTAGCCAGCTTCATTGACGAGAGCACCAGACGACCGACTGCTAACCTTGATTTACTGCATGTGTGTCACATGAGTGTGTCTACACGTGTGTGTGTGCGTGTGAGCTTGTGTGTGTGTGTGTTTACTTATGTTTGTGTGTCCTCAGTGAACCTCAGTGTGCTGGCATCCATATTTTATCACACTTAAAGACTTGTTGCTAGTGTTTCGAGTTCTGACAGTTCTGATATGACCACACACAGAGTGACTACTGATATCAGAGGAAAGGAGAAATGACCCCCCCCCTCCTCCTTATCTTCTGTCTGCGGTATGTGTTTGTTTGATTTCAGACCTCAGCTGACAGGTGCTGGGGCAATTTGTCCACACGTAAAACCGTATGTGATCTGACTTTTGATAGTTTCCCAGATAGGACCCAGACCCGTGGAAGAGGCACTGCCACCACGGCAACCTTCCAGAAGATTCCCGCAGGGTGAATATCCAACGGTGCGCCCCGTATCCGTGCGTGTCAGTCAGCGGCCCCAAAGAAAAGGCCAGCGTGCAAATGTGACTAATCCCCTATGGCAGAGTCCTGAGCGCCCGGCTTTTATTTTGAGGCCCAGACACTCTGACCTGGGAGCCCCACTTCAGGAGGCTTTGAGACTTTGAAACAGCATTTGGGACGTAGCTCTGTCGCTGCCGAGTAACGGCACTAAAAGTCATCTCTGTTAAAGATGGCAGGCTTTGTTGATATCTCTGGATGTAAAACTCCAGCAGCAGTGGGGGTGTTGATGTATATCTTTTCACACCCCTTTGTCTGTGAGGTGAATGCTTTTGTCTTTTAGGGGTGTGGTTTTCCGATGGCTGTTTCTCTCCTCTAGAACAGTGATCTAGTTATCTTAATCCATATATAGAAGGTAGATCCACACCGTGGTTGTGATTCCGTTGGGAAACCAACTGTGTTGAAAACGACACGCTCAAGGTCGTTAAGCTAACGTCGCTAACTTCTGCACACGGTCAGTCCTCGTTTTCATTTTCCTACAATCTGTTCATATACATTTGAAGCTACGCGACCATGGAACGTTGACTGAGTCAGGGGGTCGAGGAAATCGTCTAAATGCAGACTACATACCTTCCAGCTGAGTTTCAGCGCACTGTTATTGTAACAGTCTCCGTAGCCAGTTCCAGCGCCGTGTGTTTTGAGAAGCTCTGGGTATATTATTTTGCACAGTGGGTGCTGAGCTGGGTGTTCGGGGGTTACGAAAGCCCCACCAACGCCCGTGTGATAACTGGGTGGCAAGCAGAGCCCTGGCAACAGCTGTTTGTGATCTTTAGGGGTTGTGAAATGTGACGACTGCTTCCATATCTCCTTATGTGAGTGGTAAACTCATCTGCGTCCTCTTTCTAATGTTTTTTTTCTTTTTTTTTTTTTTAGTTGCAAGCTTTTGTTTGTAAGATCTGTCAACCCCACTGTGCCCCATAATAACTATTGAACCATTCAAATGCAACTCTGAATTGTGCCGACTGTATTTAGGAATAGCAAGGTTGCTTGCAGGCCCGGGTCAAATAACTGTTTGGAGCATGCGAGTGACTGGGTCCTGTCTCAATACTCGTACGTGGCTCCTTTTAGCTGCTAATGTTTTTAGTACCAAAATTCTAAAAGGGTTGAATGTGTCGAAGCAATACAAAATAAATATTATATGAATGCCTTCCAGAGTGCTTCTCAAAAATGCCGTACATGGTGTTAACTAAGAGAACAAGGTTGCAAAGAAAGAGAATGCTGAAGACAGTAAGAGACAAATTGGACCTCCGGTTATTGAAACGCTTCAAATAATTATTTCAAATATATCTGGTCTGCAACGTAAAAAAAAAAAAAAAAAACCCACCACAGCAGTAACCGTTTAGGATCCCCTCTGAGGTATGTGTGCCACACTCTACAATTTCAAATTGTTAGCAAACAAACCTGAGGGAATATTTCAGTTGGTTATGTTTAGCGTGACTTAGGTTTCAGTGTGGGAACACTGCAGAGGTCTGTACCTCGCTTTGCAAGAGAGATTATCACATCTGAAAAGCGCAAGTCAGCCGCTCTTAATGACTCTTCTTTCTCTGCCTCTGGGGAGGACACTTTTTCCTCGCATGATTTCAATAATGAGTTTTAAATCCAGATTATCAAGGAATTTTCTGTGTGTGTTGAACCTTGTTACTTTCTGCTTTACCCAATTAATTTGTAATCAACGCGAGGTTTGGTGTTGTTTAGCTTGAGATCTACCACTGCTGGATCCTGCGTCATTAAAGGACATGACTGGTAGTGAAAGTAATTAAAGCATATCCTCTGAAATAATCAAATTCTCTTTTAAATTACTCAGAGGGGTTTTTACTGATGTGAGCTCAGATTACGCGCCTTAATTCGGTTTAACCTTGCCTGCAGTTTGATTCCATGTCATTGTCTTGGTTCACACACACACACACACACACAGACACACAGACGCTGAACAAGCCTCTTATTGGCATCATATAAAAACTTGAGCATGATTTTATCAACTTCAGCCAAACCAAATAATGTCCCACATGGTTGACCGCCAAATGTCTTACACTGTTATATGATTCACTCGAAAATAATTTGATAAACCATGATAGTTTAGCTTTACTTTTCCCATTGACTGGCAGCAACAGTGCAGAAAACCAGGTAATTCTTTCAGTGAAACCTCCCCAACAGCGTGCCAGTTAACACTCTTTATGTTAGTTCAGCGAATCAGTGTTGCTGATAAATTTAAACAATTCTGAGCACGTTTTCCCCCTGGAAATTATGAAAGAAAATAAAAAAAAACTTTCCAGAAAATGTCAGACCTAAACCCTTTTGAGAAAATAAACAACAACAAAAATATCCTTTATATAAAAGAATGTTATCATTAAGAATGTTGATATAAAAGTTCTTTGTACAAAACGAGGCAGAAAAATGCACATGGTTAAATCACTCAGATTTAGGATTAGACTGGAACATTATTAAACCATTTCACGGCAATGGGAATCTATAACCGTACACTTCAAAATGTCAAGCTGTGCAATAAAAGATAGATACTGATGACACTAACACTTTAATCAGAGCTTTTCCTGTTACTAAGCAGAGATTGCCCCCCATATCCCTGCATTGATTTTCACCACCAGACACATTACTTTTCATTCTCCTTCAAAAAGTCATTAAACGTTGCTCAGCATCATGTGTTTAAAGCTGTCATAAGCCATTCTGCTGACTCGTGTAATTTCAAACGTGTAATAAATGTCATTCTGTGTATATACGTACGTGGATGGATTCTTAATGTGGATTCTATTTACATAATTTATATATATATTTGAAATCTAAAATTAGAGGCAGATACTATAAGACTGAAAAATATAAAGAATCAATATTCACTAGGGCTGTGGATTGGCAAGAATCTGGCGATACGATATGTATCATGATACAGGGGTTACGATTCCTTATATTGCGATACTGTAATCAAGGCGATTCATTGCGATCAGATTTTTAGCTGCATTTTAGCCGCACACGAAGCGAAATTTCACTCTACTTTCCTCGCGCGAGTTTGATCACTAGCCTGGAAATGAACAAGTGAATTTCGCGCCAAGTCACAGCAAGCATTTTTGATTACACCAACAAGTTTTTTTAGACAGCACGCCGCCATGATTAGCTTGTCCTCCATCTTGGCTGATGATATTTTTGGAAAGGGGGCGTGGCTTCTAGCCCTACTGGAAGGTGATTGACTTTCACCCGACTCAAACATTTTTTCATTCAAGCGAATGCTCATTTCTATGGAAGCCTGTTCTCGCCACTTGAAAAAAAAAAATCAGATAGTATGTCATAATAATGAGAAAGCTTCTTATAATTATGACATAGTATCTCATAATTATGACCTTGTATCTCATAATGAGGTACTAAGTCATAATTATGACATACATTCTCATTATTATGGCACACCATGTGACTTGATGTTTTTTCAAGTGGCGGAAATGGGCATCCATAGATTCCTAATATTCACAGCATATAAAATGACTGAAGTAAACACATATTATTCATTAATGGTTTATTAGATCACACAGTGGCTGCTAAGACCTGTTTGTGGAGTACATGGGTAGCTTTGTTGTGCATATTATTTTGTGTTTTACATGTTCATAAACATGCATCCTGTGCTTCATCAGCCTCTATAACTCGTCAGTTTCACTGCCGTTTTATACCGTAGGGTCTCTACTGGCTTAAGTTATGACAACCTATAACAGAACCTGATGGCAGAGTCAGTCATGCTAGCTCTAATAGAAACCGTAGGTATCGAATGGAAAATCTAATTTGACCTGGAAGTGCATCTGCTCTGTTTCTAAAGGTCTGTGAAGCTGGAGACTGACAGGTGCGGTCGAGGGTGGGGGCGGGGGTGGGGGGGTTGGAATTAAGTTAGTATTGCGCACCCTAGACTGGCTAGCGAGTGGCTCCCATAATGAGGTATTGATCCAGCTTCTAAATGAAGAAATTTCCCTCAGCTGCTCCAGCACTGTTTGGTTAACAAACCTGAGGCGTGTTTGGGCTCTCAAATCATTTATGATCTGTCAGTTTCCTGGATGCTCTTGTCTGTCAAATTGCAGTGTCTGTATTACAAAGCCGACGTTTTGCAGCGAAACTTCAAAACCTCCCGTGCTATGGCGCGGATGTTTTCCTGGCACACTGAAAAAAAACAAAACAAACAAAAAACAGACCCTCTTGTGTAATTTGAGATGATAGAGCTGGGTGCCTCCTAGCCTATGCGGAGATTTCAGCTCTCGCTGTCATTGCCGTGAATATCAGCTCATTTTGTTCTGACTCTGTGTGTGTGTGTGTGTGTGTGTGTGTGTGTGTGTGTGTGTGAGGGCGTAATCTAGGCAAATGACCTGCGGCACATCTGCTCCGAAGACCTTTGGCTGATAACAGGTCTCCGAGCCAGACGGAGACTCACGCTGTGAGACAGCCCTTCCACAAGACAGATATGCCTGAGAGAGACAAACAAGGTCTATCAGTAACTCTTACTCAACAGACAGCTTTTCGTCCCCCTTTTCTGTAAGCAAAATGTTTAGGCCTGAACTCTGTGATTCTGACATTAAATAAAAAAACGTCACTGATGATTTAAACGATTGTATATCACCGCCTTCTATTTCCTCTCGAGACGGCCGGTAAAATTTGAGTACTTGAGATCAAACAGTGGTTGTTCATATTGAATAGGTAATCATAATATTTGGGCAAATACATGTACAATTTTTCCATGAGATAAGTGGGGACACCCATGATACTAAGTAGATGTGACCAGAGCTTCCGTGTAACCTTAAATTCATTAGACATATTGTGGATATCTGTTCATGACTCTGCATGATTTCTCACCTTCTGGAACTTTCTTAGTATTCCCACCAGTGGCCTGACTCATTAGTGTGTGGTCCAGCCACTGGTCTGTACAGTAAAAGAGAAGAAAACCTGGCACCCATGACCATAGTGTGAACGTGACAGTACCGCGCAGTGAGTGCTAACCAAGCTGACCTAATCCAATTTACACTGCCTCTCCCGTGTGCTGAGCGTCCGAGCCATAGGTCGTGACCCTGGGAATCCATTTCTACACCCGAAACCTTGTCACCGCCTGGCGGATCGCTCCATCTTCCTCCGTTCGGTCACAGGGTACCTTACACGCTGGCGTCAGTGTGCTCTGAAATACTGTATCTGCATGCCAAATGGAAGCCATTAATCAAGCCCAAGGAGGTGTAGTACACTAACAATATATCACGTTAGCCCAGTAAACTTAGCACAAGTTTTAAACATCTGTAAAAGAAAGTGGCATCTTAATCAGAAATAGTCCCTGGCTACATGCCTTGTTTGGATTTCCGTGCCTGGGTTCTTGTCATTTCTTGGGTAAAATCTGACCCTTTTACAGAAGCTGGATCGAGCACTTTTACACATAATGAATATTCATAACGATATCTTTTTGTTTACTTGACATTACGAATCATAAGTTGATAGCTGAGCTAGTAATACATACAGACACACAGTTCTAGATTTCATTCAGCTGTCAGGATGGTAGAATGACCAACTCGTTTTTTTTTTAATCTGTGTTGATACTACCAATGTATGTGCCCGGTCTGGTCATGTGACTTATGTAAGCCATGTATTCACTAGGTGAGAACAGGGAGTGGCAAAGGGTGACTGAGGTGCTTTTTAGACTGAGATGTGGTCCATGGTTTCATCCCAATGAACTTGTTGACTGTACTCTGCTGATTACGGTCTTATAACCCTATTCATCTCACCAGACTTTTTGAGTTATTGAAATGCCTGTTTCTTTGAGGTTTTGCCTTCTGATTTCGTGATGAAACAGTTATACACATACCAACATGGACATATGATACTTTTCAAGGTTAACATTTAAGGGTGGTTGACAGCTTATTTGAATTTCATATCGTGAATTGTTGTCTTTTCAGATGATGTACGATTGGTATCTGTTGGCAACATCTCGCAAATTAAATGAATCTTCATTGTTGTTCCAAATCTGTTTTGCAACCGATCTGACTGCATGGTCAACTCTTTGGCCAACCCACAAACCAATTTTTCCCGTTTGAAATTTACCAAAAGGTTGTCAGGTCTATGGCTTGGTAAGTGTACTTAAACGACTCTGCTGTTGTTTGTTTTTTTTTTTTTTTTTACAAACGCTGCTGGTTCCAGAGTGCATCAGCTAATGTCTGTCAGAGGCTTGAAAGGTCAGATTTCCACTTACCTCTTGTAGAATTTGCCCTTGTTTCTTTCACGTCTCATCCCCCACAGTTCTGCAGTGCTCTTGTGTTTAGCATTTGCGTTGATAATCTGCATCACAGTGTTGAAGAAGGAAAACTGAACATTAATGCGAGTGATATCATTAATGATTTGTTTTAGTCTAAAGTAAACGTAGACTTGCAAACTGTTGTAATATAACTGCTGTAATGTAACTGCTGTGTAATACAAAGTTAAGTACTATTAAATCTGGTTAGATCTTAAATCTGCTGAATACATTAAAACATAACTGAGCTGATGACCTTCTGAAGGTCAAAGGAAAAAAAATGTGGGGAAAAAAACAAATATTGGATGATTACCTTAAATAACAGCATGAAACAAAAAACATACAGATATCCTTTTTCTAAATTCATCTCTTCATCCTTGCCTTGACCACTTGTGAGTTAATAACAGGACTGATATGAAAAGCTAAGTCATGGTTTTAATGACCCAGCCCCACGAGAAACTATGCCTGGACAGTGTGATACAGCATAGCTTGGCTATGCAGTGAAAGGAAAAAAAAAATAGAGACTCTTTTCTCTATCCGCTGAATTCGATCTTTGTCGTTTTGATCTCGGGCTGCAGGATGATATAAAGCTGCTTTCAACCACCTGTACAGTCGACATCTTTTTAAAATGACAGCGTTAAGTGGCTGGGTTTAGTTGGCGAGGACCGGATTCTGATTCCGGTTTATACCAGAGAGACAAATGACGGACTGCTATTATATGATTAAGTTTCTTTTTTTGTTTTGTTTGATTGATTTAATTTTTGAATCATGTCATGTACTGTTAGAATAGCCATTATCTGCTACCTTCTGAGCCCCCCACCCCCCCCCCCCACTCTTGACATTTAGAATGTTCCTGTTACCACAGAAACAATGCTTTAGAAGCAGCTCTTCCAGTCTTCTAGTGGCCCTGCTCTGCTATTTTACTGAATCATTCCCTCCCACATATAGCACATAAGCCCAGGGGGAGGCCAGCACACTCAACCGTGGCGTCTCCCATTTGTTGACTTTTGGCAGTCTTTTCTCACATGTATAATAAATTTCTTACTCGCACAGCCAAAAATGATTACTACAATTAGTACAATGTGCAGCTTAGCTTATGGTTGAAAGTTGTATATGTTCTCTCTCTCTCTCTCTCTCTCTCTCACTTTGAGTTTCAGAGTAAATAGGCTGATATGTTGCCTGGGCTAACTGCAGCACTTTGGATGTTTCGCTCTTAGGTAACTGCTGTGTTGAGGAAAGAAAGCTCAGTGTTTTTTTTTGTTGTTTTTTTAATCCCCCTCTTCGCTAATGCCGACGTCGCTAAGCCGGTTCCCCAATATTGACGACGGCGCTGTTCCCGAGCTCATAAAAGATTCATGCCACTTTTAACAACCTCTGCGTCTTTTTGCATGCCACAGGCACACGCTAAGGGATATCTGTTCTTTCTTTCTTTTCTTTTTTTTTTTCTTCATTAGGGCCTCGTTGCAGCAGAACTAGTGATGTATGTAGTAAAACACGGGATGCTTTCTGCTACGGCAGCAGCTAGAGAAAGAGAGAGAGAGCGATATGAAAGTGTCGATGGGACAATACCACGGATGTACGGCGTTTGCGATAGTAAGTCTGGACTGAATGGTATCGTCTTATAAGACTCTTATTTGGCATCAGCAGTACTCTCTCTTCCCTTACCCCTCTTGGATCTCATAACGGCTAAGAGTTGATGGAGACCCGCATCCTATCTTTACACATACTGAAGATCCCAACTGGTTCTGCAGTGTCTTTCGAGTCTTAACTCCTGTTCCAACAAGCAGGCTGTCACTTTTTCTCTTCACATCGGTATTCACTTCATGCTACTTCAATTCTAACGAATTAAACTTCAAGCAGCATTTGCAAGTTAATGCTGTTCGACGACTTCATAATGGGCCGAAAATAAAAACTGATCCCGGCGCGATACTACCTGACCGCGAAAACGACTGATAAAAGAGTCAGACGCCCAGTGAGAGCTGGTCTGTGCGTGTGTAGGCTGGCAGGCTGT
>NC_044495.1:6294710-6307210 GCF_902362185.1 Chanos chanos
TCAGACTTTAGTTACTTATCAGGCATTTTTGTCCCCTCAGTCATGGTCCTGTCCAGTGATTCAAAAAAGAATGAAGAACTGGGCTGTGGGTGAGCTCCAGTTACACGCTGCTGCCCATAGACCATGGGCGCTGTGGTTTTCATGGATCAAAATGCAATTTTCCACTTTCATTTTCAGTTTAGGATTGATTAGTACCTAAAAACACATCTGCACTTTTCATCCGGTCAGTGACGTACCACATCAGGCAGAAACTAATGCATATTAGGTCTTTCATAGCACTGAATGCTAAAGATATGTATTTACATGCTTGTTTGGTTTCAACTTTTTTCTTCTTTAATCCGATGTCTAAATCTATGATTTAATGTTGGAGAATTGTGGTTATTTATCTAGTAGGCTTTTAAGTACATCAGACAGATTGATGGGCAACATATAAAATGCTTTGTTCAGTTCACTGCCTTGTTTAAAAGGGCTTTCTGAACCCTCCCTCTTCAGCTTTAAAGGATATGATGTCATGACTTAGATCAAACGATCGCTTTGGATTCATTTGCCTGATTCCATGGCTTGGGATCAAGCCGGGTGGGGCAGAGGAAGAAAAAAAAAAAAGACATCCCTAAGAAAGGATCTCGTCGTGGACTGATAGTTTAGGGCCCCATTTTACAGCTTCATGTCTATTAGCTGATGGCGAAGTCAGAGGCGATAAATCTACAGCCCTAAACGGCTCACTCAACGCCTCCCCAGTAAAAGCAAACGCACAGGTTCTGGTTCTGGTCAGGAGGATATGGTTGCTGTCTACCTCAGCAGTAGAGGCCAAAAAAAAGGGAGAAAGATTTACGTTTCAGGGGGAGCTGACAGGTTTGTTGCAGCGACATGCCTTGAAAGCCAGCGGCCGTGTTTGAATGTCCAGACGTCATACAAGCCCGTCTCACATGGATGTAGAGGAACATGTTTCAGACATTTAAAAAAAAAAAGTTTGACGTAGAGCTTGTCATTTCCGTTTATGTATGCTCATGGAAAAAAAAAAAAACCTCGGTCGATAACAGTTCAAATTTTGGACGTATTCAGTTTTAACTGAATGACCATAAAGATAAAGGGAAAATGAGGTGCAGCTTATTTATTGACTAAAAACATTAATAAAGTATTCGTATTCGTGATCGTACCTATACACAGCTATTGACACTGATCTGGGACGCACCAAAACATGCTAAAACAAAGAAAGTCAACCTCAAAGAACACATCACGTTCTGGATTAGCCTTAGAGCATTGTTTTCATTGTTCATGGCCTTCTTGTATATGCAGGATACATTTTTGCCGTTGTTCTCGTTCAATACAGCTCTGTAAGCAAAAGCTCTTGGGAGTCGAGAGGGAATAATTCCCAAAACGCTGACTGGCATTTGTGCAAAGTGATAATTGATTAAAACATCAGAGGACAACCAACAAAACAGCCTGCAAAAACTGGCATTGGAAACGCAGGTGGTGATGGGTAACAGTGGATGATTATAATCAGCTCTTTTTCCCAGAATACTGTAATAAATATGATTTTTTTTCCTTCCTTTTTTGAGATCAAATTTGTTAGACTGAAATCCTGTGATAAGAGAACTCATAAAATGTGTATGATGAACACAAATGAACATTTTCTCATACTCTCTTTATTTTTTATTTCTCTGTTTTTTCAAGCTCCTCTTTTCTTTCTTTCTTTCTTTCTTTCTTTTTTTTTTTTTTTTTTTGCTGAACCCAGTTCCTCTTAGTGCTTTGGTTTAATAGAAATCTTATTTGTGTGTGCTGCCTATTTTAAGCACAGAGTATGGTTTTAAATGCCGTGGAGTGGAGATGCAATACAGAAAGAATTATCTCCAAATGGACGGTCTCCGGGTTAAAAACGCAGTATCTCCGAAGATTGCTTTAATTTCATAGATCTAGCCCTCTTTGCTTCTCCGACTTCAAACCGAATGTCCCACGACCACCACCCCCAACCCCACCCCACCCCGCCGCCTCTCGAGACCGGCGCTTGCTTCGGCATCGCGGGAGTCGGAGTCGAATTTTTCCCTCCATGTCTCCTTTTCATGGATCTCTTTATAGTCTGTTACACGCAGGGGCAGAGTCCAACCATGCAAAGATGATGTTCCTGCGCTAAGCTCCTGGTCCTCTGAGAACACCACTACCATCTCCACAATGTTTCCACTGATCCTAAATCAGTCAGACTAGGCTCTGCTAAGGGTGTGGAGGCTCAGGACTCAGGAATAAGCCCAATGTTGAAAATGCTGTTTGGTAGAGCTGGCCTCACACTCGCCTTCTAACCTGTTCTCCACCCTCTCTGTTCTTAACTATTTGGCGGTGAAAAATTGAGTTATCTCTGAAAAAAAAAAACCCCAGTTTGGACTGGACTCACCACATTACCTAAAACTTCGAGTAAAACTTATGGTCAGTCTGCCGTCCTGCTGAATTTTACTCTCTTGGTGGTCTCTCTCTCTCTCTCTCTCTCTCTCTCTGTAGATTGCTTTGTGAAGGTAATGGATGCACTTGAGTGGTCTGTATGTTTTTTTTTGTTCTTAACCACAGTAAAGAAAACGTATTAGTCCCTGAAGTGTGATTTGTGCGCATTAGCGCCTAATAGCAAAAGTAAATATTGAGTGGACGTTGTTATGCGGAAGGGATCCGTCATCCGAGAGTTACTGCAGTATGCTTTTAGAGCCGCTCTTCTTTAGCCTGTGCTCTCTCAACGTGTCGTGAGATTGCATTTAGCTGTATAGAGAGAGCTTCTTATGGGGAAAAACTACGGTCTGTGAGTGATCCAGCTTGAAATGTGAGCACAGACTATGCCGCATCTTTGTGGGTTATGGCTTGTTTGTTGAGAGCGATTAATGAGTAATACTTGCTGTTACTCTTGCTGTTACTTGCTGTTACTCTAAGCTGAATTGTTTGGTGCATTGGAGAACTGAACAATGTCATCTTATTTAAAACAGCAGACAGCGCATGGCACAAGAGTGAAAGCATTAGTAATTTGATCTGAGTAGTACTTTAGTGTGAACTGATACTGTCATATCTCATTTGTCCTTGTTTTTTTATTTCTTTTTTTTTTACTTTTTAAATCTTTTTTGACACGTTCTGTTAGCTGGAATCCCTGTTACGTGCTTCAGCTACGTAAAACAAGAAGTTAGCCTTGGTACTATGCGATTGTGTATGAATATCTGTGTTTATGTCTATGTATGCTTTGTTAACCATGCGTTCACATTAATCTCTTACATTTGGCATTCTTACAGGGATGTCTGGGTCCTGCCCCCCCCCCAGGATAGACATTGGTATTGTTAAAACAAAAAGTTGGTAATGGTTAGATTTTGGTGTAATGTTACTACACTGTAGTTACATTAAAATAGGAGTATCAAAAGTATCAGTGGTACTTGTATTGACAGCAAGTAACACACACACACACACACACACACACACACACTTAGAGTGTTTAGGAAAAAAAAGACAGAGTCAGATAGACAGAAAGTGAGAGAACAGAGTTCAGCCCTGTCTTGCGTTTATTAGAGTCACAAATCACTGACATTGATGATCAGATTAAAATGACATGATGTTTATAGTTATTAAATTCTCGCTAAGCTGTTGCTGTTGTTATGTTTTTATATCCCGTGTAACGATTACCAAGAAAGTATATTATGGCTTGGAAAATATCTCAATTAAGCTGCTCCAACAGAAAGTTATTAGATTTCTTTCAAGTCAAAACGCTAAATCAACACCACACGGATTTTATGTGGAGAATGCATGTGTTTCTTTTCTCTCAGCATTTTACAAAAATGTCATAAACGGTTAGCGTTTACACCCTCTTTTGGCGATGCGTGACATCCACGTCGATTTGGATCTTCCTCGTCTCCTCTGAGACTCACTGGAGCCTCCGTAGCTTTACCCTGCAGTACTGTGAGATGCTGTACTCTTGGTTTCTCCTCTGGACTCTCCTCTGATTAAATGACACGGTTGGTTTTAGAGTCGCGACACACGTCCTGACGTAATACAACACCGTTAGCAGATTCACTTTACCACACTCTCTCTCTCTCTCTCTCTCTCTCTCTCTCTCTCTCTCTCTCTCTCCCTCTCTCTCTCTCAGTCAAGTAAAAATGCTTTTTTTGGGTCTTCCACTCCCTTAAAACGTGTTCCTCTCTGAGAGTTCCCTTACGACGTAGAACGCAGCACGCCCGTTACTGCCCTCAACTGAAATACAGTCTCATCCTTCCATTCCCAGCCACTCTAATATCTTATTCTCCAACTGCAAATCCCCACATGTTCCTGTTCGCTGCAGTGCTTTCCCCTCCGACCGATTCTCTCCATGATAAAATATGCCTCTGAAGTTCTTCCCATTCATAGTAAAACAATACCATTCCTTTCCTGGCCATCGCAATACACCGTTTTTTTTAACGACTGTTCCCATCCACTGTAATGTGTTCTTCTGCTTCCCTCCATGGACTATGTCGTTTTTTTTTTTTTCGCGCATGTATTTTCAGGACAAGAAATTATTGTATGGAAAAATACAGTGTATGGAGATTCAAAGAGAAGTGATTGTGTTTCTAAATTGGTTATATGCGCACCTGGATATAACAGAACTTTCAGCTTCACTGAACTAGCTCAGGACAAAGGAATGTAATCAGTAGAAAAGTTTGTAGTGATACTGAATTGTTGACCCATGCTGGTATTTAATTATCTCCATCAACTCATTAGCATTCTTTGTCAAAAAGGCGTAATGCAACCATGAAGAATTTTAGTGATTGTATCAGTAATTAGCAACCATGTAATTCTGATGCGCTTATACAGTTATTGTTGGTAATTGTTTTCAAATGAATGACTTAGTGAAGTTTGTGAAAAGTTTTGTCCTCCCTGGTTCATCATTTCTCTCCCATAAAAATCATTCTGCGCAGTAATTACTGTACAAACTCGAAGACTCACGACTTGTAGGTCACAGTCGAACAGAAAGTTGGCACAGTTCTTGAATTTACCAAAGAAAAGTGCTCAGCGTGTTCGTAATGAACTGGGTAACTCCAAAAAAAGAAAGAAAAAGAAAATGTAAGAATCCTGTTAATCCATTGTGGACTCCTCAAACTGTCTTTAAGACAAAAAGAATGAACAGATTCGCCCTCATTTTGTCACTAACTCACCCTAAAAAAAACGGGAAGAGAACTCCACAACACCCCAGCTCCACAGATTGTGTTTAGTCCCTCCCATCAGTCATGTCTGTAACCTGAACCCACCAATCAGTGGCAGAGTGCTTGTTTGTATAGTGTAAAAACATGTAAATAGTCTACAGAACCAAAAAGAGACTGGAGCCATTCTCAGCCAAATGCTTGTTTGATTAAGACAGATAGGCTGTGTGAGACATAAAAATAAAACATCCAAGAGTTTACAGATGTAACTAATATGCACTTGCAGGCTGGGGGAAAACACACACACACACACACACACACACACACACACACACACACACACACACAAATAAATAAATAAATAGCTTCTGAAAAGCTACCTCTGTCATCCTTAATACAAACAAATTGCTAGCGATGAGCTTGTTTTTCTTGCTTAAATGCTCATTTTGCCTGCAGTAGAGATCCATTAAAGGATCCCGTCGTAAGAGCTAAAAATCCACACAGCATCATTGCATTCACCTACCTAAACCCGGTATAGAGAGAGACGGCCGCACGACCAGCTCAGGGTGTTTGTCTACGCGGAGGCCGGCGGAAACCCTCCCTTTACACAGGCATTACGGAGCTCTCAGCGCAGGCCGCTGTGGGGGTCGGGTTTCGTCTGTTTTCACTCACTCCAGACCTGTATTGTGTCCTGACAGGATGATGAAGTGGTGCTCCAGTGTGTCGCCTGTATCCAGAAGGAGAACCGAAAGTTCTGCCTGGCCGCCGAGGGACCGGGCAATCGCCTCTGTTACCTGGAGCCCACCTCAGAGGCCAAGGTAAGACAAGAAGAAAAACCCACCTTTTGTTTCTCAAGCTGACATCAAACAGGACACGTGCTTACATATATGTGTGTGTGTGTGTGTGTGTGTATATATATATATGTGTGTGTGTGTGTGTGTGTATATATATGTAAAACAAAACAGTAGTCGATTTGTAGGGGGATGAGGAGGAATGCCATCCCCCTTGTTAGCAAAATGACCAAAATACATCCCCCTTGTTAAACTGCCATCCCCCTGTACACTCTATAGAGTAGTGACAGTGACCACTGGGCCATCACCCCATTAAAAAATGACAAATCGCCCACTGTATATAAATGTGTCTAAGAATATATCTCACAGTATAAAATTAGTACTTGGCTTCAGGAACTTTTAATCACTTTTTACTGTAATGTTGTCAGTGTGCTGTGTATCTGTTAATAGTGAACATGTGCATGAGGCTACTAAATGAAGGTGTGTAATAGATCATAGTGAAAGACTTTTCCTTTGGTTCATAAATAGTTTCATATTTACTGTGTTCGTCTTTATAATTTATGCCACACACACGATGCAGCAGCTCTCATTTGTGATAAATAGGAGGTTTGTCTTCAGTTAATAGAGGCTTTGTCCATCTGTTCCTGCCATTGTAGAGTAAATGTATTAGAAAGCGTTGGTCAAATTCTCCTATCAGGACACTACCCAAACAGTGCTCTTGTTCACAGGGCAATAACTGTGCTTCCATTGCTGAAACTGCTAACGGCAGAACCTAATTGGATTTTCTGCATTGATTGTTATTGTAATCATAATCCATTAGCATTTTTTCCAATTAATCCTGGCATGCTTGGGTTTACATAATACATAAAGAGAGAGGGAAAGAGCAGAGAGAGAGAGAGAGAAAGAGAGAGTGAGTGAGAGAGATACCATATATAATTAGTTGTTTATAGCTTTTGCCGTGTGTTGTACAGACATGCAGGTCCTAGTCTGTTATGACAGTGTCCTCACAAAGCAGAGGAAGAGCTCGAAGCCCTCCACCACACAGAGGGAGAAGACAGTAATTAGAGTGGACAGCCGTGATATATGACCTCCCTGGCTGCCACTTTGTCTTCATAGCTTTTTATTTGTATGAAAATCAGTCTGGGAGGAGGAGGAGAACTAATAGGCTCAGGGTTTTCATACGTGATGAAGATGACACTTGAAAAGCTAACTGAAAGGAATGACCAAAGCTACGCCTCCTTGGATAACACATGTTTAATTCTCGCCCCTAAACAGGACAATTCATACAGTATTTAGCTCACGCATATCTGTCACACGCTAGCAGACAGGAGCTGTGCTCCCTGAAGACATTTGTGTATTTCCGAGGCCTCGCTTCACGGTAGATGTCTTTAAGACACGTACATTAACATAATAAGAACACCAGAACATTGTAACCAAGAGCCTTTTTTTCATGTGTGTAATTACACCCCGAGTTCTTATTAGTCATGGCTTAAGTATGATATCATAAACATACGCACACATGTACGGGAAAAAGTCTACTTAACTAGGTGTCAAGTAGGTAAGTATGCACTTTTAGTTTAAATTAGAACTCGACTTCATAATCAGCAACTAATTGCGGGTCTTTCTGATTATAATAAAGAGCTGCTTGCACACCTGTGGGTTTGATTCGGTCAGTGAGGAGAAATGGAGAATATCTGTCATAATAATTGGTCTTCCAAGAATGGAGCTTCATGGAAAACGAATTGGCGTACGCCGGATGTGGTGTTTAAGACACGCAAGTGTTCCATATGCTCCGTAGAGCACATATCTCAGAGCGGTCGCATCTCGTCAGAAATCGAAACGAAGAACGCGGCGTGACCTGGGTAACGCCCAGGTCGTTATCCTTGTGACGTTATCCTTGTGACATCCTGTCTGAAGGTCCCTGAGTCTGGACGATAATAAAACAGACTGCATCAGCATAGACACAGGCAACTGTGCGACTGTTCCCCGAAAAACCTCTTCTCCCTCTCTGAATGAGGATGCCCTGGTTTTGGCCTGTCCAACATCCAGAGACACATACTGTATTCGATACCATGCTTCTCTTTTCTAGGTCTTAAATGTGCCTGGACTCCTCTGTTCTTGCCTTATCTCAGTCCACACCTCAGATATCAGAGTATTTTATTAATCCCAGTATTTAGGGATTTTGGGCAAGGATGAAGATGTTCCCTGGTCTGTTGTCACACTGTGTTCTTTTCCTTCAGCATCTCTAGGCTTCTTGGACCTAGAGGAAATTGAAGAGCAGGAATGGGGGCAAAGATGGGGCGGGGGGGGGGCGGTCAGGAAAATTTTTGGAATGAAGCAGAGGCTTTTGCCAGATGGGTTCACTTATCAAAGATGGGTTGGCAGGGGCCTGGGCGACGCAAGGCCTCAATGGGATGGTGAATCAAAGAATGCGTGTGTTTTGTGTGCGTGTGTGTGTGTGTGTGTGTGTGTGCGTGTGTGTGTGTGTGTGCGTGTGCGTGTGCGTGTGCGTGTGCGTGTGCGTGTGTGTGCACGTGCATGTGTGCAAGCATGTGTGAATTTGTGTATGTGTGTGTGTATGTGTGTGTGCGTATGTGTGTATGGATATATGAATATGTGTGTGTGGTTGCATGCATGTATGTGATTAGCTTAAAGGCTTTCCCTTAATGTCACTTGACAGACAAGTGTCTGTTTCACTTTCATATGATAACCTTGACAATAACATGGGCCCCAGAAGATAAGACTTCATTTAATTTTTGTCATATCTTCCTCCCAGGCGTGTTTTGAAAAAGGATATCGATAGCGAGCCTTCCTGCAACGATAATAGGGAGACAGATTTCTCGGAGTCGCTGTGTTGAGGATCTGGATGAGGGGAATTAATGAACCGCATTTGGACTGAGATGACAATATATCCTCTAGAGACAGCTAGCTTCTTTAAATGCCCCGTCCCTCCTGAGCTTTATCTGAGAGCGACTGAAGAAAGACCCAGTGTGCTTTGGCAAAGAGGCATCAGCACTAGTCCTTTCTCTCGATTCAGCGAATCAATCATTATTTTTGTTATCTGATCGCATCCAGAAGAGGGGAAATTTGTTTGGGAATCAGTTAATTGGAGATTTGGTGAAACAGAATGATGAGTTAGGGACGTAGTCACTTTGACCGTGTCGTTTGGGGAGCGCGTGCTCAGCCCCGGGCCCTTGAAGCTGCCTCGCGGGACGCTTGACTTCCAATACATTGACATGTGTCACCTCAAATTAGGTCATGAAGTGTCCCTGGAAGAACCTCGTTACGCTCGTTGGAGTTACCATGCTAACTCTGGACCTCCTCCTCCACCACAGTCTAAACGTGTATGACTGGAATGTGAGGAAGCAATCGATTTTATCCTCACCACACGGGAATGCCATTGACTAGCGTAACGTGTTTGAATTTATTAATGTGACTAAATGTACAACCAAGGTGTTAACGGGAATAAAATAGATAAATAAACAAAATTACCCCCAACTCTTTCGGGATGATGCGATCAGCATTAGTGTACCTGTGCCTTAAGAGGGCTTTTCTCTCCAGTATGGGGGTGGGGTCAAACCAGTGATAAAGCAACAATTGGCTGACAGCTCTCAGCTGAAGAGTGAGGAAATGCATTGTGCTGCAAGGGGACAAGCCTGGGGGCCCCACAGCACAGTTCACAGAGTGAGGGGGGGGGGAGGGGGGCAATACAACTGCATGGGATCGAGCGTTCGCTCCGGAGGTGTTTGCTCCTTGAGTGACACCTTTACATGATTGACAGTCATGTGGGGCACTTAACATGTCTACCTGTGAGCACAATGTGTGCCCACACGCATAAGATGTGTGTGAGGAAAGAGAGAGGGAGAGAGAGAGTGAGAGAGAGAGGGGAAGAAGGAGGGAGAGAATGTGTTTGATGAGGATACAGATATTCCACAGTTATTCCACACATACTTCATACATACTTCATCAGAAGATGTGGTCTATGCTTTTGACCTTGAAGAACTAATGGGACATTCCAGAATTGGAGGACATTTTCTGTCCCACCCTTTCAGCCTTGGTTAAGTGTGTCACTCTAACCAACAAAGCCCTGTTACTCAAATTATCAGAATAAGACAAATTAAGTTTTCTGTCTTTCTTTGACAGTAACGTTACATTCCACAGCTAGCATCTATTCCTGAGAAAAAGCTAACATTAGCATTGATTTGCAACCCTGTTACTGTTACCCTTGCAATCCTGTCGATCCTTCATCAAAAAGATATATAAACTATTATTAAACAACATTCCTGTGGTCCTGAGTATTTATTTGTCACATTTATGCCACGATCTACAATCAAAAATAATGTTTCCTTTCAACCTTTTTACTTTGTGCAACCCTGTTACTCTAATTTCAACCCTTTTACCATATCATTTTATTAAAATAACCTTAAGTGATTTTCTCAGCTCACAAGGGTTTAACCTATTGTCCTTCTAATAGTTTGAATGATGCGTAATGTATTTGAGCAAATATTTGAAGATAAATACTGAAATTAGAAAAAAAAAATGTTAGCACACAACAAATATAACATCTCATAAAAAGTGTACCTTTGATGCCTGAACTGGACACATCAAGTTATTTGACGGTTTATCACCTGTTTTTCTGAAATACATAACAGAAAATGATAAAATACAGAGTCAATTTTTCAAAAGTGTTAATACCTAAATTGTCCTCCAGTTCTGGAATGACCCTAATACCTGCCACCTGTTTGAGGGGGAAAAAAAAGCAATACATTCCCCTAAATGATTGAGGAGAACCATCTAAAATCCTACCCCCAAGCTTTTACCCTGCCAGTTCAACCGTGCCTTTCATCTATTGGATCATGGCAGGCACCATTTCAGGTGCACTGTGCTAATGGTAACGGCACTGAAGACTTTATGGTGATGGCAAAGCCAACGAGAATGAGACTGATGGAGTCACTGCAGAGACCAACAGAGTCACTGCAGAAGCAAGTCCTGAGCAAGTATGCTGGAGTTGTGTCTCTAAACAAACCCAGAGCAGATGGAAGAGTCTGATCTCATCACTATGACTCCAAGATTTTCAGCGGTATTTAGCATTTGAACCCTCCGTGTCAGCGCGGCTCCAGGGCCTGTACCCCCCCGTGACAGGGTATTTGTCTGGAGAGGGAACTGCCTGCTTGTGGCAGCAACAAACAGGGGGCTGTGACCTCCAAGCTGACCTTTGTGTTGACCAGAACACCCAGTACACATCTGTTCTTAATTTGTTCACTCAGTCTCTTGTTAGAGCAAACTTTTTTTAATGAATGGTGTAGGGGAGCATTTGTTCTTTACTGTGACATGCATAGCAGGAGCGAGGCGGCAAAAAAGCTGGGTTGGAACAGTAGTCTTCCTGTTGTCCCTGATATTTTACAGTTAGCTAAACGATTTTTTGACCCAATTTCTGATATTAGAATCTGTGGTTGTAGTGACAGTATTTCCCACAGACCCAGTGGCACGGAAAACAAAAAAAAATTGAGTAGGTTTTTCTTTTCTAAAAACACAAAATCGGAAAGGCCCTTTGGTCATATAAAATGATTATTCATTCAGTCACCAAATGAGGTTGTTGGATGGACATGCCGACTATGATGGGTAAAGATTCCTCTTCGCAAGGTAATTAAAACAGACAACATCCTAAAGGGCAGACATCCGGCTAGTCTGGGGAGTAGCGTCTCAAATGTGTTCTTGCCCTGTGCCCGATGTGTGATGTTAAGAATCGAGTCCGCAGGTGGGAAACCGTCCTCCTAAGCTCCAGTAACAGTCTTTTTCCCTATGAGCATGACCTCTGTTTTATCTGGACCAGTTGCCTTTTTCCAACCCACTCATGTTTCCACTAACACTGCCACTGGAATTCCGTTGGAACCTTGGCCTGTCAAAGTGCCGATATGCGTGATCATCACCTCCTACCAAAATACCATATAACACTTCCCCCCCCCCCAAAATGATAATGCTTTGTCCTTCCATGACAAACATTAATTTGTCAGATGTCCTTGTTGTACCGCGGATGTCCCCACATGGTGACTTTGAAGGTGGCAGGTCCAGCCGCAGGCTTGGGTGTTGGCGCACGTTCAGATTCGGCAGGTCCGTATGTCCTCTGTGCACAGGCACAAAGTAAAAACGAAGCTTCGTAGGAGATCAGAGGGTAAAAGGGAAATTCTGTGCCCTGTGTTGGTTCTAACCCTTGGATTTCTTTAGGCATGTCAGATGAATTTGCACTGGGATCTCTGGTTCTGTTCTTACTTAAGGCCATGGTTTGAAGTACCATGTAAAGTCAGTACCAGCTGGCTTTTGAAGCTCTTCTTCTTTTTTTTTCTACCAAGAACTGGTTCCTGGCCATGACTTCACATGCTCACCCTCATTAGCATTCGGTGTCAGGGTTTGGAAATCCTATGATACACTTTTAAAGGTCTACAAAATTCAGACAACTGGCCTTTCATTACATGTAATCCTTTACTTGTAAAACATTTTAAAGGTAGAGAGGATCCATATTAGTGGGTTCTCTTTTCTTGAATAGTACTACCAGTATTATCTATCTATCTATCTATCTATC
>NC_044495.1:6312210-6314710 GCF_902362185.1 Chanos chanos
TGTCTGTCTCTCTCTCTCTCTCTCTCTGTCTGTCTGTCTCTCTCTCTCTCTCTCGATTTTACACATCTGCACATTCTACATGCCTTTCTGTCTTTCTGAATGCATGTGTGTGCAAATATGACCCTCATTCATTCACTTATCCCTCCATCCATCCATCCATCCATCCATCCATCCATCCACCCATCCATCCATCCATCCATCCATCCATCCATCCATTCACCCAGCCATCCATCCATTCATCCATCCATCCATCCATCCATCCACCCATCCATCCATCCGTCCATCCATCCATCCATTCACCCATCCATCCATCCTTCAATCCTCCAATCCTTCATTCATATAGTCACAGAAGGTAATTTTATTTCTAATTGCAGTTTGTCCTCTTGGATGATTGTTTCGGAGAAAAAAAAGAGCAGCGTTATGAAACGGTTGACTGGGCCTTTCTGAATGACTGAGAGCATTATGGAGCTCATTAGGAGTACAGGGCGGCTTAACACTTAACAACATGACTGAAATGAACTGAAATCAAATCAGAAACGCTCATAGCCTTCAATATGAGGGTTGAGAGGGACACGCGTTTTCGCTGTTTTTTTGTCACTTTAAGTCTGTCAGATTAGCAAACGGTCATTTCATCTGGAGAGCTCTTTAATGAACATGTAACACATCTTGCCCCCTCCCCCCCACCCAACGCCCCCCCCCCCCCACCCCCCCCCCCCCCAAAAGACGAGCGATGATTGCTTTAAAATTCTGTAATCTGAGCAGCGATTAGAATGGGCAAACGCTCTGTGCTAACTGCAAAGCCAAGAACTTCTGCACATTTTGCTTCGAGTTTAGTAATAAATGCACCTGTCAAAGTGGGTCCTGCCAACCATAGCTCACACTCCCGGTATAGGATAATTAAGGTCGTAAAAATCCATTGACACCCCTCCACCCCTCGCATTCATTGAATTGGCTGAACTTACTGTAGTGGGAAGAAAAAAAAAAACCCCAAAAAAAACCTCACACGTCGTAGCTCATGCGAAGCTTATGAAGCTCTAATGTTCACAGCGTGGTTTTTTTTCCCCCTTTTTTTTTCCCCAAAAAGGGATCGTTTTCAAACCAAACTGGAACTCAAATTGCTCTGCTCTGTTCAGTATGAGATCAGCAGTAATCCTTTCCAAAGGCCCAAAATGAATCTGCAGCCGTGGGTCCGCGGGGTGTAGTCCCAAAACTCCCACTCACTAAAGCTTTCCTGCTTTTTTTTTTCTTTGTTTTTTTTTGTTTTTCTGTTTTTCTCCCTGTAAACTCAACTCCAGCTCAGTGGAGCACATCAGTTCCAGATACAGCATGAATTCTTCTCACACCAACGGTCAGAAAAGTCCAATCAGTATAACAAAAAAAAAAAAAGAGAGATATTTTAAAAGGCCTCAAATGAAACCTTGATTTAGGACCCGGGTTGTACGTAGGCTTGGATTTGTCATCTGTTAGTTCCTGTTATGGTGCAGTTGAGTATTCTCTGGCTATCCAGCACTGGCTTGACCAGCCTCAAAGCATATTTAACCATCTATTCCTGATCTTGTGGTGTGTGTGTGTGTGTGTGCGTGTGTGTGTTTCTATCATTTTGTTGTTGTACTGTTCTCTTTATGTTCTGCTTCACTCGTCTCATCCTCCCAAACACTGGAGGAAATGTGTGTGTGTGTGTGTGTGTGTGTGTGTGTGTGTGTGAGAGAGAGAGAGAGAGAGAGAACAATTCCACAGTCTGTCAGTTTAAAGGTTACCCCAGGGGTTTTGGGTAAAGCAAACAGCCTGGACAATAAGCTGTTATTGCAGAGGGGCAGGAGAGAGGGGAGAAAATGGATGGTGAAAAGGTGTCAAATCACGGCCATACTCCTCAGAGAACTCTCCCCGGCGCCCTCTGCCACCGTCTCAGCCCCCCGTCTTTCCGGAGGTGCAGTTTTTTAAATAACAGTGCTTTTATCTGTTACCTTTGTACTCCCAACCCAAAGCTGTCTTTAAAGTATACTTTAAGGTCAGACGTCCAGGAGGTCCAGACGAGCCGTTTTTGCCACCGTGTTGACAGGAGAGGGGAGGTTTAAACGACTTTCCTAAAGCTGATGACCGTTGGCAGCTTTGAGAGTGCTGTGATATTTCGACTCTGAGCTCTCCTCGACCGGCTCTGTGTGCCAGCGTGCCGCCCATGAACTTGCGTCCCCCCACTGAGGAAACCTGCAGACCTGGCCCCCTCCACCCCACACGCACACACACACACACACACACACGCGCGCGGCCGCTCGAGGGGAAGCCGGGGGGGGCAGACGAGCCTGGAAAGGTCATGCTCCTTCAAGTCATGTCAGCGTGTCATCTCCCGGCAACAGCTGGGTGCCAGATAATGTTTTGCTGTTGCTCTTTGATCAAGTTGTTTTCTTTTTTTTTTTTGTTTTTTTTTTGGCTTCCTTTTCGGGTCTGCTCCGAAGCCGCAGCCCCAGAGAGTGTCGGGGAGGTGTGGGAGGCAGCCCATGTT
>NC_044495.1:6319710-6429710 GCF_902362185.1 Chanos chanos
GTCAGACAACAGAAGAGTAATAGCAGTGCATGTCTATGCTCATGTCTCTCACAAAGAGTCTTTGTCCTTCAGTCTTGTCTCTGGAGAAACCCACATTTGCTGTTTCATTATAAACGGGATGAATTAGACGGTGATGTTGACCCATGCTTTGTCAGCCTTTCTCTTTGTTATTCTTTCTGTTCTGGAGTAGCCTGAAATGTCATACGGGTAAAATGAAGAGTTATCTAATGTAGAAATAGTTGGTTTCTGTCTGGATCTGTCACAGACAGCTAACTGGCCCCGCAGGACACCTGTCCCCCATCTCCCTCGGAGGTACAGTTTGTGTCCTCTGGATCATAGGATGAGGTTTCCGCCTAATTTGATTGATGGTCTCCATTTTTGTCAAACAGGATATCTTCTTGGTGGTCATGTGATGCGTTTGTTTCACGGTCACGATGAAGTTCTGACCATCCCAGGATCAGACCAGAGCGAAGAGCAGCAAAGGTGAGACGCTAAGATTCTGTCTTCAGGCAGAATTATGGCGACTTTGTCCGAAATCTGGGGTGCTCAAGTCCAATCCTAGGTGTCCAAAGTCCTGCTGGATTTCACATTGAAGAGTCCACATTGAACTCTGGATTCTGATTGGCTGAAGAGCGCAAGAACATGTTTTCCGGGTTCTGATAAATAGCTGGAGGGGGAAAAGGGGCTACGGGACTTTGACCTTCCGGAATCTTCTCTAGGCACTTTACAAGTATCATACAAAATGTAAATGACTGGTGACATTTTAGCCCAGATGGAAACAGCCACATTATTTCTAGCCCAGTGCATGAGTGTGAACTCCAGAAAACTGTGTCAGAAACAGTTTCTGCATTTTCTCCAAGGCTGCTGAAACACTCTTCTAACCCTGTGGGCACAGCAGTTCAATGCCACAATTCATTGTAATTCTCAGTCCCCGAGGAGAGAGAAGGATGAGGAGGTAGGGGCTAAATGGCCTCCCTGCTATCTATAGACATGCAACAGTAAGGCAGGAAAGAAGCAGAGAGAAAAAGTGGCACACACACACACACACACACACAGGCACACACACACGCACACACACTGTAGTTGAATTGGGTCGAGGAAGTTTGAACCCTCAGAGAAGCAATACACTCCACGGGAGACCTGATAGACTCCTCCATCTTCCTGCCCATCACAAAATCCATTTTTAGCGTGTGACGTCCGACAGGCATGTGCTGGATTAAATATTGCCCCGTCTGTTTCGGCTTCACCCCCCCCGGCCTCAACCTTGAAATACGACGAATCAAAACATTTTCAAAACACTCTAAATTTCAGCCAGCTCCCATCAAGCGTATCCTCTGTCAGAGCAGCCAGCCAATGAGGCTATTTCTTTTTTATTTATTTATTTATTTTTGATCTTTGGCCGCGGTCACCCGTGTCGGAGAAAGACCTGGCTTTGTCTGAACTGGTGCGTCTGTACTCCCTGAAACACGTGCAGCAGGTGTGGAGGCATTGAATAAAGCCGACCCACAGCCGCCGGTTTTCAGAGCTAATGTGGAATGTACTGGACAAACCCAGGAATAGCAATGGAGCAGTGATCTCAAAGCACCTCAGAAAGAGGAAGAAAGAGCTTTCAAAACCGCATAATAGTGATCATTCACAATGTTCAGCTGCTGAAAGTCTACCGCATTTACCTCATCATCTGAAGTGTTAAAGCTGCTGCAAACAAAAACAACTTATCATATCATCATTTAAAATTTTTATCATTATTTTATATTTTTAATATGATTTTTATATATGTATATTAGTATTATTCTTATATTAATATCAGCTTTTCGTGATGCAGTGTTTGTTTGTTTTTTCCCTGAGCCAGACCCAACATGTAACAGAAATAGCATAATCATTTTGTTGTGAACTAGTAATAAAACGTAGCGACGGAGTCATCGTCGACGCTAACAGATGCCGTGACGCGTTGTAACGCTGCGTATGCGGATTTGAGGTGTAAATGTAGGCAGAGCTGAGCGTGTTCCCTTTCCTCTCACAGGATAGTGAATTATGAGACGGGAAAAGCAGGCGCTAAGGCCAGGTCTCTCTGGAGGCTGGAGCCGCTGAGGATCAGGTGAGTCTGGATCTTCCCACTCATACCAAACACGTTCTCCTACACTTTTTTTCTTTAGTCACAGTTAAACTACTGCTCTTTTTGTTGCTTCGGAATCCTACCACTGCTTTTTTTGTAGTAGTTTAGAGAGTGTAGGTTCTAAGTGACTGGACTAACTATGGTTCAAGATCGTTTTAACTACGGTTCAAGATCGTGTTTTTTTTAGCACTGTGCTGAGTTCTAATGTGCAGTATTCTTTCTTGCTTTTATCCTTTTATCCTATCCTTTCGAATGTCTGATTTTTGGTTTGGTAAAGATTTTACCAAATCAGTTTGGAACCCAACTCAGTCCAACTGTGGTTGTCTTTTTTGTTTTGCTTTTTGGACGTGTGCGGGGGTTGTTTGTCAAAAATATTCTTCGGACTGTATCAAGATAATTATGCTATATCTCCAGTTATCACATCATTTTGCAAACAAGCACACACGCACACACACACACACACACACACACACACACACACACACAGAACTCAATACAAAAATATTTTTCTGACTCCAATTAGATAATTACACCACATCCCATATTCTGTATAGCCTGCAGTTAATTCCTGCTTTTGCGCACACACACATGCACACACACACACACACACACACACACACACACGCACACACACACTGAGAGCTCAGGCTGTTAACTGGAAGCATAGTATAATCCAAAGCAGAACTGGCTGGTGACATTTCTGACTGTTAATTGTCTATGGATATGTATCTGTCCCTGGGGCTGGGGGGCAGCTGGAGTGGCAGTCACATTCGATGGGGACAGCCTTTCCGACTACGCCACCTTACCACGGGACACTACCTGGCGCTGACGGAGGACAGGGGCGTGGTTTTACAGGACCGGGAGAAGTCAGACACCGCCTCAACTGCCTTCTGCTTCCGAGCGTCTAAGGTCTGGGCCGAACCACTGAACATCACAGTAACATGTCATCTTACATAAGAGAGGCCTAATTGCTATAGCGCTAATGCTACACATAGCAGGAATGCTAATGCTAATGCTGTTAGCCACTAATAATGCAAGTCAACACGTAACAGTCTACGTTTTTTTTTATGTATATTCATATGTAATTACATGGTAATTAACAGACATCATGTTAGTTAAACGGTTTAACAGTTTATAATATATAGTACTTACATCATAATTAATGTACAAGCGAATGCAGACTTTTTCTTCGAGTTTCTTTATAGTGATGTACACTAGACCTGGGTCAGTTAATAAATATATTAAATGACTAGGCTGTGCCACCCACTTATTTAACAGACTTCACGGCCTAGGTAAAGTCTTGTTTTAAGGCATTAATGTGATGTTTGTTTAGTATTGCCTCAGCACATTGAGTGACTTTTAGAATGGTAGTGATTTTAACAGAAACGAACTCAAGGTAAAAACACACCATGCTGGAGGAACAGGACAGGGCCCATTGGAGGAATGGGACAGTGGCCAATTACGTGACCCAGGTCTGATGGAAGTGCTCTATAAAAGAATAAAATATAAAAGCGCATGGCCTCTCAGATGTAAAATGGGTCAGCAGTAAGTGATAACTGGCATAACCGTTAATTGATGAATAGTTGACATTGTTTCTAATTACAAAAGAAGATACACTGAGATTCAAATTACCCATAGTATTAAAATGTATGTAACCACTCATAGAACTATTCACGCAGAGCGATAGTAATATGATAGTAATATAAATGAATGTTGGAGGGGGGTGGTGGAGGTGAGATAGACCATTATAGAGTCATAGAGGTTAATTAAACTGACCGAGCGCCTTAGGTTCTGTAACCCCGTCCACGTCCAGCCCTTCCTTGTCTTGATTATAACAACTCCTGTCTGTGATAATAGGCCTTTCAAGCATGATCAGTTACCTGGTGAGTGTGACCTTTTTTCACCGGGGGTCTATTAAATAGGAACCGCCATCTGATGGCGGTAATCTGTCATCCGATTCTTGTGCCTCTGGTAGATTACCATTTCTTTGGGTTTGCCAGGAGGAAAAACAAATGCAGTGCTTTAACAGTGAGTCATCTAGGGTGGATTCTTCTTTGGCTGTCAGTGTAAACACAGGGACACTCACTCCACATTCTCCTTACGCTTTTCTCTCTTCGGTCCTTTCTCCATGCTGTACTTTGCTCTCACTTTTTCTCTGTATCTGGTATCTGTCCACCCCCCCCCCTTTACCCCATCCTTTTCTCTATATTTCTCATTGTTTCTCTCTCTCTCTCTCTCTCTCTCTCTCTCTCTCTTTCTCTCTCTCTTCACAATGTACCATTTTTTTTCATATCATCTCAAGTCCTCTCGACTTCATATCTCGTCTCTTGCTTCCCTGCACACCTGTCACGCTCTCTCTCTCTCTCTCTCTCTCTCTCTCTCACTCTCTCTCTCATTCTCTCTCTCTTCTCGTTATCTCTCTATTAGCCAAGCACACAGACTGTTGTAATTATGAGTCATTTCACAGAAAGAGGTCAGTGCTCTGGCAGTACCTGACTAGTTCAGATCTAAATCGGTCAGCATGTTTTCAAATTGCCTTCTCAGAAAACAAGGCCCCTCCCAACCCGCTGCGGTGTATAATTAAATATGCGATATGAATAAAGCTGCACGTATTTCGAAAAATCTGTTCCGTGTTTATCTTTCGTGTGGTAATTGTGCTTTCAAAATGAGATATTTCTCTCGCTGACCTGTTTGTTTTCTCTTTCCCTTCTTCAGGAGAAAGTAGAGTCCAGCCCCAAACGTGATATCGAGGGCATGGGAGTAGCTGAGATTAAGTACGGAGACTCGCTCTGTTTTGTCATGCACGTGGCCACAGGACTGTGGCTTTCTTACCAGGCTCCCGACGTCAAATCAGCTCGCCTGGGGCCTCTCAAGAGACGAGTGAGTCACCCACATGCCCTTTTCCTTACGATGTCATGCCTCTCTCGTACACTGTTATATCTATAGAAAAAGAACAAAACACTCCAGGTACATCCTGTTGCTGGTAGTTGCATAGTGCTTGAATCAAGGTAATTTACCATTCAGAGTCATTCTTTTTCACTTCCTCTCTTATTCACTTAATTTTCTCTCTCTCTCTCTCTCTCTCCATCTCTTTGCCACAGGCATGCCTTCACTCAGAGGGACACATGGACGATGGGCTGACCCTGCAACGCTGTCAGCATGAGGAGTCTCGTGCCGCACGCATCATACGCAACACCACAAGACTCTTCAGCCGTTTCATCAGGTAACACCACAAGACTCTTCAGCCGTTTCATCAGGTAACGCTGCAAGACCGTAGCTGTTTCATAAATCAACACCATTAGACTCTTCAGCCATTTCATCAGGTAACACCATTAGACTCTTCAGCCGTTTCATCAGGTAACGCCACAAGACCTTAGCTGTTTCATAAATCAACACCATTAGACTTTTCAACCGTTTCGTCAGGTAACACCACAAGACTCTTCAGCCGTTTCATCAGGTAACGCTGTTAGACTCTTCAGCCGTTTCATCAGGTAACACCACAAGACCTTAGCTGTTTTATAAATCAACACTTGATTTATAAATCAAGACTTTTCAACCGTTTCACTAGGTCACACCATTAGACTCTTCAGCCGTTTCGTCAGGTAACACCATTAGACTCTTCAACCGTTTCATCAGGTAACACCATTAGACTCTTAAGCCGTTTCACGAGGTAACACTGTTAGACTCTTCAGCCGTCTCATCAGGTAACACCACTTGACTCTTTAGCTGTTTCATCAAGTAACACCACCCACAGATCACCTAGTCTCTCTATCAGGTAATACATCTAGACTCTAATGCTTTCCTTCAATAGTACTGCCAACAAATCCCCTGGAACTTTCATTAAATTTTAACTGAAACTCCTTTGTACAGTTGTTTCTCCCACCACAGAGAAATTCCAAAGGCCGTGTAATTTGTTAAATTAATAACATTGCCTAGATTGCTCAACCATTTCAACAGCTGGGAGCACCGCTAGAGCCAGAACACACAACTATTTCCACAGCTTGCAGCACAAAAAAAAAAAAAAAAAATTAAATAACTTAGAGAACTGCTTTTATCAATTTGGTGCATCTCTAGAAAATGACCGCACTACAATTGCATCAAGGGAGAAGAACTATCAAATCTTTATTCTATCCAATTCAATCTAGCTGTTTTTTTTTATCAGATCTGAACAAGAATAGTTTTTACCAACACGCTTAGAGAATCTCAACACCTTTATGCCACAGCCACAAAACATTTCTAAGCCTGACTTCTGTCATTCGGTGTAAGGCTAAATGTCTCATAGGAGTCCTTCCCAACATGACCTGTCCTCATTGAGCCATAGACACTGAGCAGTGAGCGCTATGTGTGTGTGTGTGCTACAGTGAAGCCCATAGACTGAAACAGTTCTGGTTGGTCACACATGACTACCTCAGACAGAGGAAATGACAGCCTATCCCATGCTAGACCAACCGACAGTAACTGTGCCGTGGAGCGGAGCGACGGAGCAAAAGAACGGCCAAACGTACGCAGGCCGTTTTTCCCGAACTCGCTGTTGCGTTGTTTCCTGCGTATTTACGCTCTGCACAGACATTGTGCAATGAATCACTTAAGCTCTTTTTTTTTTCTGTCTGTCTCTCTCTCTTTTTCCATTTAGCTTTCTCTCTCTCTTTATCCCTTTTTTCTCACACACACACACACACATACACACACACACACACACACACACACACACACACACACACACACACATAGAGTCTCTCCCTCCCTCCCTCCCTCCTTGTCTCTCTCTCTCTCTCTCTCTCTCTCCCCCTGTCTCTCTCTCTTTTTCTGTCTCGCTGGTTATTTTTAGATCAAATACAGATGTAAACAGTTCTGCGTGGATGAGCACGGCCGAGGCAATGACGGGGCTTGCCGCGTGTCGCCTCCTTTTTTCGTCGAAGTCGTTTTGAAACGGCAGAATGTGTCTGATTCTTTCACGTAATGAGCCCCGATTTTACCTCGGGATTTAATCAGCGCTTCCTTCCACGTCTGTTTGAGAAGCTATCATTACTGCTGATGAACCTTTGATTGTCATGGTCGTCCCACAGCAGCAATGAGGGAGTGAAAACAAAGCTTTTTTTTTTTTTTTCTTGATTGGACCCTGTTGTCTTCTTCTAATTATTTGGGAAACTGATAGGTCATTTAGACTGAATATCCTCTGTGCTCATTAATATCACCAGTGCACTGTAAACTCTGTGTGTACAAGGTACATTGTGTGTAAGATCTCACACTGTACATTGTAACAACTGTGCTATCAAGCACTTACTGCGTGTATTTAACTTATAATGCTGTATGTATATTGCTCACTTTTTTGGGGGGGTTGGGGTTTCAACAAACATGGGGGTTTGAACCCTCTTCATGCAATTCATTGCTGGTCTCCAGGAGGAAGGCACTCAACCAAGTTTTACTAAACCCCAAGGCTGCTCCACTGATGTGTGACATCTGATTCAAAAAAAAAAAAGAAAGAAAAAGAATTCAGAGTCACCCTGCATGAGAGTATTAGCACAATGAATAAATGAATAAATGTAAAAATGTCATGTGAAAATGCAGCTATTGTGCACTCCTGTTTTATTTGCAATTCAGCAGTTAGCTTTCTCAGCCCTGTATCATTTTCCCATGGAGAGATGTGGACAGTCTCATTTCAGAGTAACAAGGGACTGGAATGTAGCAAACTGTACTTAACGCAGACACAGCAGTTCACCCATAGATGTGGCCAATCGCTAAGTGAATCAAAGTGGTGGGCTTAGTGAAAGAGTTTATTCATTTGCCCTGTGTTTGATCTGTTCTCATAGAGACCTGGACAACCTGAGTGGGAAGAACCGTGTGGCGTTCCCTCTGCCCATTGAAGAGGTTCTACAGACCCTCAATGACCTCATCACCTACTTTCAGTTGCCCGATGCTGAGCTGGAACACGAGGAGAAACAGATCAAGTTGCGTTCTCTGAAGAACCGCCAGAACCTCTTCAAACAGGAGGTGAGCCTCATCATCACAGGGGTGGATATACAAAATTTGGCTGTGGAAGAAAGTGTCTGAGTGTGTGTCTGTCTGTCAGTGTGTGTGTGTGTGTGTGTAAGTGTGTGTGTGTTTGGGGAGGGTCAAGGGATTTCAGCTGCGTTTTCTATAGAGCAATTTAAGTAAGTGGTCATTTTGTGAGCGACAGCTCAGCAGAGGGTTGCCAAACAAGCTGTATTTTAAAGAGTAAATCTATTTATTCTCTGTGTTTTTTTTCCCCTCCCCCTACACCACATTGTATTGTAAAGTATTGCTTTCCAACTGTCAGCAGTTTTATGTGGAGTTTCCCTTAGCTTGACAACGAGGGAGTTTTCTTTTTTTTTCTTTTTTTTTTTTGATTAGGCCTACTGATCCAAAATTGCACTCATCAGTTATAAGCTGTCAGAAGTCTTTCTCTGTGCTCTTAAGGGACTGTTACCGAAGCCAAGTGGGTCCTCTGAGCTTCCAGAAAAATGGTCCTGGCCACTGTCCTGCTGTTCTCCGTGACTTCAGATCTTTTCAATCACTGAGTCACCTGGAGAAAACTGACTGTGAAACGACTTTACGACAAGCGTTTGTCTGGGGGATTAACTTTAGGGATACGTTTGCGTTTGAACGCATTTTTCCTGTGGTGCGGAACATGCCCAGAGCCTCGTGGGCCTAATTTTTTTTTTTTTTTTTTCAGTTTTTAAAATTCTGCGGGGGTGTCACAGAACAGATTACTTTGTGATGTCATAATAACGACGCCTCACGCGACGTACCTGAGCTTCTGCTTTCGTCCGTCAGCTTAACGTCGTGCAGTCTGGGCGACGGGCCTCATTTCTACCTCACTACAGTCACAGCGTCTATTTCTCATAGATGACAGCCCTCACGAGCCTTAACAGATGCCATAAATCATTCCAGGCTTTAGTTCATTTCGGGTCTGCGTGCTTTTTAGCATTTCTGATGATGAGCGTTCCCGTATTTTTTTTCCATCGCTGAGTCGTAAACACGCAGCAGCAGGACGAGGACAGAGCAGTGCGTTCTGGGTAAAAGAGGACACATATGGTCAGTGTGACAAGGGAGTTTTCTCTCTCTCTCTCTCTCTCTCTCGCTCTCTCTTTCCCTCTCTCCCTCTGTCTCTCTCTCTCTCTCTCTCTCCCTCCCTGCCCCCCCCCCTTCTCTCTCTCTTGATCTGTGGATCCCAGGGCATGCTGACTCTGGTGTCTAACTGCATTGATCGGCTGAGCGTGTATAACAGTGCTGCCCATTTTGGAGAGTGTGGGGGGGAGGCAGCAGGAGCGGCCTGGAAAGACATCCTCAACCTGCTCTATCAGCTACTGGGTATGAAACATGCATGTGATGTGTGATGAGATGTGGGATTTCTCACTCAAGTCCTTTTTTGAAATAAGCAAAACAAAACCTGTGTCTATGTATCTGTTTGTGTGTGTGTGTGTGTGTGTGACAGAGAGAGAGAGAGAGAGAGAGAGAGAGAGAGAGAAAGTTTATGTGTGTGCATGCACCTGTGTGTGTGTGTGTGTGTGTGTGCGCGTGCATCTGTTTGTGGTTGTGTCTATGACTTTGAGAGCCTGCTTGACAACACGCATGCACACACACACACACACACACACACAATCACTCACTCACTCATACATAAATGACTTACAGAACTTCTGACAAGTGGATTTCAATCTCGTCACTTAAAAATCAGTCAAATTAAAAGCAAAGTAACTTTAGTCTGAGACTTTGTCCAATTATGTTACAACAGAATCTTTAGTGAAGTAAATAATGAATAAAAGCTTGTGTCTAGGCTCATTCTTTTTTTATTTCCTACACTGAAACTCTGGAGTGAACGGCTGAGAGCCGAACGAAGCTCAATATTTCCTGACTAGGAAAACGGCGGTTAAAAGGTCATGACCGGACTGACTCTGCGTGTAGGTGGATCCTCTGGAGTGAACTATGGAGAAGTGATGCTCAAGAGCAAATAGAGAGGCAGAATATTAACGCCGGCTGTCAATACAGGCCCTCATCAAAAAGCCGCTTTGTCGCCGTGTGTCACTGTGTCTCACTGTGTCTCACTGTGTACCCTGGTCCTCTTGTTGACACTGTTAACAGGGCAGGCTGTCTGTATGGACTTACTTCCTCTGAGTGGTGTGTGGAAGCCCTCAAGTATGTCTGAGAGACTTAAAGACCTTGATTTTGTGTGTGTGTGTGTGTGTGTTTGTGTGTGTGTGTGTGTGTGCGTGTGCGTGTGTATGTGTGTGTGTGGGTGTGTGTTTGGGTGCGTGTGTGTGTTTGTGTGCATGTGTGTGCGTGCGTGACATTTTGAAAACCAGCTTGACAACATACACTCACACACACACACACAGTTGCTCACTCACTCACTCACTCACTTACACATTGCTCTCTAATCAATCACAGGAATAAGACGGGAGTGGTTGTACTCTGGCATGAACATGGGCGCCTGCGCTGAGACTCCAGGTTCAGACATTAAGTCCCTCCATGCCTCAGGATCATGTGACTGATCCGAGATGGCATTTACAGCCCTGGTTTTTTTTCCACTGCAGGTAGCCCAGGGTGTCCTTAGACTGCCTCCGCCGCTACGGCTGCTTCGGATGGGTGGATACAGCAAAAGCTTTTTCCCATTGTTCCCCGAAAAACAATATACACGTTACTGACGCGGAGCATTTAATACCAGCTTCAGGCTCTCTGAGGGACACCGTGAAACGATTGTGTCGTCCCGTGCAGTGTTCTTGAACAAAAAGACATCCCCTTGGGTTTGGTTTGCGTGATGTGATGGTTGTGGGGCGCGTGCTGTGATGTGCGAGTTCAACTGACCGTCCTTTTTTTTTTTTTTTTAATTTTCATTCGTTTCCCCCTCAGTCCAGCGGAAGTCTCCAGAATTTCGAACGATCATTCCTGAATGCCTCACACTCGAATACACGAGGGGGGGGGGGGGGACACATGGTCTGTGTAGACGGTCCGGGCAGAGGGGTCTCTGTTCACCAGATGGGTTTAGAACAGACCATGAAACACTCCATCCATTCTCATTACAGCCTCAGGAGAGCAGATGTTCCCTCCCTGCCGTCTCCATTTCGCACTAACCCTTTTTGTCTCAAGCCTCCTGACATCGGTGGCTAAACAGATTTGTTTTTTTGAAGTCTGCTGGGACCTAATGCTCAGTTGAGACAGTTTCTGTTCGCACAGACGCGCACTTGCTTTCACTCAAATCTACGCGTATCCTTTTGAAAGTAAAAAAAAAACAAAAAAAAAACTGACAGATTTCACTATTTAGTGATGTTCCATTGCAATACCTCAAAAGCACAAAAGAGCTATCAGACCCACTCAGAGTTTTAGATATTTTTCATTGACTTTGACAGATAAATCGCGGTCTTTGGTGAAAGTTTAGAGCCCATTGCGATGTCTCTGACTCACATGAGTGCTCTGCTCAGTGCTTTTGATAACAGCTTTTTAGTAAAATGTGGCAGATTTTAGTCTTTAGAGGCTCTTGATATTTCATAGTATGGCTTAGTATTGTCACATGAAGGGATTTTTTTTCGCTTGAGTTATTAGCTACGATATTCAAGTAAGTTTTACGCTAGTCTCTATGTCTTTCCTCTCCTGAGAATAGTTATGCTGCATAGTCTTGGAAGAAGTCGAGGCTTAGAAAGCCAGATTGGCTTCTTAGACGTTGAAGTGTTCCTTTCAAGGAGCGCGTCCTTCACACTCTGTTTTCACAGAGTGATTACTTCTAGAGGGCACACATTAACGTGCAGACCACGTCTCTGCTCCAGTCTTCTGTCTCAAACACGCAAACACACGCGGGCACACACACACACACACACACAAACACACATACACAGACACAAACACACATACACACACACAGACACACACAGTGATATGCACACCCACACATTCTCAGACACACCTACACACACACACACGCATTTTAACTGAATTTAAGATGCATCCTCCATGGGTGACCCTGTCATTTTGGCAAGGATGTTCTTTCTGTCCCCTCATGTCGGGACCTTCCTTCTGTAAACTGATCCCTAATTAATATGCATGAAGGGTGTCTGAAGGGGATACCTATCTCCTTGGGCTTCAACAGATTTTCTCAGAATCATCATTTGCATTTTTTGGATGAGGTAATAAATATTAGTCATTTTAAAGAGAGAGGGATAAGGCGTATGCTGCTATTGAGAATATTTAAGGAGGGGTTTTTTTTGTTTTTTTTTGGTCTGTCTTGAGGTTGTGTACATATGCAAATCTTGCTAGACCTGGATTGTTACATATTCCTTCTAAACCTTCTTCCTTCTTCCTCCTTTAGCTGCTCTGATTTGTGGGAACCGGAATAATTGCACACAGTTCTCCCAAAACCTGGATTGGCTGGTCAGTAAGCTGGAGAGGCTAGAGTCCTCTTCAGGTACGACTCCTCTCCCTCTCCTCTTCTCCGTTCTGTTCATTCTCAACTCATCTTCTCTCACTCCGCAGAGAGCGCGGCGAAACGTTGACTTTAAAAGGAAACGCATTGCCTTGCGAGCAAACCAAAACATCATTTTTTTTTTTCTGTTTCAATAACGCCTCATAAATGCGGATCAAATATTGCCTCCGCTTATCTTCCAGAGAAATTTCCAGACAGCCTTCTAGCTGTTGGGCGAATGTTTCTCTTTCTCTCTCTCTCTCTCTCTCTCTCTCTCTCTGTTTATTTCATCTATTCACTATTAAACTTGTTGGCAATGAGCATGATTACCTCACTCAGATACATTCTTTTGACTCCATTTGGAGGAAAGCAGAGCCAACTTCCCACATGGCGGTGAACTGTCTTCTTAATTCTTCTCTCTTTTCTCTGTCTCCGTCTTTTTTCCTTTCTTGCCCCCCTCTATCTCTCTCTCTCTCTCCCTCTCTCTCTCTCTCTCCCTCTCTGTCTCTTTCTCTGGCTCCTGATGTTTGATTTCCTGCCGCAGGGATACTGGAAGTCCTCCACTGCATCCTAATCGAAAGCCCCGAGGCACTAAACATCATTCAGAGAACACACATTAAATCCATCATTTCGCTGCTGTACAAACACGGACGCAACCACAAGGTGAGACCAATACGCTTCTCCTCCCCTGCTCCCCGAAAACACGGCACGGCCCCCGAACGGGCCCCAAAGCCTCGTACGCGACCTCGCCTTTGACCTCTACTCAAAAGGTCAATCGCCAGGCAAACTTAAAGAGCCACTGATTGAAAAAGTGATTGGCCTGCCACAGAGTTCTGTTTCGACAGAAGTATGGATACACAGCGAAGAGTAATGATTATTGTTCTCATTGTCTGACCCGCTCTGATCCTTCAGAATTTCGCCGTTTGGCTCCTTGCCCGTACAAACGGCGCTGAGGAAAGGGCGGAGTCTTAACGGACGTCTCGTTGATTGCTTTTGACTAAGTTAAAGGCAGCATCTAGGGTCCTGGTAATTCCAGAGGTTGTTGTGACGTTTGGCGTAAACCACGTCCGAATCTGAGTGGGAAAAAGAAAAGTAACTTAAAACAAATGAGACTAGTAACCGTGGCCGAGTAACCGTTTAAGGAGAGGTTGAAAGAGCAGCTGACGGGTGAGACTCCCTGACCTCAGTTCCCCTAAAATCGCGTTCAGCTGCTCCGAAAATCATTCCGTGTTCAGCGCATTAACGCCAAAGCCGAAGACTGTGTGTGTTCGGTCTGCCGCTAACTGACCTCGGTTCCCCTCAGACGGCGTTCGGCTCCTCTGATATTCATTCTGTGTTCTGACAGTGCTGAACACTCTGCTATGAATGCGTTTACATGCAGAGTATTAATGTTTGCCGTGAAACGAGGCCTGCGTCACGGTTTGACGTCCGTTCTGTGGCATAAATCTCCATCAGAGCGGCGTTTGGCTGTGCAGCATGTAAAACGGTCAATAATAAAACACTGAGCCCTGGCCTGCAGCCCATTGGCTGGAAAACCTTTCAATCAGTCAAACCCGCCGCTTCATAAGGACGAGACATGCCCAAATGCGTTTTGGTGAAATTAGTAGATCCGTATTTCATCCGATAATGGATCTATGAACGAGGCTATATTGCGCACGTTGTGAATGCCTTTAACTGAAGTTTATTTGACTTTTTTTTAAAGAACTGGGTGAATGCAAAAGATGAATGCGAGCTGGTGAGATCGTTTGCGTCCTTTCGTTTTTGTCTCTCAGATACTGGACGTGCTTTGCTCTCTGTGCGTTTGCAATGGAGTGGCTGTACGAGCCAATCAGAATCTCATTTGCGATCACCTGCTCCCAAAGAGGGATCTGCTGCTCCAAACGCGATTGGTCAATGATGTCCAGAGGTAATGATCCACGTTCTGATTGGTCGTCATCTGACAATATGACATCACAATAGAGTACAGAAGAACAATACAGAGCAGCTTACCAGCACAGCCCTTTCAGAAGTTTTTAAGCACATTCTATTCCAGTCTGTTTGGGCCCTTTTTTTTCAAACTACATGTCATGGGCTTCACTGTTGGACTCCACAGCAGTGTTTTGTAAAAGAACTTGCATTAATTTCGCCCCCTCCCTCTCTGTTTCCCGTTCTTCCCAGCATGAGGCCTAACATCTTTGTGGGGGTGAGCGAGGGCTCGGCTCAGTACAAGAAATGGTACTTTGAGCTGATGATCGACCAGGTGGAGCATTTCTTGACTAATGAGCCTTCTCACCTGCGCGTGGGCTGGGCCTCCACGAAAGGCTACGCCCCTTACCCCGGAGGCGGAGAGGGCTGGGGAGGCAACGGAGTCGGGGACGACCTCTACTCCTACGGCTTTGATGGCCTTCACCTGTGGTCAGGTAGACCTGGACTGGACTCTCTGATAAGTTGGAAACAAAGAGTTGTATGGATTAGCATAAGACAAGTCTAAGAGATGATAAATAACTATCTTAAAAACACTGCATTATTATAGACTAGAATCTTCCCCTGCTGCTGAGGCTCAAGTTTTTACAGTCTTTTGGGTGTGTGTGTGTATGTGTATGTGTGTGTGTGTGTGTGTGTGTTTGTGTGTGTGTGTGCGTGCGTGTGTGTGTGTGTCCTGTAGGGCGAATCCCGAGGAGGGTGGCCTCAGTAAACCAGCACATCCTGACCTCTGATGACGTGGTGAGCTGCTGCATGGATCTAGGTGCTCCCAGCATCTCCTTCAGGATCAACGGCCAACCCGTCCAGGGCATGTTCGAGAACTTCAACATCGATGGGCTCTTCTTTCCAGTCGTCTCCTTCTCTGCCGGCGTCAAGTACGGCAATTAAAAAATTAAAATATCATTGATATACATGCTCAAATGAACACTGTGTGTGTGTGTGTGTGTGTGTGTGTGTGTGTGCGCGCGTGTGGGCGTGTATGTGTATGCATGTGTGTGTGTGTGTGTGTGTGTGTGTGTGTGTGCGTGCACGCGCGTGTCTGTCTTGATGTGCCTATTCTATCACTGTCTCTCTATTTCCATAGCTTTCTATCTGACATATAATATAAACCTTCAAGGGAGCACACACACACACACACACACACCCACACACTCACACACAAACACACATATGCTTCCACTTTTCTAAGGTACAAAAACCCCATTTTATCATTTTATCCATCAGATGCATCTTGGCTCCTGCAGGAGACATTCCATAAGACCTAAGCAAACAGGCATAAAAGGCCGGACCGCTCCGCCAGCGGTTGCCATGGTTACCTTATATGATTTTTGATTGACATGTCTGCAGAATGAAATTTCAAGCTCCAGCAGTCTCTTATGGATTCTATGATTGGCCACATTTCTCAAACAATGCCATCACACCCCATGCTTTCTTTCTTTCTTTCTTTTTTTTTGGTCCGACTTCAAGCCAACGGCCAAACTTTTGAGTTTTCAACAGGTCTTACCTCAGAGAGTAGCTCCTCAGTAACGCTATTTAAACCTTAGTCACTTGGCACAGAGGTTATTTTTGTAGACAAGTTTTATAAATTATAAATTTGCTCTATATTTAAAACTTTGTTCGCGTTATGACGTTTCTGTCCTGCATGACAACGGTACTGTAAATATCTCTTCCGCCGAGTTAACATTTGCTAAAAATGCTAAAATGAGACACAGGGAAGGCAATCAGAAAGCAACTCTTAATGAATAATTGATCAAATAAAAAAAAAAAAAAAAACCCTCAGAATGGACTTGGTTTGCGTCATCGCTGCAATTTCGGCTGCTGTTCCAGAGCGATGATTAAAAGCGTAACGGCGTCAGGCTTTGGCTTTAAACGCCGCGATATCGTAAGAGTTTAAGATCAGTCAGAGAGTCGAGGGGCCCTTCAGATGTGTAGTCGCTAAATTGGCCAGTGACGTAAACCAGCGTTTTCTAGATCTCCCTCCCCAGTGCCCTCAGCTCTGCGTATACCAGGCCCCCCCGTCTGAGCCGCCGCACCTGCTTCACCTAATGAGAGACTGGGTAATTAGCTGATGAGTTGAATCAGGTGTGTTGGAGCAGGACGAGATCCAGGATGCCCGGCGCCGTGGGTGTCGAGGGGCAGAACCGAGAAGCGCGCTGACGTGGAATAAGAGCTAGAACGATCCAGTCGGTTAATGGGCGGGGCATACAGCCAAGCTGCCTGTCAGCCAATCAGAGTTTTAAATTAGTCAGGTGATCAGTCAGTCATCCAGACAATCAGTGATTCAAAGAGTTTGCATTGTTAACGTCCGCCTTAACGACTCATTTCAGCCAGAGGATAAGTGATTTTGTCCGTTGGAGCTTTTGAATTTGAATTGTGTTTTGGCACATCAAAACACTGAAAGTCCTATAAATACATACAGTCACTGTGTATTGTTAGATATAAACTGTGTTAGATATTACACACCCCAAAAAATAGGATTAGCGCCAGTCGTTTCTTTATTTGGCTCTTGTGGGATTTTTTCAGGGTCCGTTTCCTCTTGGGTGGTCGCCACGGCGATTTTAAGTTCCTGCCGCCGTCTGGCTATGCACCGTGCTACGAGGCTCTGCTGCCTAAGGAGAAGATGCGAGTGGAGCCGGTGAAAGAGTACAAGAGAGACGCTGATGGAGTCAGAGACTTACTGGGAACGACCCAGTTCATGTCTCAGGCCTCTTTCATCCCCACACCCGTAGACACGTCTCAGGTAGAACACACACATACACACACACACACACACACACACACACACAGATGCTCTCACTCACAGACACACAGACAGACGCAAACACACAGTACCGCACACACACACACACACACACACACACACACACACACACACACACACACACACACACAGATGCTCTCACTCACAGACACACAGACAGACGCAAACACACAGTACCGCGCACACACACACACACACACGCATACACACACACAAATATGCATGCATACACACATGGGCACATGTGCTAACACACACACACACAGAGGCACACTTATCCTTCACACCTACACAGCCTGGTCACATGATGCGTTTTTATCCGCAATTTATGTGTTTATTCTCCTTAAAATATGAGTGTTAGAATTACAGCTGCAGTTCAGTAGTGTGACAGCGCTGTGTTTGCTTAGTAATAACCCTCTAGTAATGGCTTAATATTGCAGATATGTTAGCAGCAAATTGTGGTAAGGAGTAATTACTGTTTTATTATGTAAATATGTGAACGCTGGAAATATTTCATAGAAAGCAGTATTAGTGCTGTTGGCAGAAGACTGCATTAGCACATGCGGCAGATGGTTCCCCCAGCCAAGTTGCACCTGTTCCTTATCAGTCTTTATACGCAGATCAATTTCGGGTCGCGCGGCGGCCTGGGAGAGCGGTTCTCACTCTCCTTTATCTCCCTCAGATCGTGATGCCTCCGCATCTGGAGAAGGTGCGAGACAGACTGGCTCAGAACATCCATGAACTGTGGGGCATGAATAAGATCGAACTGGGCTGGTCGTACGGCAAGGTAACAGGTCTCCCTTCCCTCGCCTCCCTTAACGCTTAAGACTCCACTGACACTAATAGGTCATTTCATTTAAACAGTTTTATCCCCACCTTACATTAAGCTCCTGTTCTGCTGTGACACTTTAACCATGGTGTGTCACCAGCTCAGCAAAACAAACAAACAAACAAACAAATAGAACATATCAGGTCATTTACTTACGCAATCACATTCCTTTAACAAGGTTTTCACTGTCTTAGAAGTTAAACTGATCATAACGTTGAACTGTGTGAATTGTTGGATGTCTTTATTTATTTTTTTTTTATTTTCTTTTACCAGAAAACTGAAGACTATTAATTGACCTAGTCTTTACCTTTATCATCATAAAGTTTATTAAGAAGAAAAGAATAAAATAACAGTTCAGTAGATCATTTTGCTTTCTCTTTTATAATTTGCGATTCAAACTTAAAACAGAGGGTAAGTGAACGAGAAACCCCCTCCCACAGTGTTTCACTGTCCCATTAAAACCATCTTACGCAATTTCCATTTTCATTTCCCCGATTAGCTTGTTAGCTCATCCATATCTTCCATGTTGTGATTCAGACGATAGAACTATAAAGTCTGCTGTGTTCCTCTGTTTCAACGGGCTCCGTTAGAAATCATAACAGCCATTAAGTGCAACATAAAAGCCAAAAAAAACGTTAACACAAGTCAAATTCAGAAATAATTGTGTTGAAGTGCTGTTTGGAATCTTCAGTTGCAGCAGGGAGTTTTGGCGGGGGGGTTTTTTTGGTCCATGGAGAATTTTTGTTATTTGTCGAGTTTCTTCCTGCTGGTATTAATTAGATTATGTGACCCATTTGGACTCTTTAAAGCCTTTTTTTTTTTTTCGTTTTTATGTTGTTTAATGGCTGGATTGACTTATTGTGTCCTCAGAGAGTCAAAAATGGAAATTTGCAATAGAAAATGCAGCTCTTATGTCTATAATACAGAAAAGAAAAAAAAAAAAAATATATATATATATATATAGACGTTTGTTGGCGCTGTTCTTCCTCAATTTATTTTGTGTCACATTTATGTAATTTCTCTCCTGAGAAAAAAGAACTTCATTGCCACTAGCCCCTCCCCCATCAAACCACCCTTCTTAATAGAGATCTTGGTTTTTGGGTCAAGCTTTAGTTTATTAAGCAATTTTTTTTTCTTTTGTAGCAGCTGTTTCGGGCCAAGTTTTATTCCTGTTTTTTAACGAGATCTCATTAGACGCGTCTGACGCTTCCCTGGCGTTGAGATTCACTGAGATACTGGGACGACGGCGTCAGAGGTTTTATTTTAGGAGAGGGACAGTCTGCGACTGCCCTTCTCTACGTTAAATCGGTCATTAACAAACTCCCTGTATTCCAGACCATTACGACTGTTGAGAGGTCTATGAGTGTTTAACGTAAGAAGCAATGATTACAGGAGAAATATGTCTGTTTTGCATTTCAGTTCTTCCAAAATCTCAAATTGAACTTATGCAGTGTATCTTGAAACAGTATTTATTTTCTGAGAAATCAGGTGCAAAACTTTCGTTTCCAAAATATTTCCTGTTTCCCTCCTGCGGCGTATATTAATTTCATTGGACAGGTGTTTGGCTTTCTGGGGGGGTTTCAAGGAATGTTCTAGAATTGGCAGCAGTAGGGAAAACAACATACAGAGAATCTGGAAGATAGTCAAACTATTAGTGACTCAGAGCTGAGATGGTGAAATCTTCTCTTGGTACTTGCAAGGTAGAGGAAACCTTTTCATACAACGGACAGGGAAAGAAAAGGTTGGGGTTTTTTTTACGTTTTAATGGTGTATTTGTTAGTATCCGTATTGTTTATGAACAAAAAAGGGACTTCTTCATAAGGAAGAGAAAACGTTAAGGAACATCGTCTCTGGAGTAGACTTGTACTATTTACAAAAGAGCTGTGTTCATTTATGTTCATAAAAGTAGTGTGTGGCTGAACAAAAAATCGCATGTTTTCTTGGTTTTAAATCTCTACTTGCCTCTCAAAGAAGTACTCTTTTAAAGGTCCCTATGTCTTGTTTTCCTGTCTAGATATTTCATTTGACTTCTCTCACACGGTAAAAAAAAAAAGCCCCAAGAAAACATGCTTGTCTATATTCATGACATGTTCACTAAGAAGCCTCTTTCTCTGTTAAGTGGCATAGCTGTTACCTTTCTGTTTGTGGAAGACACACACACACACACACACACAAGCACCAGTCCTGTGTTACTCTGTCTTCCCTCTGTAATAGCAATCGAGGTAACCTTCATGGTTGCTATGGTTATGCTCCAGTAGTGTCTGTGTTGTCATTGTCAGTTAATCACATTTGCATAACTCCGCCCCAGTGTTTGTGCAGTAACGTGATTGGGCGATTATGATTCTCTGTGTGTCTGTTTCTCAGATAAGGGATGATAATAAGAGACAACATCCCTGCCTAGTGGATTTCTCCAAGCTACCTGAGACTGAAAAAAACTATAACCTTCAGATGTCCACGGAAACTTTGAAGTAAGATTACCACGCAGTGTGCGTGCATGGTGTGTGTGTGTGTGTGTTTGAGAGAGAGAGAGTGTGTGTGTGTGTGTGTGTGTGTGTGTGTGTGTATAAATGCATATGTGTGCCTGTTGTAACATACCTAATATACCATACTCCTCTTGCTAAAAACTCAGGTCACCTTTGAATGTCCTTAATAATACCAGTCCTAAGATCCTAAGATATCGTTTATTGGAGTGCTGATATACTCACAGTTTTCATTGCAATATTCCAGTCTAAATGTTTGTTCTCGGTTTTGACTGTGGACAGCAGACAGAGGGTCTAATAAGAACAATAAAAGATCTCTCCCTTAACAGCCAGTGCTTGTCTTCTTACCTCTTCTTCTCCTTCACTACCCGACTGTCTCCTATTGATTCACTGAAGAGACAGAGACTCACACACACAAAAGAAACGGTTAAGAGCTAAAAGACGCGCCGTCTTTGATCGAAACAAACACCTTTTGTAGTCTTTTGAAAGGAAACTATGAATGACACACACAACAAACAGACTAAAGAAGAAACTCTGTCCTTTTCCAGTGATGGAAAAAAAAAAAACCCCAAATCAATCTTGACCAAAAAAAAAAAAAATAAAATTTCAAACCTGAAAAAAACCAGCCTTTGTTAAATCTGTTCTTAGTCTCAGGTGGTAACTCCTCTAGAAATCTCTGACACTGGGCGAATATCTTAGCGTGTAATATTACAGGTAATTTAGAAACGAATGACTTTTCCTTTTTCTTCACCGGGTCTTTATTGCGTCGTGTTAGCAGCAGGATCATTCCATTTTTTTATGTGGAAATAATAAGAGAAATAGCTCATTACTGAGGTAGGATGACGCAGTTGTCTTATCATTTAGGGAAAAAAACATATTGGAAATGTTGTCATGGTAATGTCCTCACTGATGGTGTCCTCACTGATAGTGAATAATGGCATCTGACGAAATAGTACACTTGTGTTTGTTCTTCTTTTTTTTTTTTTTTTTTTTTTCCCTTAGGACGTTACTGGCTTTGGGTTGCCATGTGGTTCAAGTTAAGGTCAATGCAGAGGAAGACCTGAGGAAAATCAAACTGCCGAAGAAGTAAGCCTCTTTTTCGACAGAGTAACAGATCATTACGTAACACAGCTTATGAACAGATTGCTACTTACTGTAATATAACCACATAGATTTTTTTTTTTTAATGTCATTCTTTTCCTCTGCACATTAAAACGGTGCATTTATTTCTCAGTGTTCATTTGTTTGTTTGTTTGTTTGTTTGTTTTTGTTTTTTGTTTTTTCTCTTTTTTTTTTCGCTGATGGTAGTGTCATGTTTTTCTTTGAAGCTACATGATGTCGAATGGTTACAAACCCGCGCCGTTGGATCTTTCCGAGGTCAAACTGACCCCCAGTCAAGAACTTCTGGTTGACAAGCTGGCTGAGAATGCCCACAACGTGTGGGCAAAGGATCGGATCAAACAGGGCTGGACTTATGGCATTCAGCAGGTAAATCCTCTAGTCCGGTGATAGTTCCTCCAGTCCAGTGATGGTTCCTCCAATCCAGTGATAGTTCCTTCAGTCCATTGATGGTTCCTCCAGTCCACTGATAGTTCCTCTAGTTCAGTGATAGTTCCTCCAGTTCAGTGGTACCTTCTGCAGGACAATGTATTGCATGATGTTTGATGTCAAGTTTATTGTATTTTGGAGTCAGTTTAGTTTTCTCTGTATTACTACATTATCATGCATTTAATCTCCATTGAGTAATAATTTGATTAATAAGTAATAATTAATAAACTGGGTAATTACAAACAATTCTTTTAATGTTTGGTTAACTCTTCTTTAATAAAATGAAATGAACTAAGCATAATTAATAGTAATGGTTTGTAGGCTTGTTCTATTTGCCTTTTGCTTGCTCTGTTCATATGTCAAAAGTAAGATGTAGTTAAGTCGTGAGAACCGTCATGACAAACGCTCAATTAATCTCTAAATTAGCCCCGTTTGCTTTGTCAGTTCACTCGTAACAAACAACAGCTTGGAGTTCTTTCCCTTGAGCATGTTCTGTGTGCATGTGTGTGTGTGCGCGTGCCTGTGTGTGTGTGCGGGCGTGTGTGTGTGTGTGTGTGTGTGTATACACATGCCTGTGTGTGTGTGTGTGTGTGTGTGTGTGCATGTATGTGTGCGTGTGTGTGTGTGCGTGCCTGTGTGTGTGTGTGTGTGTGTGTGTATATATATGTATAGAATGAGAGAGAGAGAGGGAGAGAGATATCTTGACTCTCAGTCATTTGTTTCTGCAGGATCTGAAGAGCAAACGCAATCCTCGTCTGGTTCCATATGCCTTATTAGATGAACGCACAAAGAAGTCAAACAGGGACAGCCTTCGGGAAGCTATCCGCACGCTCATTGGATACGGATACAACATCGAGCCCCCCGATCAGGAGGGTGGTAAGTCCTCTAATCTCCCAAAAACTTGCCCTCTGAACAGCAAAAATCTGTCGAGAGACACAGCACAGAACCAAAAACTAACCCTGTGAACAGAAAACATGTGACCAGAGACACACCACAGAACCAAAAGCTTACCCTATGAACACCAAACATCTGACCAGAGACATGATGCAGAACTGAAAACTTACCCTCTGAACAGCAAACATCTTACCAGAGACACACTCACACTGCAGAACCCGGGAGAAAGCTGCCCTCGTGTTCTTTAAAAACAGTATAAATGTTTCTTTTTTGTCACTAGAGCCGATTGGCTTAATGAAAGTAATTAATTGACTAGAGGATCTCCTCACCTTGTTTCTCCAAGTTTTAATTAGCTTCATATTGAAAGGTTAAAATGAGGGTGCATAAGGCAGTTCACCTCAATAAAGAAGATGGGGGTTTTCTCTCTGCTTAATGGAAAAACCATTTAGACACAGCCAGAGAGCTTTGCTCGAGTTTGTTTCTGTCCATTTGGAACAACAACAAAAAAAAAAACCAGAAAGAAAAACAGAGAGAAGGTGAAAAAAAAGAGAAGTGAAGCTTGAACTAAAAAGGCTCAGATCAAAGCTGTTCTTTTACGGCACTGAAAAGTGTGCAATTCCCACCAACCATTACACTCAGACCTCAATAATGGTCTCTCTAAAACAAAATCTCCCACTTTTGTTCTGTTACCCTCTCTCTCTCTCTGTCTCTCTCTCTCTCTGTCTCTCTCTCTCTCTGTCTCTCTCTCTCTCTCTGTCTCTCTCTCTCTCTCTGTCTCTCTGTCTCTCTCTCTCTCTCTCTCTCTCTCTCTGTCTCTCTCTCTCTCCTTACTTTCTCTCTGGTAGCAGGTCATGTGGTAGAGAGGCTAAGCATAGATAAAATCCGTTTTTTCCGCGTGGAGAGAACGTACGCCGTGAAGACGGGGAAGTGGTATTTCGAGTTTGAGGCGGTGACGGGGGGAGACATGCGTGTGGGGTGGGCACGACCAGGCTGCAGACCCGACGTGGAGCTGGGTTCGGACGACCAGGCCTACGTGTTTGACGGCTACAGGGTGAGCTTTTCTTTTGCGTTGGATCCCATAATCTGTCACATCATGACAAATGATGGACGATTTACAATTTAATGAAGTGAATTTCAATTTATTCCTCCGAACGGACTGATTTGAAATAGAAAAGACTTCTCAGGGGGATTCAGCCAAGCAGGATATCTCCCTAAGTCTTAGCCAACGGTCCAATAGGAGAACACAAGCTTAGGAGCGTTCTTATTGGACAGCCTTAACTTTTGACTTAACCTGTCCAGCTAACTGACGAATCCTGATTTGTACACTGCCCTCAAGCCTGTAGAACTTTCTCTTTTACCATCTGAGAACTTTCAGATTATGTAAAAACCAACAAAAGGGAGTCTCTCTGAAAGCCGTCTGTCTCACAGTGTTTGTGTTAACTTAAATCGCTACTACAAGCAGCAGAGCCTGTGGGACGTATCATTCGCCGTAATTTGCAAAAAAAAAAAAAAACAAACAAACAAAAAAAAAGACTAAAGGACTGTTTTGTGCTTTGTTTCGCTCAGGGTCACCGCCTACACATGGGCAGCCGTTTCTTTGGCCGATGTTGGCATGCCGGAGACGTGGTGGGATGCATGATCAACATGGAAGACAAATCCATGATCTTCACTCTCAACGGAGAGATTCTCATCACCAACAAAGGCTCCGAGCTCTGCTTCGCCGACTTTGAGATGGAAGACGGTGAGGAGGAACTTCTGTTCGGAGTAAAAGATAAAAAAGAAAATTCAGTCTCATGCATTTGACTGAACACGACGTGCAGATGGGCAGACACACGATGAGTTCTCTGAAGAGTTGTAGTAGTACTGTGTGTATTGTAGTTCTTGGTAATAACCTGTGTTAATTATGTGTTTAAGTGTATTTTTCAACTTTTTTGGCCTGCAGTAGACTATGCAATATGCATATTAAATACCACCAAAATTAGGAGTGGTTTTTTTTTAGCTTTACTTGCAGAAATCAATCAATCAATATCAAATATGAAGCAGTGTGATGTCACTGTATAATAAATGAACTCTGGGCATGATGACAGTATCTATACCTGATGTGTTTTCACAAATGTGTGTGTGTGTGTGCGTGTGTGTGCGTGTGTGTGTGTGTGTATGTGTGTGTGCCTGTGTGTGTGTTTTGAAATGGGCTTTTTTGTGTTCTTCTCAGGTTTCATTCCTGTGTGTAGTCTGGGTCTGTCACAGGTGGGCAGAATGAACCTGGGAAAAGATGCCAGCACCTTCAAATACTATACCATGTGTGGTCTCCAGGAGGGTTTTGAACCATTTGCGGTCAATATGAACCGAGAGGTCACCATGTGGTTCAGCAAACGCCTCCCCACTTTCGTCAACGTGCCCAAAGACCACAACCACATAGCGGTAATGCCAAACCACCTCCCTTCATGTCTCTGTCACTTTAATTGTAATAGCGCTTACTGCACACGGAGAGTTTGAGGCTCTCGTGAGTGTATTGCGTGTATTGATTTCAACTCCAAAACGGTTCGATTCTGATTCTTCACACAAGCCAACGCTGCTCTTCCGGTGACCTCCTACAAAGCGGTTCAAACACAATATCAAAGCGAAGCGTCTAATCCCCGTTGTTTGTAGGTCACCAGGATTGATGGGACTATCGACAGCCCACCCTGTTTGAAAGTCACCCATAAAACCTTCGGCACTCAGAACAGCAACGCCGACATGGTCTTCTGCCGACTGAGCATGCCCGTGGAATTCCACTCCGCTTTCAAAACCTGTCCCGTCATAGATATGAACGGGATTCATGAGGAAGAGTCTTTTAAGCTCAAACACAGGTAAGACCTCCCCCCCAAAAAACAGAACGTTCTGTGTGCGTGCGCACATGTGTGTGACAGTAATAACTTGTACATATTTTAGCGTCAATAAACGAAATTTTCACAAGCTCATGAGAGCATTTTTATGTATATGTTTTGATTTTCATGTCATGTCACGTGTCACGTGTGACTGCACGCGCCAAGATAATCATGTCTGAAAACACGGATTCTTGAACTGTTTTCCCAGACATCCAGTGAAGTCTCTGAAACACGCTGAAGACGGGAGAAGAACGGAATACAGCGGCATAACGATGGTCAGCGGTGCCTTTTGTTTTTCTATCTTGTTTTTTTTTTCCCTTTTTATCCCTGTCTTTTATCCACCTCAGACTGCAGAACCCCCCTACTGGGGGGAAGCTCATTTAAAAGATATTGTTTTGTTCTGCAGTACTACCACTCTGTGAGGGTGTTTGCTGGTCAGGATCCCTCCTGCGTGTGGGTGGGCTGGGTCACCCCTGACTACCATTACTATAGCAACAACTTTAACCTCAGCAAAAACCGGACGGTAACGGTTACCCTGGGAGACGAGCGTGGGCGGGTCCACGAGAGGTAGGTTCTCAGTCCTGGGTTGTCTCCTCTCTCTCTCTCTCTTTTTTTTTTTACTGTCAGTTGTTTGGTGACTCTGCTCATCAAACTGTGCTCTTCCACTCTGTCCAGTGTGAGGAGGAGTAACTGCTATATGGTATGGGGTGGAGACATCACGAACTCCGCCCACTCCTCCAGCCGCAGTAACGTGGATTTGGAGATTGGCTGCCTTATAGATCTGGCAAGTGGGCTTGTGGCCTTCACCGTCAACGGAAAGGAGCTGGCCACTTCTTACCAGGTACAGTTAAGTCTCTGAACTGATATCCCGTCCAACAGGACTTCTCCCAAATGCCAGTATGTACAGCTCTCCTGAGTTAAATAAGATTTGAAATATACAAATGACCGTGGCCTAGTTCTCTTTAGTGCCCCCTTTTCCTTGCGACACTGCTAAGCTAGTTAAGTACCCTCATAATTAACAACAAATGTGTGTCACAACCTGCACCGCCATTTTGGACTTTTAGTTTGCCATGTCTTTGTGCTCTTGTTCTGTGCCTGTCTCCGCCCCTCACCTGTTCCCGTTTGTCTGATTATTACCTTGTTAATTTCGCCCAATCCTGTTTTGCCCTGATTAGTTTTCCTTCTATTTAAGTCCTAGTGTTTGCCTTGTCTTTGTCTATCGTTGTTTGTGTATTTTGCGCACTGTCATGCTGCACCTTTTTGTTATCGGCTTTTGTTATTTGTTTGCACTGTATTATGGTCTTCATTTTAAGTAAAGCCTTCCGTTTTTTCACCTTCAACCATCGTGTCTTTGCACTTGGGTCCTGCACCACACCACCAGCCGTGACAATGTGGCAGTTTTTATGAAGACTCCGTGAGACGTTAAATATGTTTTCTCTTTGTTAATAATGGCCTCTAATGTCAGTAGCTTCCAAGTAAATTTAATCACTTCTGGAATGTCTTTTTTTCTATTCTTTTCTTCTTTTTTTTTGTCACTCATTGAGCTCTAGTGTCATAGTTGTACTGCAAATTTCTCCCAGACATTATAAGCTGCTTCAATTAAGTCTCCTGGTTTCCTAGTTGGTCAAAGACCATTTCTTTCTTACTAGACAGTCATTTGGGCAACTAATCTGAATCGGTGGTTGACATTTAATTTATCGTCATAGCAACGGTTACCAAGCGCTTACTAGGCAGTGCTATTATACGCTTCGTCAGAGTTTGGCGTTCGGCGCGCCGGCGCGGCTTACTTACCTCCCGCCTGTCACCGAGTCAAAATATGAGCTGAGGCATACCCAGTGTGACTGTATTACCCAGAGAAACCGATTCTTCAGCTCTCCAATTCTCAGTGTGGGCTTTTCAAGACGTCGACTCTGCCAAGTCTGAGTACCGTCTGGCTGCACATACTTTATGGAGAGAGAGCGAGAGAAGAGGAAGAGGAAGAAGAAGAAGAAGGAGAAGGAGAAAAAGCAGAAAAACCTCTTTTAACGATCTGAGCTCCTTAAAAGCTTCTTAAAAGGCACACGCTAAGCCCTGAGGTGATGAGTCATTCTGTGGTCCTCACTGAGTCAGAGCTGGAGCTCAGGGCTGTATCCAAACATCTCTTCACCTCACGAAAATCTACCAAAGAGGGTTAGAGGACATCAGAAACATTTGGTCTAAAGCCGCAAATTAACTGTGAACGACCTCGAGAAACATTAGGTGATCTCACTGTTAACTCCCAACTCAATTTTAGAAGTGCTTAAGGAACCCCAAAAAAGGGTGACAGCTATTATGTTCCGTGTCAAAGGTCACAGCCCCCCGGGGTGGACGCAGGGTTAAGAGTCTTTCTCTGAAGAAGGGTAACAGTGAACTGTCATGCCTGCGTTACAAAGCTGCATCCTCCTGGCTTACTGGATCACGTCCCTGCCAGTGTGCCATTAGCATGCTGTGTCAGACGTCCCTCTCAGTGTCTGTGGGCCAAGAGGAATGTATGACACACCATACTAATGGTACAGGGAGAACAGTGGGTTTACGGGAATTTAAGCGGATCTGAAGATGGATGCTATTTGAATGAGCGCAAAGCTACTCTCCGGAATCTGTCTGTTATCTTGCTGTCACGTTTTCCTGTCATGTATGGTTTTTGGTTTTTTTCAAGTTTTAATATCTCTTACTGGAATTTTCACACGGTTTTATGGAGTGTTCTGTAAGCGTTTGTCTATGTTTGACCAGGTGGAACCCAGCACAAAACTATTCCCCGCTGTTTTCGTGCGTCCCACTAGTTCCAATCTGTTCCAGTTTGAACTGGGCAAGATAAAGGTTAGTAAAACCATTCGAATAACAACACATGTCTCTGCACGTCTCCACAATATGTCTGTCCGTTTGAAGAGCTTCCGTGAAATTTTGCCAAAAACAGCAATTATTCAAAATCATACTTTAACCACATAAACGGGACCTACCATTGAGTCTTTGGAAGAGGTTTATATGGCATAACTCTTGCTCCAATATCAAAATAGTTATTTTAACCTCTTTTTGCAGTGACATGAGATGCTCTTTGCCAATTTCTAAAGCCTGTTGCCAAAACAGACATATATTAACGAAAAAAATGCCTCAAATAGAGTTAAATTACCTTTTTCGCTTATTTTTTCCCCCCGGCTGACCTTTGTAGAACGCGATGCCACTCTCGTCTGCCATCTTTAAAAGCGAGCATAAGAACCCGGTGCCCCAGTGCCCTCCCCGTCTGGACGCCCAGACCATTAACGCGGTGCTGTGGAGCCGCATGCCCAACATCTTTCTGAAGGTGGAGACAGGCCGGGTCAGCGAGAGACACGGCTGGATGGTCCAGTGCGTGGAGCCGCTACAGATGCTGGCGGTGCACATCCCGGAGGAGAACAGGTGGGAGAGATCTCTCTTTTTTTCTCTTTCCCTAGTTCTCTCTCTCCTTAATCTCTCTCTCTCTCTCTCTCTCTCTCTTTGTCTCTCCCTGTATTTATGTATCTCTCTCACACACCCACTCAAACCCACACACGAACATGCAGCCTAATATTTGCATAAACACACACGCAAATTTACAAACAAAAACAATAATAGAGATGCTTATTCACGCAATCTATGCAGGTTTTCACACGTTTTAGTGACAGAATGTAAAAAGCATGCATGCATTCATACACACAATTCATAAACTCTCCCTTACATGCAGTCATATTCACGCTGTGTTCTATCAACAGTCGTGTAACTCAATAAATAAATTAAACATTTTTTAACTGACTCTCACAGGTGTGTTGATATTATGGAGCTGTCAGAACAGGAGGATTTGAGAAAGTTCCACTACCACACCCTGAAGCTCTACTGCGCCCTCTGTGCATTGGGCAACACCCGCGTAGCCCACGCCCTCTGCAGCCACTTGGACCAATCACAGCTCCTCTACACCATCGACAACCAATACCTGTCCGGTATGCTCCGGGAGGGTTTCTACAACGTCCTGATCAGCGTCCACCTGGAGACGGCCAAGGAGGCTCGACTTATGATGAACAACGAGTTCATCATCCCCGTCACCGCGGAGACGCGCAGCATCCGCCTCTTCTCCGACGCCTCCAAGAAGCACCAGCCTCCGGGCGTGGGCCTGAGCACGTCCCTCAAGCCGCGCCTTAACTTCGTCCCTCCCTGTGTCATCTCCACCAAACGCGACCAGCGCCTGTACAGCCCGGAGATCCCTCTGGACGTCCTGAAGGAGAAAGCCATCAGCATGCTGACGGAGGCGGTGCAGGGGGGAGGGCACCACATCCGCGACCCCGTCGGCGGGAGTGTGGAGTACCAGTTCGTGCCCATCCTGAGGCTGATCGGCACGTTGCTCACCATGGGCGTGCTCGTCAGCGACGACGTGCACAAGGTCCTGCTCCTCATCGCTCCCAACGTCTTCGGCGAGCAGAAGGAAGAGGGAGGGGCGGACGCGACGGAGAAAGAAGGAGTGACCAGCGCCGAGGAGAAGGCGGTCGAAGCCGGAGAAGAAGAGGCCAAGGATTCGAAACAGCCCATGAAGGGTTTACTGGAGAAAAGACTGCCTGAATCCGTCAAGCGTCAGGTAACGTGTTCTCTTTGTTACTGCAGTGTGTTACTACAGTCTGATTAGTGAAATTAAAAAAGAGTCATGTCATTGTAGTCTTAGATTAAGAATTATTTTTGCCACGTTTGATTCATTTGAACTGGAACTGCAGTTAATACTGTAGAAACACGAGTAATTGCAATGATTATTGTATAGATTCATCAATTCTTACGCAAGTCGCATATAAATCGTCGATAATTTTGCGCTCTGATACAAACTGCAGCCGTATCCTCTCTTTCTGTCCTGTTGACGTGTTTGGTTTCTGTAGATGTGTGAGCTGCTTCACTATTTTTGTGACTGTGAGTTGAAGCATCGCATCGAGGCCATCGTGGCGTTCTCTGACAGCTTCGTTTCCAAGCTGCAATACAATCAGAAGTTCCGCTACAATGAGCTAATGCAAGCCCTCAACATGTCTGCAGCCGTCACAGCCAAGAAAACCAAGGAGTTTCGGTCGCCCCCACAAGAACAGGTACGGAGTTCGGTCTATCTCACGGGGACAGGTGTCGAACCCTGTCTCTCAGATTCTGTCTATCTCTCAGGGACAGGTGTCTAATTCTTTTTTTCTCGAGTTCAGCGTCTCAGGAACAGGAATCGAATCGCGTTTCTGTGTGACCAACCCAAAAGTCTCAGACTTGCCTTTCTTTAGTCCACCATTTACCAAGCATGAGGAGTGAAATGCGCTCATTTTAAGTAGATGGCCTCAATGAGTTGATATCCAGAATGTTCTGTTGGTTTAGGATTTTATTTTTCTATTCTACCAAAAAAAAAAAAAAAACTGGTATTTGATTTGTATTTAATGGTAACTCTACAAGTTACCATTTGGGCATTCTTGAGTTTCTCATTTCTTTCATCTCGTGTTGAAAGAGCATGTTTGAGTGATTGGGGGGGGGGGAGTTTTAGTATCTCTCTCTCTCTCTCTCTTCCTCTCTCTCTGTCCCTCTCTAATTCAGATTTTGTTCCACACTCCAGAGCAGCCTGTAGTCAGGGAGAATGTTCTAGATCCGCAGTGTCATTGGCTCTGTCATTGAAACTCAGCGTGATGCTTTAAGCCCTTTTTAAGGCCAAGACAACATCTCTTCACCTCCCTCAGTCGCTCCATGGCTAACGTCATATATAAACCTCTACACTTTTACTGTCTCCTCTCTCCTCTCTTTCCCTACCTTCACATAAAATATACCTGCTTTCTCTCATCACTCTTCCTCTGCTTCATAATGAAACATGGGTTTGGCAAGGGGTTTTTTTTTTTTTGTTGTTGTTGTTGTTGTTGTCGTTGTTGTTGCTTCACAGTTCCTTTGATGTTCCGTTATAATTTTCAGCGTCATTTTAATGTCAAAGAGACCACCTGGTTGGAAAAAAAAAAAAAGAAGATCAAACAAAACAAGTAAACACTTAAATCATGTGGCGCAGGTTTGTAGTACCAGTTGTTGTTTTATGTTGTTGTTGTTGTTGTTTTATGTTGTTGTTGTTGTTGTTGTCTGAGGTCAGTGACCTGAGCCCAATCGATTACGATCCAGTGACATGCAGGCGTTTTCTGAATGTTGTTCCTTATAGATTAACATGCTGCTGAACTTCAGCATGGGTGAGGACTGCCCGTGCCCCGAGGACATTCAAGAAGAGCTCTATGATTTCCATAACGAGCTACGCCTTCACTGTGGTAAGAGCAGCGTCTCACTGTAGTGCTCGTTGGGTTGTATTTTATTTTAATAAGCCTTAGTACTTTAGAGAGCAAAGAGGAGACACATAAACAGTAAAGGGAGTATGCCCTTTACTGAGGGAGACGGTATTGTATAACGAGCGCTCGCTTTACTCAGAACGTTACTGAGAGCGCTTTCACAGCACGTACCATCTTTAAGTCTTTGGGTCTTTGACCTCAGCTCACAGTTGTGACATAAATGTTGACATTTGTACTCTCTGCCTAATTCTTTAACCATAAAAGTACAGACACAGCAAGAGATCTCTGTAGAATGTGTCAGTTATGTTAATTATGTTAATTACACAAGAACTCACAGAATTTGTGTCAGTTCACAAAAAGGTACTAGTGCTAGTGTAATGGCCATGTGTGTATGGCTATTGTGAATAAAAAAGAAAGAGTAGTACATTCCCACATACTGAAGAAATACACCATCACATACGCACGTAAACAACGTGATACTTTAATAAGGTTAACAGTCTATAGCATTATCTTTCATCCAAATTCACAACGGGCCTTAAGATATCATTTATATTTAAAGGCCTGCTGTGTATTTGTAGGACAAATACCATTATTAGCATGTGAACAATACAAGTAATTACTGTGTTACCAGAAAAATGCATGTGTGCTCCGCTATTGTCTAATGCTTATTACATGCTTATAACATGTTAATATGTTATTACACGTTAGTTATCTTCATGCAGTGCTGAACTGTATTTACATAATTTCTCTATAAAGTGTCTACTTTTAGGAGGAAACTGTGCCTGTTTTGGTGAAACCATTTGTTTTTCAATGTACAGTTAAAAGTTATTTTAGAGGAAAGAGCAAGCAATCACATTTAACCTTCGGTCCATTCGGAACATTCTTGGCCTTAAGCCTGTTAACCTCGAACATCGTTCAAGCAGGGCTGTCTCCTCTGTAAAGACTAAACTACTTCGCTAACAGCAAAAGAAAAGATGCTAAACTGCCCCGGAGAGATAAGGACAAGACTAACAGCCTACCAAAACAAGACTCCTGTGTCCTGTGTGAGAGTGGAAGTCTTCAGTTTCCCTAAAGAAGAGCGCTCTCTCTCTCTCTCTTCCTCTCTCTGTCTCTCCCTCTCTCCCTCTGTTGCTCTCTCTTTCTCTCTCTCTCTCTCTCTCTCTCTCTCTCTCTCTCTCCTTCTCTCTCTCGCTCTCTCTCTCTCTCTCTCTCTCAGTCTCTTTCCACACAGACAAGTCATAGTTCAGTGGCTCTGACATCTAGATGTTGTCTTAAATAATTGAAAAGGCCCTGGGTCCTTTGAGGGGCAAGCTATGACTCCAGTGACACTAGCTGCACCAGATAAGTCATCTGCAGCGGCAATGAGTTCAGAGGAAGAGATGGAAAGAAGGGGGGGAGGAATAACCAATAACAAATAACAGGACAGATAGAAAAAAGAAAGAACAAGGCATATGGGAAAACATTGCACAGTTGTGTGCACTAGCTCTGTCAAAAAAAAAAAGAAAAAAAACAATTTCTTGTTCTTGACCGTTTCATGTCTGTGGTTGGTGTTCTACAGGAATCCCCATGGAAGAGGAGGAAGAGGAGCAGGATACGTCCTTAAAAGGTCGCCTCCTGGCCTTGGTTTACAAGATTAAAGGTCAACCGCAGCGAGGTGAAGAGGAGCCTGCGGAGACAGAGCAGGCAGCTCCCTGTAAGAGACAGCACCATGTTCTTCACTCTCCTCGCAATCAGAAGCTCAGCTAACAAAAAAAAAAAAGAAAAAGGAAAAAGGAAAAAAGAATATCAAAACCATTCGAGAGCTGTTTTAGGGGTTTGACTAAATTCAGGCTTCCAGTCGTGGTCCTGAATGACTCGTGGTGCTTTCTTCTGAAGTACCAATCACGTTCCAGCTCTCAGCTCAGGTTGGGTTAGAAAACGATTTAACTGAAATTGTAATTGTTTGACCCAAAAGCTTTTGCTGAGTGGGAAGGAGCATCTGGTTCAGGTCCAGATGGTCTTGCAGAAGCCAACTGAGACCTCCTGAACCAATGTGCCTTTCTCCATGGCCTGTTGTCTGCCTCACATTCAAGGCTGTCTAAATGTGCTGCAGCTGTTTTTCCTCTGCTGATTTCTTTCCCGTAGTGTCATGGTAACGGGAAGTGTGACAGCTTCACTGAGCCTTGTTATGCTGTGCGGTAAACAGACGTTATGTTTCTGGCCTCACAAGCATATACAAACATACACATGAACACAAACAGGAGAAGTTTTTGAAATTGTAATTTAGTGTCCACGTTCAACAAGGACACAAAGCAAAAAGTTATGAATATAGAAATTTTTAGGTTCAGCCCCAGAACTCAAGGTACATTTTCGTGTTATGTTGCAGAATATATTATATAGATATATAGTTGTGCTAAGATTATAGACCAAATAAGGCTGTGAATTTGGTTATGTATCAGAACTGTTGCTGTAAATAGATTTGTTTACCCATAAACCCTGTCTGAACCTACTCTCTTCAGTAGACATTAACCACCATCCCCTCCCCAAACCCCCCCCACCCCCCCCCCACCCCAAGTCTGGAAAGTGCATTGAAGAAGTGTCTGAGTGACCAAGGGGGGGGGTTAAGTTTAACCAAGGGGCTGAAATGTGCTCCAAACGGAATGTAGACTATGAAATCTAATATCTCCCCTCAGGATTTAGCACAAACTCTGGCTCTTGCAAAGCCTCATAACAAACACCAGTATTGATCTCCTTCAAGACAGCAGGAGAAAACAGGAGCAGCCGTCGTGGTTTTTTTTTTTTTTTTTTTTTTCCCCTCCAAAGGCATATGCGTCATTATTTTATTTGTCCTCTGTGTTCTTAGATGTGACTGATTATATCTGTGAACTTAAGGGTCGCGGGGATCACAGATGACTCTGTCTCTATAATTGCCTGCGAGCGAAAGAATATGAATGAGAAACGGCTCATTGGCAAAGAGGGTTCAGGAACGCAGTAGCACAGCTGAACCTGAAAAGCTCTAACGCTCGACTGGAGATACACACACACACACACACACACACACACACGTGCCTTGGCTTTGGTTTTCGTAGTCAATTCTTTTACTGGGGACGACGAGGTTTTAGGAGTTTGAAAAAAAAAATGATTGGGTTGTTGTCGGTAAAGCTGCTTATCCGCCTTCTTCTGTCTCCCCTCTTGCTAAGAATCCTGATTCAGCAGAAACGCTTTGAAACACGGGCGGGCACACACACACACACACACACACACTCCCAAGAGTTGTAGCACGATGTGCCACCATTGCTCCAATTACATTTTTGTTTGGCCTTTTGATTGCTCTGCTGTGTCCTGAGCTGAGCTCCGCTCCGCCACCTGTTCCTTGTCCCTGAGCACTCAGGCACGATGGGAACAGGAATCCAGCACTCCCTTTAATTGGCCAGGTTGTAAAGAGCTTAGTTACTGCCCTTAAGGTCATCCCGAACGAGCGGGATTCAGAAAACGAGGGAAGAAGGAAGGAATGAGTGAGCGAGTGATTGACAGAAAAAAACCTTGATTGTTGACCTGAGTCATAACTCCTCTAACGTCAGCGGCTTTCCCTCCGAGATTTAAACAGTCTCGTTTTTCGGGACACAGTGAACTCAGTGGGGAAAGTGGTTAGCATTGACTGTGTCACTTAACTAGAAATTTGAGGGGTCAGACTGGAAAAAAAAAATGTAGAAACCCACCATCTGGTAATAATGTTTGTATGTATATGATTAGAAAATATAGATATTAGATACTGGTCCCTGGTGGGCATCCTGTTGTTCTCTTGGACTCACTGGAAAATTAAGGAGATTAAGAAGGTTAGTGTAGAGAACTGTAAAGTTGGCATAGCATTGTATTTGTGTCTCAACAGTTTATTCGTGAGATGTTTCGGCAACACAGCGGCGTTCACCGTTGAGCATTTCAAAGACGTCTACGAGGCGTAGAGTGAGCTGTAGGAGTTTTTTTTCTGCGAGACGTTGTAACGACAGCAACCAGCTGTGTTAGCTTGGTTGTTGGCTTTTGGAGTAGCTTTGTTATTCCTGACAGCTCAGGTGTTTGTACTCTAGCGGTGCTGTAAATGAGCGATTATGTTCTGCGTCGTAGGAGGCTTGGCGAAGAGATATTCTTCTTTTGGTTTCGTTAACGTGCACTTTTGTGAACGGATCCGCTATATTTGTTTTATTATTTGGTTCAGACACCCGCTGTGTACCCTCGAGGCTTTCGTTGTCAGGGTAAGTCGGCTGCGACCACTTTCGAAGTTTTCTAACACCTTTAATTATAACGGTGTGAGGCCAGCTAGCGGTATGCCGCTATGCGATACCGTAGTGCGGTTAAACTTACCGTCAATGACCGGGCTATCGAGTGACGTGCTGTTTTTCTGTCCGTCTATGATTGACACCCTCCGTGTGTTGTGTAGAAAAGTGTTCGGCACAGTAGCCACACCGGAGAAATAAACACGGTGTAACTAAAACTGTGATATACAAGCTCTCTCTATGTAGCTGCGGTTTTGAACTGCGGTCAATGCTCTGTCGATATTCACACACACACAAAAGAGTCTCTCTCTCTCTCTCTCTCTCTCCCCGTCTCTCTCTCTCTCTCTCTCTCTCTCTCTCTCTCTCCCTCCCCATCCCTCCCTCCCGCTCCAGTTTTCAAACACAAACAGCCAGCGCTGTATTGATTTGCTCTTTAAAACGCCTTTGGGGACTCTTTTCACCCCCCTCCTCATTATGGCTGTCCACACACAAATGATGCACTTTGACCCTTAGCTGAGTAATACCGAGCTATGAATAGCAATCACTTCACTCCCTCATTATTACATGATAAATCCACCAATCAACTGAACTTGAAGTTTAATTTCCTCGTCGCGAACTTACCGGTCGACGCGTTTTAATTTTAAACAGCAAGATTAAAAGGACAAAATGTTGTTACGCTGCTGTTGCTTTTGTTCTGGAGAAGGGAACTTAGGGTATGTTAATTTTTCGTGGGAGGTGGTGGGGGGAAGGGGGGGTGGGTAAATGGTGTTGTTGTTTTTTTTTTTAACTTGGTTTCTTTTTACATTGTCTTATGAGGCTGTGAATGTGTTTAAAAAATATGAAGGTCTTTTATTTGTTGTTTTGTTTTTTTGCATTACCGAGACACGCTTTAAGTTTGAGGTCTTTGAATCACACCCGATAAAAAGGCTTGCTGTGGTGACAATAGCTGAATCAATGCAGAGACTCGGGCGTAGGGCTTTTAGGAGGAGCTTTAATGGAACGACGGGGAGTTGACGCTTAGCGTGGCCTCTGTTGAACCGTTAGAAAAATGAACTCCTGGCCACCAGGGAAGCCCCTTGGAGAGAAGCGAAGAGGTTTACAAGGAGATTTCGTGTATGTAAGAGTTGCTCTCTCCTGTGTGGGTCTGGGGAATGTTAATGTCGTCACTATGGTCTTCTATTGTTCTGTCGCTTACTATTGAGAGACACAGAGAATAAACACAAATACACAGATAAACACTGTTACAAAGATGTGTTCTCTTCAATGGAAGAGAGGGTGTATTGCATTTCTAGGCTAGCAGTGAAGATTAATTGGATGATGATTATGATGATGATGATGATGATTATGGTAATGATGATGATGATGATAATGACGAACGCCATGACCGTCACTATCATATGACGATGATAACATTCTCATCAAGCTTATCACCATCATCATCATCTTCATCACCATCATCATCATTAGTGAGACAGATTCCATGGTTGCTATGGTTACTATACACTAATATGCCTGTTCCCTGCTCTTGTGCCAAGCCAACCTGAAGGAGCTGATCTCTCAGACAATGGTGAGCTGGGCCCAGGAGTGCCACATTCAGGACCCTGAGCTGGTGCGTGTCATGTTCAGCCTGCTGAGGAGACAGTACGACAGCATCGGAGAACTGCTCAGAGCCATGAGGAAGACTTACACCATCAGCGCTGCCTCCATACAGGACACCATCAACCTACTGGCCTCACTGGGCCAGATCCGCTCTCTGCTCAGCGTACGAATGGGCAAGGAGGAGGAGCAGCTCATGATCGACGGACTCGGGTGCGAGTCACACACACACGCGCACACACACACACACACACACACACACACACACACACACGAGCAAGTGAATATGCTGCATATTCCATCCTTCATGCAGATGAACATATAGAATGCTCCTACATCCACAGATATGGATACTTATACACCCACACAAGGTCACACACACAAACACACATGTTCTCCTGCTTACACGCGTACACACAAATACAAGTATTCTCAAGACAGATGCACACATGCAGTTCAGCCTGGGTGATTAACTTGAGTAATCCAGTCGTGTTGCATGATTTATTGGCATGCCTTGAGAGAAGCCATTCTGCTCAGGCAGCTGTAGGAAGCACGCGGCATTTCATAGATAACACAGACAAAGTTAATTGGACAGCAACATAGAAACCATTCGTCATTTTTTCAATTTCCATTCATACAGATGAATTTGTTTCTCTCTCTCTCTCTCTCTCTCTCTCTCTGTCCTTGTCTCCCCGTCTCTCTTTCTTTTGTTTTTTTCAGTGACATCATGAACAACAAAGTGTTCTACCAGCACCCGAATCTGATGCGTGTTCTGGGCATGCATGAGACGGTCATGGAAGTCATGGTCAATGTGCTCGGTGGAGGAAAGTCCCAGGTACAGTTTACCTGCTCAGCTCTCACCTGCAAACCTACCGCAAATGATGCACTGCCCAGCTATGACTCTGTATACCCAGCAGTGACTCTGCAGACCCAGCTGTGACTCTGTACACCCAACAGTGACTCTGCAGACCCAGCTGTGACTCTGTACACCCAACAGTGACTCTGCAGACCCAGCTGTGACTCTGTACACCCAACAGTGACTCTGCAGACCCAGCTGTGACTCCGTACACCCAACAGTGACTCTGCAGACCCAGCTGTGACTCCGTACACCCAACAGTGACTCTGCAGACCCAGCTGTGACTCCGTATACCCAACAGTGACTCTGCAGACCCAGCTGTGACTCTTTATACCCAACAGTAACTCTGCAGACCCAGCTGTGACTCCGTATACCCAACAGTGACTCTGCAGACCCAGCTTTGACTCTGTATACCCAACAGTGACTCTGCAGACCCAGCTGTGACTCTGTATACCCAACAGTAACTCTGCAGACCCAGCTGTGACTCTGTATGCATAGCTATGGGACTCTGTGTATATACAACCATTACATGAGGAATTATAGTTACATTCCTAGATGTTTCAAATGATTGCTGTTGAGGCAACAAAAGGAGAAAAAGTTGAGAAAAAGTGAGATTAAACCTCAGCTCCTCACTCACTTTTACACATACAAATTATTATTCAATTCACCTTTAATTTCATTTCATTCAACGCTTCAATCAACCTTTAATGTTCCATTGGACAATTGATTCTCTCTTGTATTCTGAAATAGGAATGAAGCTCCTTGTTAAAGCATTAAAAAAGAAATCACTGACGTGCAAGTCAGGTCGTTGTTTAATGGCAAATACAGCACCAGTTGTCAGTTGTTCTGGAGAATAAGACCTGTCAGTTGTGGGTGGATTTCCATTACTGTATACAGCTTACGTACCATGCTGTGAGTCAGACTCCCTCTTCTGTGTGTCTGATGAGGTCATATGTAAAGAGCTCACTGCTTTTGTTTTATGCAGCTTTAGGCTGATTTGGCAACCAGTGAGGGTAATTAGCTTTCTACAGGAGGTTGTTCAGGATTGGAGCGGTGTGAGAACAGGACGTGGATATGTCAATGTGTGTGTGTGAGTGTGTGTGTGAGTGTGTGTTTGTGTCTCTGTGTGATTTGTGTATGAGGATCGTTTTCAGATGACCAGAGCGTGGACAGTGGGCGTTTGGACTTTTGAGGCTTAATTAGAAGCGGGGTTTGATTTATGGGGTCTAGCACTGTGGGAGCTGAACGTTAATTAGACTGAAAAGAAGCCAGGGGTTAACAACGCTCATTTTTTTTGTTTGTTTGCTTGGATTTTTCGTTTGTTTGTTTTTTTTTGTTTGTTTTTTTTGACTGATCTGTCTGAGCAGGCGCATTTCCACTCACCGATATAGAAAGGTTTCGTTTCTTACCGCGGTTCTCAGATTAGACCAATACACAATCAATTCTTGATTTATGACTATAGTCGTTGTGCCATATCGATGTCAAGAAAACATGGAACAGAAACTGAGCTTACTGTAAAAAGCATTATCTTCTGTGGTAACCTCTTTGAATTTTAAGCTGTCTGCATTATTCCCCCTCACAGGAAATTGCTTTTCCCAAAATGGTGGCCAGCTGCTGTCGGTTCCTGTGCTACTTCTGTCGCATCAGCCGACAGAACCAGAAGGCGATGTTTGACCACCTGAGCTACCTGCTGGAGAACAGCAGCGTCGGGCTGGGTGCGTACCGGGAGGGGTTTATTTTTGGAGTTAGCGTGGCGGTGCGGGTTACAGTACAATCAGGCTTCTCTATCGCGCTCTCATTTACAGTTTTACCAATAACCCATGGCTCTAACGCATTATTAAAACATGAGTCAATCCTCAGTCCATTGTCAATGCGTACAGATCAATTATTCATGAGGTTTTAGAGCTCTTGATAAAACTGCCTTTCTCAGCTTATTCATTATGGAGTCTGTAATATCAAACAAATAAACATTTGACTTTTTTACGCGCTTTTGTACACTTTGAGAATAAAGCATCTTTAGCTTGTTAGTTTGGCTTTGTTCTTTTGTTATCATCAAACATTTAGTTGCCGTTGTTTGTCACTGATCACCGGACTACTCAGCTGGTCTATTGCATGTTACAGTGGGAGTAGAAATACTGCCCCCTTCTGACCTGTCTTTGGCAGTACACAGAAACATAAAACATAATATTGGCCAGCAGTAACCTAACTACTCAAATATGTGTCTATGTGGCAATGGTGGTACTAATTATAAAATGACATCACATTGGCTGATGCTCTATGTATGTGTGTGTGTGTGTGTGTGTGTGTGTGTGTGTGTCTATGTGTATGCATGTGTGTGCGTGCATGTGTGTGTTCATGCTTGTTTGTGTGTGTGCGTGTGTCCACAGCCTCTCCATCTATGCGGGGCTCCACTCCTCTGGATGTTGCTGCCTCCTCTGTGATGGACAATAACGGCCTGGCCCTGGCTCTAGAGGAACCTGACCTAGACAAGGTTTGTGTCTGAATGTGTGTGTGTGTGTTTGTGTGTGCGTGTGTGCATACGTGCATCTGTGTGTGTGTCTGTGAATTTAGATTGCTATATTTTCTATGCTGTATTTGTATATATTTTCACATGGCTGAAATTGGCTGTGTAAAGTACATACCTGGCCACTGAATTTACTTTGAAATGTATCTCTGTGTGTGTGTGTGTGTGTGTGCGTGTGTGTGTGTGACAGGTTGTGACATACCTTGCAGGCTGTGGACTACAGAGCTGTCCTATGCTCTTAGCCAAAGGCTACCCTGACATTGGCTGGAACCCTATAGAGGGAGAGCGTTACCTGTCCTTCCTACGTTTCGCTGTCTTTGTCAACGGTACGCCTGCACTCAGCCGTCAGCACACGTAAACACACAAACAATCCCAGGCCAACTCAAGAAGTAAATACGTTATAAATACACATACCTCAAAAGCATTCTCTCTTTTTCTCAAACTCACACACACTCACACACACACACACACAGAAAGGGAGAGAGAACGAGGTGACTTTTTTATTCTAACCTTTCTGTTGTTGTTGTTGTTTCTGTTTTGGTTTTCTCAGGGGAGAGTGTTGAGGAGAACTCGAGCGTTGTTGTGAAGCTGCTGATTCGTCGGCCGGAGTGTTTTGGCCCCGCCCTCCGCGGAGAGGGAGGGAATGGGCTCCTGGCTGCCGTGAAGGAGGCCATCAAAATCTCGGAGAACCCAGCGCTCGACCTCCCCAGTGCTGCACAGGGCATTAGCTCAGACGCGTAAGAGGCGTTTACTAATACACGTGCACAAAAGAGAAAAAACAAAACATTTTCTCTCCTTCTCTTTTCTCCGTTCTACTTCTAAACCCCCAGCGATGCGTTTTAAAACATAAACATAACAGGATGGCACGAAACATACCAGCGTGGTATATACAGACATCAGGAACAGTATTCGAAAAATGTCATCTTTCTCTCTCTCTCTCTCTCTCTCTCTCTCTCTCTCTCTCTCTCTCTCTCTCTCTCTCTCCCGCTCTCTCTCTCTCTCTCTCTCTCTCTCTCTCACTCTTATCTGTGCTTTTACCTTGAGGCCTGTTTCCATGTGGAGGGAAGAACACCAAGTCTGCTCTAATTTGAAAATCTGTCGTTGACAGCGTTTGCCGGAGGCTGCGTTTTTCGTTAAGATCTTACCATGCTGATGCTGCTTTAAATCTTTTTCACTCAAACTTCCCTTACTGCCCCCTCCTCCTCCACCCCCCCCCTTCCCGTGTCGTAGATCTACAGAGGATGAGGAGGAGGAAGAGGTGGTTCACATGGGCAACGCCATCATGTCCTTCTACTCCGCCCTCATCGACCTGCTGGGACGCTGTGCGCCCGAGATGCACGTGAGTTTTTCTTTTCTTGGGCCTTTTTCAAGTGAGCTTTTCACGTAACCTTGATCGAAATCGCAGTTTTGTGAAGCTAAACCTAGGATTTAGTTCAAATTTGCGTGTGAATGTGTATGTAATCTCAAAATGCAAAATGTGTGATTATTGAGCCTGGAGCTTAAAGTACCATTGGTCTGTAATTTATCTTAACTTGTACTGTTTATTTGTCTTACCATGTACTGTTGTCTTGGAAGTTTGTCAAAAAAAGATCTGTCTCTACATCTCTAAATTGCTTGTTGATTTTCGGAATGTATCGTTTGCAAGACGGCGATGATGAAGAGAGATGGTTGTTTGTATGTAATCTGTAGTCAGTGGCTGTCAGTGTGTTCGCTTAATTAAAAGTACACGTGAAAACCTGTGGATGGAGATGGGGTTGCAGATGGGCGTCTTGCTTAAAACACTTTGCCGTAACCTTACAGCTGATTAACAAGGGCAAAGGTGAGGCGTTAAGAATCCGCGCCATCCTCCGATCACTGGTGCCCACTGAAGACCTGGTTGGCATCATCAGTATTCCGCTCAAAATGCCTGCTGTAAACAAAGGTAAAGTCCTCTCTCTGTCTCTGTCGCTGTCTCTCTCTCTGTCACTGTCTCTCTCTCTATCTCTCTGTCTCTCTGTGTTGGTGCCACTGGCAATCTTTTTTTTTTGACCTTTGAGTTAATGATAGGTCATAAACACCTGCAGTGAGACCGACCACTTTACAAGATTTTACTGTCTGTTTAACGCCGGCCATTTTTGGTCTGAATGTCAGATCAGAGCTTTCGAACAAATTGAAATCTATGCACAATCTGCAGAATATTATCAACGCTCGTTGACGTAGTGATTTTCCAGTATTGCAGCCAGTAGTTTGTTGCGTTTTTGTCACTTATCGATCTGCCAGCCCGGGCGAATATTCATTTGGCTTTCATCAGTGGATTTTTCTCCAATTCCCTTTGACTGTAGCCCTGCAAAGTCGACGTCTCCAACCATTCTGGCTTTATCCCAGTAAAATTCCTGCACGTGGGTTTTTTTTTTTTTTTTGGCTCTCTTCATTATTCTGCACGAAACAAGACGAGCGTTGCCGCACAATGAGAGCTGACACGCGGCCAAGAAGAAAACAGCTCAGCCGTGTTTCCCTAAGAGCTCTGAGCTGCCTCACTCCTAATGAACACACACATCCTGCTAAATGAGAGAGAGAGAGTATGAGAGAGAATGTGTGTTCTAAAAGCAAAACCTTCTGTAACTAAGACATCACACAGTCGAGTCGTGAGTGCATTTTGCCCACCTAATAGATATTAAACATGAGCATGACATCGATTTCCTTCTGCCCTTCTCTCTGTCTCTCTCTCTCTCTCTGTCTCTCTCTCTTTCTCTCTCTCTCTCTTGCTCTCTCTCTCTCTCTCACTCGCTCCCTCGCTCTCTCTCTCTCTCTTTTTCTTCTCTGCTCAGATGGTACCGTGACAGAACCTGACATGTCAGCTAGTTTCTGTCCGGACCACAAGGCTCCCATGGTGCTTTTTCTGGACCGTGTGTACGGCGTCGAGGACCAAAGCTTCCTCCTGCATCTGCTGGAAGTCGGCTTCTTGCCCGACCTGCGCGCCTCCGCCGCCCTGGACACGGTAAAACTCTCACTTTTCCATTCTGATGGTGAACGTGGAGTTATGGACGCCATACCTTACGCTCTTGCTTTGGAGCTGTTTGGATGGGAGTAGCTGAATTGGGTTAGGGCTCCACACCAGGACCTGGAGAGATGAGGGTGAAAAGTCTGTGCAGACGCTCAAGTATATTGTGCAGTTAATCCTGGATTACTTGCTGCTTTGGCCTTTAACAAGGCATTTGTCACTAGGTTGCTCCAATGGTACTCCAATATGGCATGTCTGTCTCAACTCATCCCCGTAGAGAAAAAGAGATTGACTAGAGGAAAGTGTGTTTAATGGCCCAGGCAAAGAACAGTTGATGGACCCTTAGGTACAATAATACAAACTTTGAATAAGTTATATGAATGTATAACTTTTGTTATAACCACTCAGTACTCTGAGGTGTGGACAGCACAGTTATAAGTATTACACTGGCAAACTTCGTATCATTTAAACCTTTTTTTTTTTTCTTTAATTGAACTCTATCTGCTCTAGGCCGGATTGGGCTCAGTTCATGTTCAGCTTGTCAGCGGCTCACTCCCGTGTGAGGGAGCTGTGTGTTGTATTTGTGGATAAGGCCTGACGATGGGGATTCCCTTTGCGTTTGATTGAGGCGTAGGGGTGGTGGAGTAACCCACTCTCTGCTTGTTTTGGACCTCCGTCACACCACCCTCCATCACCTAACACTGCAAGTGCTAATGTGGCATCCGCTAAATATAGTCCTAAATCCAGCAGCTGCCATTTTTTTCCCCCTTCTTTTTTTTTTTTTTGCAGGCAGGCAGGCGAGTAGAACTTTGATCCATGTTGAGAAGAGCTAAGTATCATATAGTCAGACTTAATCTGGCAGTTAGACGAAAAAAAAAAGAAAAAAAAGAAGGGCTCTGATTGATTCACGCGAAACGCCAGCTCAGATGACTGGGAGAAAAGTCTTGGCTGTCACAGCTTTGGAAGACGCCGCTTCAGGACTCTGTGTGTGTGTGTGTGTGTGTGTGTGTGTGTGTGTGTGTGTGTGTGTGTGGCGTGTGTATGTGTGTAGGTGTGAATGTACGGGTATATCTGTCTGTTAGCAAAGAGTTATTGAGTCAGGGCTTCCTTTTGAATTTGTCGCCCGTGTGATCTTCTGCGAAGCCCTAACCCCGCCAGCAGCTTCTCTCTAAAGATAAACGTGACTTTAGAATTCTCCTGGCGACCGTGCACGAGCTCAAAACATTAACGTTCAGTTCAGCGGATCCATTCGCTCTCCCTTACCAAATTAGCAGATAAACGTTTTAGATCGAGAAAAGCCTTGAATGGAATGACCACTAAGTCCTGAGATCTGTCTGATTTATGTCCACCTTCTCTCTCTCTCTCTCTCACATTATCAGATCTGTAAGCTGACCCACTCGTATAAATGCCATGCAGAGGAACCCAATCTTCTGTTTTGTACACGATATCAGTAGCGACGTCAGTGCATTATCGCAAATTTGTCGTAACATTACATTTTGACTGACTGTTATCTTGATCTTCATATGAACCAGTGTCTCTCTGTCTCAATGTGTGGCACGAAGGCCCAATTTTCCAGATTAAATCTACTTGAGGATAAAGAGATTATTTGAATAAAGACTCTCAACTAAAACTAATTCTCAACCAAAGCTCCTGCTCTTGCATCTGGAGCACCAAAGCACAGCACATTTTAGATTTCCTTTTGCTCTGACAGTCCTGACTCATTTCATCGGGTAAACATCGAGCTGTTGATTCGCTGAAGTCAGATGTGCTAGAACAGGGAGAGACCGAAAATGTTTACTACCTCCAGAATCCAGGCTGGGGAAAATACTATATCAAAGATACCTTATCAAGTCTTGTTGTAGCATTTTTCGCTAATGGAAGGGATCGCTAGGGTGCGTAAAGGAGGAATCCAATAGAACGTTAGGTCCATCACACTGAATGAAAATGTATTAAATGGAATGATCAGATAAAGGCTGTGTGTTCTTACCTGTCTCGGTGTTAATTCTCGTCTCCGGTGTGTGTGTTTCGCGTTAGGACGCGTTGAGGACCACTGAAACGGCTCTGGCGATGAACAGGTATATCGGCTCGGCCATGTTGCCCTTGCTAACCCGCTGCGCCTCTCATTTCGCCGGCACGGAACACCACGCCACCCTGATCGACTCCACCCTCCACACCATCTACCGCCTGTCCAAGGGCAGAGCCCTCACCAAAGCCCAGAGAGACGCCATCGAGGAGTGCCTGTTAGCGATCTGCAAGTAAGGACGGCGTCTGACCCCCCTCACGGGCGCTTTGGCTTCTGAACGACCAGCTTCTTCTTCTCGCCTGTTATTACGATGTTATCGGTTAATGAGATTTCTAATCAGTGTTTTGGTTTTTTTTTTCTTTCTGTATTTGTCTTTTTCTTGGTTTTCTGGCGGCGATGTGGTTTGTTGCAGGCATTTGCGTCCCTCCATGCTGCAGCAGCTCCTCCGACGTCTCGTCTTTGACGTGCCCTTGCTGTCTGAGTACTGCAAAATGCCCCTGAAGGTAAGCTCTTCCAAAGCTCCTATAACCAGACCAACTCTCTGATATATGTAGAGCACTTTTTTCGGTGGATCCGTGTGCTCATTACTGGCGGCCTCATTACCCCCCCCCCCCCCCCCCCCCCCCGGCTCCGTCCCTCACTTATCTCCTGTTAAAATATTCCTGATAAGCGCTAACCTTCCCTGTCTTTGCACTTGCACGAAGAATGTCCTAAGGATGCATCTCATTCCTCCTCGATTTCCTTACTCTTGAGAACAGAACAACTACAGTACAGTAACCCCTTTACTATAAAACGCAATGCTAACTAGAGGTGGACGGGTTTGCGGGTTGGAGTTGTTTTTGTCCTTCCCAAAGAGTATTTTCCGGCTGTCGCGGAATCAGGGAACATGCCCGCTGCACTGTAGTCGGCACAAAATGAAAACTGAATGTTCCTCTTTTTTGCGGTCAGCATAGCCATCTTGGGTTTCGCCGTTAAGATGTTCTCTGACTTTGTCTGGCCCTTGGTGATGAAGGTCGATATTGTCGGTGTACCCTTCTGTGCCTCAACGGTTATGCTTGTTCAGTGGGGAGCTGATATGTTGGCTCATGTCATTTTTCCCGCTGTGCCCTATATTAAAATCAACCCTACAGGCTTTGCAAAAGGCATGGCCACTATCCTGGTGGCGGCAGATAAAAATGGAAACTTGTCCGTCCAACTTTGCTTAAATTTGTAGGTGTATTTGGGTTTTTTAGGTGGAACATCGTCCGGCCTTGACATTTTGACAACAGCTAAGTTAGCTAACTAATTCTGTCAGCATTCAGCTGTTCTGCCTGCCTGCGCAGAGAGCAGCTGCGCACACACCCCTTGACTCCAGTTGTGGGTTGCCAGGTTGCGGCGACAAATGGGATGAAATTGTATACAGCGTGTGGATTGTGTGGTTTGGATTGTGTTTCATGGACGATCTGGCAACTTGGGTAACATCAGACAAACATACAAAACTTATGGATCCGTGTATGATTACAATTTGGTATTTGGCAGACGCTTTTAGCCAAAGTGACTTAAAATAAGTGCATCAGTCAGATCTTATTACCTCATGATGATTATTCATAATAAAATTTGAGGGCCACGCAAATTACGGGAGTTTTCCGGGAGAAACAACAAAACGGGAGGGCGCTGGGAGATGGCCTTGAGATACGGGAGAAACCGGGGAAAAACGGGAGTGTTTACAGGTATGCTGTTAATCTCGACCAGACCCCTCCTAATGTCAGTCTAATCGGCCATCTCTCCACCTACCTCATTGCATGTGGCAGCTCTAGCTTTCAGTCGTACTGTCACATGGTTCCTTCTTCCATTTATCCAAATTTCAGCAAAAGCCCCTCCCTCTTATTTCTGTTGGCCCGCCCACTTTTCCTACTCTTTAAAGGGCCAGCGCAACTGAACGATCTCAGCCGCTCGCCCCCCCCCCCCCCCCACACACACACCAATGCTCCAGAGCTCTGCGAACTGAGGATATTTGTACTAGCTCTTAATTCCTAATGGCTGCTGTGCACGCTGTTTATCAGAGCAAAAGCAATTTGTTTCCTGCCTGGCAGGCCATTAATGATATTGTTTTCTGCCTTAAGCAGAATTTGGCAGCACTGTCAAGGATAAAGAGAAGTGTGATAGAATGTAATTAATTTTGTAATACTGTGTGGACTCTGTGTTGCTGTACCCTGTCCAGCAGGGATGACTAATTATACAGTATGACTCAAAAAAATGCTGAAACAGAAAAAAAAAAGCAAAGCAAAGAATACACTGACTTTTTGTGCCCTTTGATCATTCTAATGATTCTCTTGAATGGTCTGAGCAGACAAAATGGAAAATGATCCAGTGTAATTGTACAGTGTCTCTTTTTTCAGGGCTAGTCCCCCCCCCCCCCTCACTCTGTTCACCTTTCTTTAGGGTAAAACATTAGTGTGAAAATTTAAAATGATTATCACGTTGCTGTTGAATCGGACAGCTCACAGATTCGGCTGTTACAGACTGAGGCGTGCGCGGAGATGTTCTATTCACCACAGTCTGAAATGGAATATAAAATGTTCTAGAACACACCAAAATTCTGATGCAGAGACCTCACACTTTGTGAAACACATCCTTGATGTATGGTGTGTGTGTGTCTGTATGTGTGTGTGTGTGTGTGTGTGTGTGTCTATGTCTGTGTGTGTGTATGTGTCTGTGTGTGTGTGTGTCTGTCTGTGTGTGTGTGTGTGTGTGTGTGTGTGTGTGTGTGTGTGTCTGTGTGTGTGTATGTGTGTCTGTGTGTTGAATGCACCGTTGCTCCACTTTTCTCTCTGCAGTTATTGACCAATCACTATGAGCAGAGTTGGAAATACTACTGCCTCCCCTCAGGCTGGGGTAGTCATGGGATGGCCTCAGAGGAGGAGCTGCTCCTCACCAAAAAGATCTTCTGGGGCATCTTTGATTCCCTCTCCCAAAAGGTACGTTGTCATATCTTTCCAACCTCCAGAATCTTCTCTTTTTTCCACCCCATCTGTGTACAACATAAATGTGTTAGTAGTTGGAGACGGGTCTGACATTCCATATAGCTTCCTTTTTGACCATACCTATAGTAAAATGCACTTCTTGAAAGGAATTGAATTGAATTGAATATTGAATTTCAAGTTTTAAATATGAGATGATCAAGTGAATATGTCCCCACATATCCACATATGTCTGAAAAAAAGAAAAAAAAATCTCAACATTCTCTCGAAATGGGCAAATAGCTTATTAATAGCTTACTAACAGCTTATTAACATCTTATTAATAGCTTGGCTAGATTCTGTTTCTGTTTTCTCAGATTATCAGCACTTCAGAAAGGGTATACATATGGCAAAAAATACTGAACGTCTGATCACAGAAGCAAACAAAACAAAAGAAAGCGGATAGCGCTTCACTGGAGAGACGTTGAAAGATGGTATTGATATTTTACGCAGCAAATCACAGCGCGTTTATCAGCATTAAATTCACTCGGTCTGCTGGCACTCTGACGAGACCGTAACTCCTCAGAGTTCATTTAACGCCGCTGTACTCAGAGCACGGCCCCCCCCCCCCCTCCGATGGATTAAGTCTGTGTCAAACTCCGGCTGGCTTCAGAGGGCCGTCTCTCTGTGTCTGTTCCCCGCGGCAGAAATACGAGCAGGAGCTGTTTAAGATGGCCATGCCGTGCCTTAGCGCCATAGCCGGAGCTCTTCCTCCCGACTACGTCGACGCCTCCTTCAGCACCCCCCTGGAGAAACCCGTCTCTGTGGACGCCCAGGGAAACTTTGACCCCAAACCCATCTGCACTGCCAAGTAAGGAGAGAGAGAGAGTCAACAGACAGATTTGTATTGAACCTTTCTGGTATATTATAACTGTATCTTGATGCGCACAAGCATATTTTTTTAAAGCACAGTGAGGTGTCTGCTTTCAAATACCAGAGAAGAGTGTATTTCCAAACACTCTTTCATTATTTTCAAACGTCATCATTTAAGACTCCTTCGCTGATACCGCGAGTTTCATGTTGTGCCTTTCCGGCCAAAAAAATCCTTATTGTCTTTTTCTTTTTTTTTTTTTTTTTTTTTTTTCCCCCTCAGCATCGCCCTGCCAGAGAAGCTGGAACACATCGCCAACAAATACGCAGAGCACAGCCATGACAAATGGTCTGCAGAGAAGGTACGCCCACAGTATAGATCTCCCAACAGCTCCGCAGCGCTTCATAAACAGCGAAATTATCCCTTATTACAGGCACAGGTCTTTTCTTCTTCCTCCGGTGACAGCAGACGAACCCCTACGATGCCGTATTACTGCAGATAACTGTCAGCCGCTCTGCGGGTATGCGGTCAGGCCGTAAAAGATTATGTGAACGTCATAAAAACTCTGGTGAAGCCGCCGGTGATGTGTTGTTGAGTGTGCTTTTTGGCGGTGTTTTATGGACGTTTTTTGGAGAGCAGGTGCAATTAAAAAAAAAAGAAATAAAAGAAGGAAGAAAGAAAGAATAACATAACTGTAGCTTATTCTTTGCCTCATCTCTGAAACTTAACCACCATCACAAATAATCTCTCTCTCCCCTAAAATCAATTTTCATTAAAACACCAGTATGTAACTGATGGAAGGAACATCCATGTCACACTGAAGAATGCTGTATGTAAAATTTTGCAGTATGCTGGTGTGTGGGTGTGGGTGTGTATGTGTGGGTGTGTTTGTGTGTATCAGACCTGAGTTGAACTCCAGGGTTTGTTGGAAGCTTTGGCTATTCACTGAAGTTATTGTTGGCTTCTTCCCTTTTAACTGCCCTGTAGGTCATTCTAGGTTGGAAATACGGAGACTGTATTGATGAGAAATCAAAGACTCACCCTATGCTGAGGTCATACAAGTCCCTTACCGAAAAGGTACTGAAGAATAGCCCAGTTGCCATGGATACAACTTTTTTTTTTTCGAAAGGAATGTAACCAGTTTCTGTTCCATTTCGTTTGGGTTCTTGACCTCTGCATTCAGTTTCTTTAACATATTTTTTATCTGCCCAAGTTTTGAAAATGACGAAAAAGGCCCGTTTGCTGACATTTGTGTGTGTGTGTGTGTGCGCTTGTGTGTGTGTGTGTGCGCTTGTGTGTTTAGGAAAAGGAGATTTACCGTTGGCCTGTGAGGGAGTCGCTGAAAACCATGTTGGCTATGGCCTGGAACATCGACAGGACGAAAGAGGGCGAAGTCACGTTTCAACAGCGTGATACGGAGAAACTGCGTAAAATCTCCCAGGTTTCTCAGGTCCGCTTTTTAATACACATCTCACAATGCCTACCAGACTCCTTACAATTCAGCCTGTATGCCTGTGTGCCTCAACATTCAGTCTGTGTACCCTGTGTGCCTCAACATTCAGTCTGTATGCCTGTGTGCCTCAACATTCAGTCTGTGTACCCTGTGTGCCTCAACATTCAGTCTGTGTACCCTGTGTGCCTGAACATTCAGTCTGTGTGCCTGAACATTCAGTCTGTATGCCTGTGTGCCTCAACATTCAGTCCGTGTACCCTGTGTGCCTGAACATTCAGTCTGTGTGCCTGAACATTCAGTCTATGCGCCTGTGTACCTGTACATTGACTATAGCGTTCCCTTGTGAGACACTGTAGTGCATTCACAATACAAGAAAAATTTCTAGTTGCTTACACCACAAACAATGTGTGTTAAGGGGTTTTTTTTTGTTTGTTTATTTTCTTTTTCTTTTTCTTTTGCTTTGGTTGCATGCTTATGAATAAGAAATCATACAGCTTGTAGGACTTCTTTATGACTGCTGTGATGGTGTCCCAGGACTCGTAGAAAATGCCTTGTGGAGGGAGGGGGGGGGTGGTTTTGTTTGTTTCTCCGTTCCTGCGCTGATTTTTGTTTGTGTGTTTTGACATTTGACAGGGGAATGGATACAGCCCAAGCCCACTGGATATGAGTAACGTGCTTCTCTCCAGAGAACTGCAGGTAAGAGTTAAAACCACTCCGACACACTGGCTGTTATATCACAGGGCTTCTGGAGCTTAGCCTTTTATTGTATTGATTAGTTGTTAAATCTCCATCCCCGTATTCTAGCAGCAATCAACAGTTTTTCATTAGCGTGTTGGTAAGTATAAACAAACATGTTTTGTTGTTGTTGTTTTGTTGTTCTTGTTGTTGTGTTTAATCAAGGCTATGGTGGAGGTGATGGCTGAAAACTATCACAACATTTGGGCTAAGAAAAAGAAGAATGAACTTGGATCCAGAGGTGATACCATCTCTTTAACACATACCCACACATGCACCCAAAATTAATAAACAAGCCTTTCGTTCCCAGACAGGCCTCTCTGGTTCTCATTGACTACTGCAGTGAAACTAAGAACGAAACATTTGTAAGCGCTTTCATTCACATACTGAGAAAGCTCTGTGTGTGGAGGTCTGCTGTATTTCACGGCATTAGTCTTAAATTGCGTAACAATGAACCTCTTCATGAAGAGGCCGTGTTTCTGAACTGTTATTACTAATCAAGGTGGAGCTTTTGATAGCTCTAAACATTTAAAAATGACAGTTTTAGTGTTTGTTTCGGAGTGAGCTTTCTGTATTGAATGCACAGTGCTGGATTCTTCATTCATGGATGTTAAATATATTTTTATTTGTAAATATCTATCCTGTTAAATCCCGTGATTATTTAGAGGAGTGGTAAAGTATATTTGTCGTTTTAGGTGGTGGGACTCACCCTCTGCTGGTTCCCTATGATACCCTGACTGCTAAAGAGAAGGCCAGAGACAGAGAGAAAGCCCAGGACCTCTTCCGCTTCCTCCAGATTAACGGCTATACCATTACCAGGTCTGAGCGTGCGTGTGTGTGTGTGTGGTTCTGTGGTTGTGTGTGTGCATGTGCGTATGTATGCGTGCATGTGCGCGTTTAAGTGTGTGTATGCGTGCGCGCGCGCGTTTGTGTGTGTGTGTGTGTGCGCATGAGAGAGAGAGAGAACATCTGTGTGTTTGTCTGTATATATTGGAGTAGTTTATCATATCGGTGCTTTTGTGCCTCTGTAGGGGAATGAGGGATGTGGAGCAGGATGCCTCGTCCATGGAGAAGAGATTCGCCTATAAATTCCTGAAGAAGCTCCTGAAATATGTGGACTCAGCACAGGAATTCATTGCCCATCTGGGTACGTGAAGGAGCCCTAATTGTTTTATGTAGTGTACACAGAGGTTCACCAGTCAGAAATACAGCAAAGATCACTTAGCCCACTGAAACACAGCTACCAGCTTTAGACCTAGTGTATTTTTCATATCACGCTTCAAATGAAACTTTTTCAGACCTAACCGATGACGTTTGTCCCTCAATTTCTTAATTAGAGGCCATGGCAACGAGTGGAAAGATGGACAAATCACCGCATGAACAAGAAATCAAATTTTTCGCTAAGGTATGAATCACATTCGCCCATATCTAAGCCAGACGCCAATATTCAAGTTCATTTTACCCAGAGTTCCATTAGCCAGTGATGAGCCATAATCTCATCATGTGACCATAAGTTTTTTGGGGTTTTTTTTTGTATTTCCTGTAGGTGCTCCTCCCACTCATAGACCAGTACTTTAAAAACCACTCCCTCTACTTCCTGTCATCTCCCACCAAGAACCTGAGCAGCAGTGGCTACGCTTCCAACAAAGAGAAAGAGATGGTCACCAGGTACGCTGTCACCTCATTGATAAACTTAGCCTGTCATAATGATGTCATAAACATGACCTGCCTTAATGATGTAATAAACATGACCCGTCGTAATGATGTAATAAACATAGCATGTCGTAATGATGTTATAAACATAACATGTCGTAATGATGTAATAAACATAGCATGTCGTAATGATGTAATAAACATAACATGTCGCAATGATGTCATAAACATAACATGTAATGATGTCATAAACATAACATGTCGTAATGATGTCATAAACATAACATGTCGTAATGATGTCATAAACATGCACAGGACATACCATGGTGTCTTGTCACTTCAGTCACACTCCAGTGTGATGATAAAGTCTGCGTAGATAATGTTATTTTCAGGGGAAGTTCTGTTGTGCATATTCAAATAAGATAAATTACTGAAATTTGCTTATGTGTGTGTATCTATATATTTATATAAGGAAAAAAATATTATTCATCATATGTTATTTGTTGTAAAATACGCTTTGGACTACTGCATCACTGCTACCAGCTAAGCGTTATATCTCAGTCTTTCTCTTGTTTTTCTCGCACTCCTGTTTGTTTTGTTTCTGCTGTATCTTTGCTCTGCCCTCTCACCTCTCTTTTTCTTCTCCTCCTCCTCTTCCCTTCTTCCTCCCAGCCTGTTCTGTAAACTGGCTGCTCTAGTCAGACACAGGATCTCTCTGTTTGGTAAGAGCTCTGTCCTCCTCTGTTCTCCTCTGTCCTCCTCTGTTCCTGTGTTCTCCTCTGTCCTCCTCTGTTCTCCTCTGTCCTCCTCTGTTCCTGTGTTCTCCTCTCTTCTTCTCTGTCCTCCCCTGTTCTCCCCTGTTCTGCTCTATTCTCCTCTGTCCTCCTCTGTTCTCCTCTGTCCTCCACTGTTCTCCACTGTTGTTCTCTGTGCTCCTCTGTCCTGTTCTGTTCTCCTCTGTAGTCCTCTGTTCTTGCTGCCGCGTTCTTGTTGCTGTGTTCTTGCTGCCGTGTTCTTGTTCTTGTGTTCACGCTGCCGTGTAGTTGCTGTGTTGCTGAGCCGCCCGGTCACTCACCGCGTTCTCTTCTCTCTCTCTCTCTCCTCTGTTTTAGGGAGCGACTCTGCCACCATGGTCAGCTGTCTCCACATTCTGGCACACACACTCGACACCAGGTGTGTATCAGCCACATCAGGATGCGCACAGCTTTTTACACACCTGTCCCTTTTCTGGTGGTGGTCACTGTGAAATAAGTTGTTTGGCTTCGAGTGGTTAAAACCGTAAAATAAAGAGTTAAAATGACTACGTTGTCATCACAGATGGGAAAACATTGCTTTTCACTGTATACAAATGTGGCTCTTGCTGAAAGGAGTATTCATTTCTGAAGGGTTTTACTACATTTCTCACAACTGAGGAAAAATATGACACACGGCAGTAGCTGGAAGATGAGCGAACAGGTTGAGCAATCAGGACGTAGATTTGGTTGGTTTGATTCTCGTTATGAACAGAAAATAAAGCATGCACCACCGATGTGTTGATTAAGATTCCTGACATGGCTGTACGCCAGGGCCCTTCTCCCCTAATCACTGTGGGACGCTGCCCGGCAACCGCTCCTTCCGCCCAGACCTCTCAATCGATCCAGTACAGCTGGAACTTTCAGAGGGGAAGCAGGAGACAAACGGACTATAGCTTTTGAATGATGTTCCTCTGTTGTTAACTCGGTTCAAGAGGGTTCTGAGATTTTCATTTGATCTGCTTTGATTTGTCTTTACACTTTTTTGACTAGAAAGAAAACATGAGTTGCACAATATTTTGGCGAGAGCTGCATTATCTGAGGGGGTCTTTGTGAATCAAACAGCGAGCTTGTTTTCGATTACCGCCAGCCCTTTGGCTTCATTTCCTCCTATGAAATATTTACAAAGCCCTTGAATGAAGTTCTTCTATCATTAATGTGTTGTTTGGAAAACGTTCCAGGGTCCCCTTGCTTGATGAGACTGTGTGGTCTATTCAAGTCTACGATGTGCTGTCCTTTGGGTTTTTTTGTTTTGTTTTGTTTTGTTTTGTTTTCTTGTGGGCTTTTTTGTGCTGTTTCCATGGTAGCCATTCTCAACTTGAACTGTTCTCCTCTTTCCAGACTTCACCTGTGAGACACTTTGAACTTAAGTTTTAGTCTTGTGGGGTGTCTCATGAACGCTTTTCTATTTAAGCATCTCTTAAAAGTGTATTTTAGTTTGAACTCAGTCGAGAAGGAATATTTTATATTCAGCTTTCATACACCTTTTTTTTTTTTTTGAAGACATTTCCTTGAACGGAAGAGAGCAAACAGGCAACCCTGAACTGTTGGAAACTCTTTTGAAATCCCTCTGTTGTTTCCTTTCTTCTTTTATGAGAACATATGAATAATTTAGGGGTCGTTCTGGATGGTCAGCAGCGATGTCTGTCATTGGTGACCTTTTTGTAGGAGAGAAACTGTTTGAAGTCTTCTCTCTGTCCTCTTTTTCTGTCTTCTGTCTCTCTCTCACTCTCTCTCTCTCTCTCTCTCCCTCTCTCTCTCTCTCTCTCTTTTTTCTGTGTTCACTTGTAGGACTGTGATGAAATCGGGTTCTGAGCTGGTAAGGGCGGGCTTGCGGACCTTCTTCGAGAACGCGGCCGAGGACCTGGAGAAGACTCTGGAAAACCTGAAGCTGGGAAAGTTCACCCACTCTCGCAGTCAGATGAAGGGCGTGTCCCAGAACATTAATTACACCACAGTGGCCCTGCTACCCATACTCACTGCGCTGTTTGAACACATCACTGAACATCAGTTTGGAGTGGATCTACTCTGTAAGTACTCAGCAACTAAGAGAACTTACTAAGAGAACTCAAATTCCCATAGTAAAACCCATGTTTCCTCTGTCTTAGAGCTAGGTAATATCAGCAGGTGAATCGTAACGATGACAGTTTCCTGAGTCAAAACTTCGTGTTATTTTCAGTTGAGGGTGGGTAATGTGGATATGGATAGGTAAACATACATAAATTTATCACTGTAGCTTCCATAGAAGTCAAAAAGAGAGATGTGGCTGACCTGTGTCACTTTTTGCTTGGTTCCGCACTACACTGTTCAGATGTTAACTTAGAGTTACAGTAGTCCTCCACTGCACAATATACTGAGTGTTTGTTTTATTTAAATGCTTTTATTAAGTTCTGATTGAACAGTTCCTGTGACTGTCAGAAATAATTTAGTCCTGTCTTGTCCCGTGAGCTGACGGCCTTTTAAGGGCTTATCTGAGTGATCAGTAAGGGACTGACTGTACCTCCATCTCTCGCTTTTTTTTTTTCTTTTCTTTTCTCTTTTTTTTTTTCAGTGGATGATGTCCAGGTGTCCTGTTATCGCATCCTGACCAGCCTCTATTCATTAGGAACAGGAAAAAACATCTACGTCGAAAGGTAAGCAAATCGGGGAGATGTGATTAAAAAAAAAATGATAATAATAACATAACAAAAGTTCATATATACTTAGTTTTTTTTTTAAATATATGCTTAGTTCAGGCTTTGAGTCAAATTGTGTGTTTAAGTGCACAACCATGCATGAACACAACCTGTATTCAGGCTAAACTGACTGTGCTTCACGACATGGTGTCAGCAGAATCGCGTAAGTGTTCTACCAAAGTCAGGCATTTCAGCATGAGAGAGATAATAAAGTACAAAATAAACTCACAGCATTCTGTATGAATAATGTATGAGCTGTAATCTGTCTCTCTCTCTCTCTCTCTCTCTCTCTCTCTCTCTCTCCGCTGCAGGCAGCTGCCTGCTCTGGGTGAATGTTTGGCCACCCTGGCTGGAGCGATGCCTGTCGCGTTCCTGGAGCCACACCTGAACTCACACAACCCATGTTCTGTGTTTAACACCAAGACAGCCCGGGAGAGAGTCAGTGCGTATCGTTTACTGCAGCAGTAATGTGTTCTGATCTGTTAATCAGCGCTGCTTAGGTCTTCATTAGTATCGGATCAATACCGGTCACGACAAGCCTGCTCGACCCATTGATCGCTTTCATGTGGTTGTTTATATCATTGTGCCGATTTACAGTGTGGTGTGTATGTCTGTGAGTGCAGAGCCTGTTTAAATGCTCACCATGGTCTCAGTTGAGGCCCAAGCATACCAGACACATTGTGTGTGGGTGCGTGTGTGTGTGTGGGAGTGTGTTTGTGAATGGGTGTACGTCTATAAATGTGTGTATGTTTAGGTGTGTCTGTGTGTGTGTATGTGTTGGTTTGTAAATGTGCATGTAAGTGTGTGTATTTAAACTGTTCCCACTTTGTGTCTTTAGTCCTGGGCATGCCTGACACGGTGGACGAGATGTGTCCTGAGATTCCGCATCTGGACGGTCTCATGAAGGACATTAACGACATGTCCGAGTCGGGCGCACGCTACACGGAGATGCCCCATGTTATCGAGGTCGTTTTACCCATGCTCTGTAATTACCTGTCCTATTGGTGGGAGAGAGGTCCTGAGAACCAATCAGGAAGCAGCGCTCCGGTCTGCTGCACCACTGTCACCTCGGAGCACCTCAGCGTCATCCTTGGCAACATTCTCAAGATCCTCAACAGTAACCTGGGCATTGACGAGGCCTCCTGGATGAAGAGGATCGCTGGTTAGTGTTTAAACAACTCCTTTCACTCAGACTGAAAGTTGTGAGTCAGTTTGATGTTTCGTTTTTATTAATTATGACTTTGATGTACTGGATGTTCATTTAGTAGTTTATTATTTAGGTGTCACTAAGGTAGATGCTTCTACACACAGACGTTTCCCATAGCTGCTCATCACATATGTTCTATTTCAACTATAGCATGGCTTATCATAAGAACAATAAAACAAAGTTTAGTGAAACAAGATGTGCTCATGGTAAAATGAACTGAACTGAAGATATTTCTTAGAGATAAACAGTGACTATCTTATTGGAAGTTCCCTGAAAAAAAAGAGATAAACTTTGGTCAAACCCATTCAGACAAATATAGCAGACTTTGAGGTACTCTTTGTGTGGAACTTTGATTGACATCTCTGTGTCCGGGTCCAGTGTACGCCCAGCCGATCATCAGCAAAGCGAGGGCGGACCTGCTGAAGACTCATTTCCTGCCCACGCTGGAGAAGCTGAAGAAGAAGACGGTCAAGGTGGTGGCGGAGGAGGAGCTTCTGAAGGCTGACAGCAAGGGCGACACCCAGGAGGCGGAGCTTCTGATCCTTGACGAGTTTGCCGTGCTCTGCAGGGACCTCTACGCCTTTTACCCCATGCTTATCCGCTACGTGGACAACAACAGGTATCACTGACACCGTCAGGAGAAGGATGAAGTGCTGTGGCCGTCAGAGATTATTCAGATTATTCATGACCCTCTGACCTTTGTAGTTTTAATTTTTCTTAATCTGCATTTGAACATTTTTTGAATTTCTTTACGAACTTACAGAGCATGAATTTTCTGTTTTTCCCTATTTTGAAGTTTGTAAAGGAGAGACATGTACGGCACAGTGCATTGTAATCTTTCTTAAAAACTTTGAACGTACATGTACAATATGTAAGTAATTGGATGTTTTGAGGATATGAAGGGGTATTTTTGGCCCATGATGTCATAGAGTTATAGTTCAGAGTAAAATGAAAAACTTGAGCAGATTTTGCAGCTCTGTCTAATGAAGAGGTAAGACTAGACTTTGACCGCTGTAACTTTGACCTTTATTCGATACGCAAAACCAGCACTGATGGCTTCTGAGCTGTGTATCTGTGGTTCGCTGTCTGTTCAGTGTTCAGAGGACTTCTCGTCCTTTGTGTTCAGGTCTCGATGGCTTAAGGAGCCAGACACAGACTCCAACGAACTGTTCAGAATGGTGGCCGAGATCTTCATTCTTTGGTGCAAATCCCACGTAAGCCCTTAGGCGTATTCATTTTGGATTCATTTATTGGTCCAACTCTGATCTCTGACCTCATGCGTCGATAGACCCGTGTCTCTTTATTGACATGTTCTGTCCTGTCCTCTGCAGAACTTCAAGAGAGAGGAGCAGAACTTTGTGGTGCAGAACGAGATCAACAACTTGTCTTTCCTGACGGGCGACAGCAAGACCAAAATGTCCAAGGTACGAGAGAATTCTATTCCCTGACAGCTCGAGTTACGAGAGCCTGTGCAATGTTAGAAACGCAAGTGTGTCAAGGGTGAAGAAAAACTAACACAAATGCATTGTTTCTAGTGAAACTGGGTCAAAAGAAATCTAGAGAAATAATGAACTTTTTTTTTCTGTCGTTTTCTGTCTATATCTAAATATAGTTACCGTGCTGAAGTGTTGATATTTTAACGGAATTTTCACTGTCCTCCAGGCTTGAGGTGGCTCCCTAGTGGAGCATCAACAGTTTCTAACAGTTATAGCAGCTTGTAAATTAACTAGGGAGTTGATCTTTTGCATTGCGCTCCCTCTCTCTCTCTCTCTCTCTCTCTCTCTCTCTCTCTTTCCCTCTCTCTCTCTCTCTCTCTCTTTCTCTCTCTTTCTCTCTCTCTCATTTACCTCTCTTCCTTTTGTTCTCTGGCAGCATTTTACCTGAAAACATCATTGCGGTTGTCACACTCCTGTAGATGAAACACCTTTCACTTTTTTACTTCATAACGTAACTCAGCAACACTGCATCTATCCCTCACTTCACATAACAAACACAAACACAAACACACATTTATATCCAAACATATTAACCTGTAGTTCATTTACAACATCACCTCCTGTCAGTGCTTCAGTGTAATAACACTTTGCTTATTGATTTGTTTTCATATGAAAACAAAGTTCAGCCGAATCCCCAGAGAATAGTGCAATGGGGTTGTTTTAATTGTCACATGTCTTTGATTTTTCTTGTCATGAAAAGTTGATCTGACATATTTAATCTCTGTTGTGAACCTATGGACAGATATTAATCATGTCAGTGCATTGTGAGATTCACAGGAACTGGTTTACTGAAAATATTATACAACTAATGAGAGAATTATTACAGTAATAATGAGTATGACAACAATAATTAAAAAGAAAACTCTGTTTTTGTTCTTTTTGACATTACTATGCAATGTTAACCTGGAAACCAAAATATTTTAGTATATAATTTTGATTTATATTATATAATTTTGAGAAACCTATAGGCTATGATATCTTAATTTGAAAGGCAGTATTATTTGGTCATTGTCACAAAATACATCAAAAGAATTTGTTGTAAACCTTCTTTTTTTTTCATATTCCTCTTCCTGTGCCTGGATGTGTTTCTCTAACACTGAGCTTTGCCTGTGCTTTCTTTCTCTCTTTCACACACACAGTCCTTTCTACCAAAGGTACAGTTAGAGTGCATGTCCCCCGTGTGTGTGTGTGTGTGTGTGTGGGGGGGGGGGGGGGGGGGGGGGGGGCGTGGCAGGTTGTGGGGGGTGTGGCTTTCGCTGTTTGTGTTCACACTGCCGTGAGGTGACCCCTGTGACAAATGCTGTCCTGTGAACATAAATCACACGGCAATCGCTCACCATCTTCCATGTCCCTCCCGTTCATCACTCATTCCTGTCTCCGTGACAACCGCGGAATCCTGACACCACCCGAACGGAGGGGCGGAAACCGCCCCTGTCGTCAGCTAACAAGTTCTGTAGTGATGCGTCTTAAGATATGTTCTGTCACTGTCTCGAGCAGTGTGTGTGTGTGTGTGTGTGTGATGAATCACCACTCTGTGTGGCGTGGCTGTTTTCTTCCGTAAACCTTGCTTTAGCGTTTGTCAAAGCATCAGGTTATCATTAGCCCTCTGTCTTTTCTATGATGCGTTTCCTGTCACAGGGAGACGTATGTGTGCTGCTACAGTGCCAGCTCTCTCACTTTATTTATTTATTTATTTATTTATTTATTTTCAACTCTTTGATGTGCTCAGTGAGATCTGAGCACAGCATCGTGTTGACTGTGCTGATCAAGACAAACTGAACTCTAGCGTACGCTCTCTGGCTTTTTGCGGCTTTGCTGGCAAAGTAACTCACTTCAAAAATCAGTCCCACTTCATATTAGGCTGTGTTAATTACTCTGTATCTACACACAGAATTTAACACTGCTGGTTTGTTTCAGTATTAACAATACTGCTGTACTTAGAATAGGTACATATTAGCAGACGTGAGTCGAATAAGGGTTTGAAGTATTTGAATAACTAGGCCTTGTTCCAGTTGTCTTATGCGGCCCCTTTCCGCCGCGTCCTTCTCTGTTTTCTATGGATAATCCTTTTCCTATAGGACATGACCTGCTGAAGCAATGGCGAACAGACATCACATGAATGCCTTATGTAGGGTCTTCATCCAAACTGCTGTTTTAATCCTGTTAACTCAAGAGAGAACAGTCGGAAAGAAAAGAAACACTGCAAAGAACCCGGGGACAGAGTCCCGTCATTGGAAATAATTCAAATAATTCTTTTAATTATGATAATTATCGTTCTCGCGTATCAGTGGGTTCTCGAGCGAATACGCTGGAGTGAAGGTCACCTAATATGAAGTGGGTTTGCAGATTCTTTTAGAGGATTAATTCATTAGCTCTGTATGAATGTCTTAAGAGCGAGTTAAAAATAGGGGGGGGGGGGGGGGGGGGGGGGGGGGAACAGAAGCTTTTGAAACTTTTATTACCGAAATAAGAGCTTTACCCTCTGGAGGAATATGTCATCTAATTTTCATATTAAACAGTCGTATTTTTTGAAAATACATCACTCTGAAAGCCTTAATCGAGCATATTAACAGCAGCGATCATTTAGGGACAAAATATAATGCCAAACATAAGCAACGAGTCTGTAGTCATACTGAATTTTTTAACTGCAGTTGTGTGGCCGTTCCCTGTCTTTCTGTTTGTGCGAGCTGTGTCATGTGAGCTTAATGAATATTGTGTTCTGTGTGGTTTTGTCTCAGTCATCCTGTGGGTTTTTTTTTTTTATTATCAGCGTACGAATCCTGTCTCCACCTCCTTCTTCTCGTCGTGTTTGGTTCTGTGTCCTGTCAGTGTTGTCCCTCCACCGTTTCTGGGACCAGTGTTCAGTTTTATGAGTCAAAACGAGGGCTCCATAAGCTTCGCCGCTGTGCTGAACAGGGAGTGTAAAAATACATCGACATCGAGGCCCCTTTCCAAAACTCCTAGATTCACCTCCTGTCCTCCTCCCCTACCCCCCTTTAGATTTCCTAAACCCATCCTATAGTGAGGTCAGCAGGGCCTAGGCCTCCCCATTACAATTTATCTTCGACTACGATTAAACAGCCAGCAGCATGGAATGAGATAGCTACGGAACATTCCGGAATTAGAAGGGTTCTTCTAAGGAGTGTTCTTATGATGCTTGTAGAGTAACAGCAGGACAATGGTAAACTCACCTGCGATGATGTGTCCACAGACCAGATACACTGAGGTCCCATTCCAGCGGCTATCTGATGTTCTCTTTTAATTTAGCTGTCATCGAGGACAGGAGAATAAGCTTTTATTGTGGAGTACTGGATCGGGGCAGGTGTCAGTGTGAATTCTGTAATTAAGTCAGTGGTAAAAAAAAAAAAACCTGCCGTGCGAGGTGCTCTCGAGACGGTTTTCTCACCATTACTGTATAATGAGTTCACTCTCTCTCTCTCTCTCTCTCTCTCTCTTCTCAGACGGGAGGTCAGGACCAAGAGAGGAAACATAAGAAACGAAGAGGAGAGTTTTACTCAGTTCAGACCTCCCTCATTGTCGCTGCCCTCAAGAAAATGCTTCCCATTGGCCTGAACATGTGCACGCCCGGCGACCAGGAGCTCATCTCATTGGCTAAGACCCGCTATGCCATGGTGAGTAAAGAAGAGGGCGGGGGTGGGGGGTGGGGGGTGGGGGGTAGGGGGAAAGCTGAGGGTTACGCTCCAATAACAAAAACAAAAAAAATTGTGTAAGATGATTGCAGCAACCTTTTCAATTTTCTTTTGTTTGTTTCCACAGAAAGACACAGATGAGGAGGTCAGAGACCATTTGCGAAAGAACCTGCACCTGCAGGAGAAGGTCAGTGAGCCAGGAGGCAAAACTGTCAGAGAGACAGTTTGACACTTTTTCAACTCTACAACAACAGTTTGATTCGTTTTCTTGTTGTTGCTGTCCTGGCTTCGTAAGCAACAGGTTATTTAAAAAATAAATAAATAAAGTAAAAAGTGTAGAAACAGTTGGACACCTTCAACAGAGACTAAAATAGACTGAAATAACTGTTTCATCTCTGCTCACACATACACGCACTCTCTCTCTCTCTCTCTCTCTCTCTCTCTCTCTCTCTCTCTCTCACTGACTCTCGTGCACACACACACACACACACACACACACCAGTCGGAGGATCCAGCGGTCAGGTGGCAGTTGAACCTTTATAAGGATGTGAGGGTGAAGAGTGAGGATTCTCCAGACCCTGAGCGGACTGTCAGTCGTATCCAGAGCATCTCTGCTGCCGTCTTCCACCTGGAACAGGTCAGCCGGCTGGCACAGCTAGACTTTACCAACCCCTCAGGACAGTTTCACTGCGGAATTTATGAGAAGATATAGCGAAAATGTTGCATTTTTCATTTTTCTTCTTTTACTGTATCTCTCTCTCACACGCACACACGCGCACACACACACACACACACACACGCACACACACACAATAGGTGGAGCAGCCGCTGAGGTCTAAGAAGTGTGTGTGGCAGAAGCTGTTGTCCAAACAGCGTAAACGTGCAGTGGTGGCCTGTTTCCGAATGGCTCCTCTTTACAACCTGCCCAGGTACTGTTTCCCCACTCACACACTCTCACACACACACACACACACACACACACACACATGCACAGAGCTCTGCTCCCTGGATGTCCTATTTCTTCATTTGTACCATTCAGACCTTCAGACAGACCACAAAGCTATGAGCAGTGATTTTTTTATCCAGTTTACAGCTTGGTGTTGTATCCTATATAAATGTACTACTAATGTCTCAGACGGAGTGTATTTTTTTAAAAACTGCATTTCAGTTATTTAAGAACACTCTCTAAGAAGAGCTTAAGATTTCTTGTCACGTGGCAAGATTCTCTGGTACACGAGATAAGCTGTAGCCTCTTTTTTATTATTTATTTTTTTACGTTATTTTTTTTTTTGGAAACACCAGAGTACCCTGCTCTAAAAAACATTCATTGCTTCCTCTATCTGGGAGAAGCTGACTCAATATCTCTGCCCAAAGGAGAAGGAGCTTTGGCTTGTAAACTGCAGTGGTGCTCTAAGATTCTGCTCAAATATGCCTCTGGTGGTTTTAAGTTCAGAATACTTCTTTTTGTGTGTGTATGTGTGTGTGTGTGTGTGTGTGTGTGTGTGTGTGTGTGTTTTTTGTGTGTGTTTTACTGTTCCGTTAACTCTCTCAACCACTGGAAGGCAGACATCTCGACAGTTTCAGCTTTTGGTGTGTGTGTTTCTTCCAGTCAGACTTACTGCCCTGTCTCAGGAACCTCTCCCCGTCTCTCTGCTGATGCACAAACGTGGATTTTGCTCTTTCCTGCCCTAATGAACATCTTGCCTCTGGCCCCTCTCTCTCTCTCTCTCTCTCTCTCTCTCTCTCTCCCTCCCTCTCTCTCCCTCTCTCTCCCTTTGTGACTCACTCACTCACTCAATCTCAACCAATCACAAAAGGGACAGTAGCAATTTCATGCCCCTCTGCGCCGTAACTCAGTCCCAGATTGCTTAAAGCAAAGATAGTAGAGAAAAGGAAGTTATGAGTCACACATTGTCTTGTTTTTTAATCCTCCATCGGATGCCAGCTGATCGAATCAATGGCTAACGTCAGGCGTCCGCATCGAGTCTAGCGACCCGGTTAGGGACGCTTATGCACAGCGGTTCATTCACTTATTCTGAGTCATGACAGTGTCGAGTTTAATCTGTCTCGACATCGCGTGTCCGTTTCCAAACCGTTTTGCACGTCCATTGTCATGTTTTGTGTCTCTGAAACAAAACGGTGCGTCCTCTTTTTATCCGTGAGTGACATCCTTTCATTTCTCTGCTCTCTCTCCCTCTCTTTTCTTTTTTTTTGATTTCTTTTCTTCAAATGACAACACTTCATCTCATCAGGCACAAAATTAACATATACTTCCTGAGCTCCTACCGACACTGTTGGCTGGAAAATAAGCATGAGAGCCCATCGTATGACACACTGCTCTCTATGCTGACGGTAACGTAACACTCAGAGAATGGTTCTCACTGCTCGCTCTCTCTCTCTCTCTCTCTCTCTCTCTCTCCCTCTCTTTCTCACTCTCCATCCCTCTCACAACTCCCAGTCATGGATTGTATGGTTATACTCCATCCTGGCTGGACTGGGGGTCTAACTGGTCAATTGCGAGGCCAGTAAATAGACATGACAAACCGATAACTGAAAGTGAAATGATGTGTTTCCAAGAACTGTTAATCTGTTTCAATTGGTTTAACAGTGTCACTGTGTTTTGAGGTTGACATCTGTTAACTTTTGATAAAATATAATTCTCAGCATACTTGTTGGGGTTGTGTGATATTTCTAATTTCAACGTTTTAATTTTGTCAAATATTTATTCCAAAACTTCTCTGTGTATAAATTGTAATATGAGGTGACCAGTTAGATGAGTCAGCCATCTGTACTAACCAATTAACTTATTCCCATACAGCACTTCCTGTTTTATGAACCCTAACTTCCTGTCCTCTCCTGTCCCTTCCCGGTAACCATGGTAACACAGGTAACCCTGGTAACCAAAATCCTAATCCTAATCCTAATCCAAATTAATCTCTCCCCTCTCCCAGGCATCGCTCTATTAATCTCTTCCTCATGGGGTATCAGAGAATTTGGATAGAAACAGAGACCTACTCGTTTGAGGAGAAACTAGTACAGGACCTGGCTGTAAGTAGCAGCGCTTCTCGTGGTTCTAGCCGCCTCTGTGTTCTGTGGACGGTCCTGGTGGTGCCAGCCGGGCAACTCCGCAAGCACAATTCTGGCTGTCGCCACGGCGACCTGTGTTTAAACTCCGGCGCCCCGTTTAAACGCCAAGCTGGCTTCAGTTGCGCATGGCATCCTTCCCCAAGGATGTTAGAGCTGCTTGTAATGTTGTTGTTTGACCATGAGCAACATATGTTTAATGTCTTACATCTCAGTACAAGGACCATCTACACACCTCACTTCACATTATGAGGGAAATTTAGGGAAGGTTCCAGAGCCGCTTCATAAATTGAGGCTGAGCTTTTAGGTGCCACAGCCACTGTCGTCGTGACAATGTCGCAGCAGAGGGGACACGGAAAGGAATTTATGATTAGTAATAGACTTTTGTATGAAAGGACTTTTAACGACCATATTAAAGGAATTTTGACTGTTGCATTGGAAGGACGGTTAACATTATACACAGACTCACTCAACATCTGTTCAGTACAGGTCTAGAGAAGAATGTGCTAGAACTCGTGAGGAAGTAAACTGGCTTTTCCTCCTGTGCCAACCCCAAAAAATGTCATTTTGCATGTGCAAGCCTGACATAAAGCAACGGGTGCTTACTGACACCACCAGATCATTTTATTCATCATCTGCTTTACATGACTCAAATACACACGTATGTATACACACACTGCCTCCTGCTTGTGCCTGAATATTGTTAACCGACTTCATGTGTGTGTGCGTGTGCTTGTGTGTGTGTTCAGCATGCTGTGTGGTTATTGTAGAAAATGCTCAGTGTCTTGTCTTTTCTTTTGCTCTTAATCAAACCGAGAGTAATTTTCTCAGGGTCACTGTCACAGTAAGGGTTCCAGTAACTCACAGCAGTTCATTCTCTATGACACACATTTCATTTAGTCTGGGTTTCTGTGTAAAAACCAAGCAGGGAGAAAAAAAGGTATTATAACCCAGACATAAAGTGTGTGTCAGACTCTGATCTCTGTAAAAGAGATTTCTCTGGTTATATGCAGATGAGTATGAACTCAGGTATGTCATCCTTCAAAAGATAAAAAAAACCATATTCAGTTCCCACAGTCTGTTCTTCTGTCTTTATAAGCAAGACAGGGAAGGTGCTGAGAAATGAATGTTTTTTATCAAACAAGTACGTGATTGTGTGTGTATGTGTGTGTGTGTGTTTGTAGAGGACGCAGGTGAAAGTGGAAGAGGAGGAAGAGGAGGAGAGAGTGAAGCAGCCTGATCCTCTACATCAACTTATTCTTCATTTCAGTCATAATGCGCTTACAGAGAGGAAGTGAGACACACACACACAGACACACACTCTCTTTCTCACACACACACACTCTCTCTCTCTCTTTCTCACACACACACACACACACACACTCTCTCTCTCTCTTTCTCACACACACACACACACACTCTCTCTCTCTCTCTCTCTTTCTCACACACACACGCATGCACTCAACTAATACACACGCACACACATACACACACACACACTCAACTAATACACATGCACACATACACACACTCAACTAATACGCATGCACACACGCAGGCACACACACACACATACACACACTCCTAGTCACAGCTGGATGCCTGGCACCCACTGTGTGAACTCCCTTTAACTTACGTCTATACTTTCATTTAGAATAAAAGTAGAGCAGAGGGAAAGTTGTCTGTTTAGCACAAGTCGTCATTTTTCTCACATGATACGAATGTATTTTTCTAAGCCAGTATTTTTACATGCTGTCATGAAATTCAGTTTTCCTCTTATTTTGTCCTGTTTTGTGTAGTTCTCTGGAAGAGGATCCTTTATATATAGCATATGCAGACATGATGGCAAAGGTACAGCACAAGTTCTGCAGTTCCTCTGAATATAACTTTAAACTTTATTTTCTTTACTTAGCATTATAACCATCTTAATTACTTTTTGTAATACACACACTCACCCTCTCTCAAAAAACAGAGTTGTGCAGAAGATGAAGAGGAAGAGGAAGAGGAAGACGGAAAAGAAAAGACATTTGAGGTTCTGGTTTATTATCTCTCCTTTTGTTTCTGTTTTACTGATCTTTTAGTAATCTTCAGACCTGTGTGACTATGAGCCAGGCTGATTTTATGTGTGCGTACGTGTGTGTGTATGGGTGTGTGTGTGTGCGTGTGTGTGTGCGCGTGTGTGGTGCGTGCGCGTGCGTGCGTGTGTGCGTGCGTTTGTATGTGTTTAATGTGTGTACGTGCATGTGTATGGGTGTTTGTGTGTGTGTGTGTGTGTGGTGCGTGCGTATGTGGTACGTGCGTGTGTGTGCATGCGTTTGTATGTATGTGATGTGTGTGATGTGTGTACATGCGTGTGTATGGGTGTGTGTATGTGTGTGTGCGTGTGTGTGAAATAACAGGAAAAAGAGATGGAGAAACAGAAGACGCTTTATCAGCAGGCCAGGTTACATGACAGGGGAGCCGCAGAGATGGTCCTGCAGATGATCAGTGCCAGTAAAGGTATACACACTCTCTAACACACACACTGACACACACACACACACACACAAACACACACACACACACCATACACACACACATTCTTTAACACACATGTGTGCGTGCACACTGACGCATGCACGCACACACACACACACACACACACACACACACACATAATCAAGATTTGACTTCATTCTCCATAGGTCGACTGGGTCCAATGGTAACCTACACTCTCAAACTGGGCATCTCCATACTGAATGGCGGTAACATTGTGGTCCAGCAGGTAATCCAGTGCACTGTAAAACTGCTCACACACCGCAGCGTGAAATAAAGCACTAAAGCACGGAGTAGAGAACGTTTCCTTTTCCTTACAGCATGATTTCTTTGTGGCTGTAACCTTTGTGTGAATTCTCTCTCTCCTCTAGAAAATGTTGGACTACCTGAAGGAAAAGCGAGATGCAGGCTTCTTCAAAAGCTTATCAGGGCTCATGCAGTCATGCAGGTAACCATATCATATGAAAGATCCAACCATACAACAGTGTATATTTCATTAGTAAAACTTTACTTTTCATTCAACGGATCAGATATTTCTCAGCTTCAGGCTTGACAATAACATCAGGAACAGACTCGAAGTCTTTTTTTTTTTTTTTTTTCTGGTCCGGTACTTGATTGACCTGACCCGATTGACTGGACTTGTGAAAGGCTTTGATGATCTCAGTCAGATGTGTTGGTGGAAAAGGGGCAGAATGGAAGTTTCCGGTCTGTTGGCATAACTCCGTGTGTCTGTGTTATCTGCAGTGTTCTGGACCTGAATGCGTTCGAGAGACAGAATAAAGCAGAAGGTCTGGGTATGGTGACAGAGGAAGGCTCCAGTAAGTAAGGAGAGAAAAGATGAGAACCACTGCTCCAAATATCCGTGCAATTTTAGACAGACCTCATTTCATGTTCACTTAAACCTGACACAACTCAAACTGAAACTGAAAACTCAGCTAGTTATTTCTACAGTACCATCACAGCAGAGGCAGTACTGCACGGTCAGAAAGCACAAGGTTACAGATGCACCCTCCATGGGATGAGGAATATGAAGATTCCCTTCTGCCTTCTTTATCTAACATTTTATTTTTGTACTTATGAATTTATCATATTGTATTTATTCATAACGTGAATTGTTTTTATATATTGTCTTATACTTGTCTTTATGTATTTTGAGTGTCTTTTCATTTTGTTTTGTTCTGTTTTGTTTTGTTTTGTTTTGTTTTGTTTTATGTTGTTTTGTTTGTGTTGAAAGGACCATAAAATCCTTGTCATTAACAAACAACACCGCTGCTTTAACACTGCGCTGCCCTGAACTCTGACACTGGCCGCTATGTAAATGGTTTTGCTGAAATTTTATTAATTCTAATTGTAGTTAAATTAATGGCTGTTAAATTGGGGTTCCCTTCACATTTCATTGCAGAAACCTGAGCATTTACATAACTGCTACAAAAGTAAATCATTTATGATGCTTGCCATTTTATTTGTTGCAGGAAGCACCTAAATTTTTTACACCACAAATTTTTTACACCAGGTGAATACACGTAACAGGTCAAAGAAAATTAAATGTAACCCGTGTAACAGATCAAAGAAAATGAAATGTAACATGTGTAACAGATCAAAGAAAATGAAATGTAACACGTGTAACAGATCAAAGAAAATGAAATGCAACCCGTGTAACAGATCAAAGAAAATGAAATATAACACGTGTAACAGATCAAAGAAAATGAAATGAAATATAAAACATGCATCAGATGAAAATGAAAGTCGGTGAAAGAAAATGAAATTTGATTAAATTTAATTATGATTAATTACAGAATAATTTTAATTCAAAATAATGCTAAATGTGTGATTACATGTTTGAGGTATCACATGCCTCAGTGAAAAATTCTGATTACCCAGTTTCATAGTTACCCCTCTTTGATTGGCTTTGGGTACTTTAGGTGCAGTGTTAGTTTGGCAGCACATGTTCACTTTTCTGTTCTGAATGGGAAAGTCCACGTCCACGCTTACGTTTTCTGTCATGTGTACGTCCATTACGTCAGCTGCTTTCACAAAAGACACATTTCAACACCCTCATCTTTCTCAAAGGCTAGCGCTCCAGCTAACCAGAGAAGGCAACACGCATCAGACACTCTAAACACTCACCACACCAGCGCACCCATTGGATTTTAGTCCGATGAATTACATCGGCCTGTGACCTGACACTTTTCAGTACATAAACCCCTTGAGTTTGTTCTCACGTCATACGACCAGGCATAAGTGATGGTGACTTCAGTCCAGTCAATTGTTTCTGGCTAAAACTCAGGCAGGACCTGTGAACTGCATGTTAATGTCTAGCTGAGATAGTGATGTCGGTATTTCTCTATTGAAATTCAATGTCTTCTCCTTTGCTTATGTCTGCTTTTTTTGTTTGTTTCTGTTTGTTTGTTTGTTTGTTTGTTTTGTTTGTTTGTTCTTGTCATTTATTACTCATCGGTCGCAGTCAACGTGAGTGAGCGGGGTAAATACATGGTTTAGATTCTACTTGTTTCACATTGCTGTCTTCCCAGCCTCTGTCCCTCTCCCTGTCTCTGTCTCTGTCCCTCTCTCTCTCTCTCTCTCTCTCTCTGTCTTTCTCTCTTTCTTGAATGCGGTAATCGATTACTTAGGTCTGCAGGACTAGTGCATGCCCTAAAACCTGTGGTTGGAATGTCAGGCTCATGATGCAAGAACCTGAACTGCTCTCTCTCTCTCTCTCTCTCTCTCTCTCTCTCTCTCTCTCTTTCTCACTCTCTTTCTCTCTCTCTGTCTGTCTATCTCTCTCTCTCTCTCTATCCATCTATCTATCTATCTATCTATCTATCTGTCTGTCTGTCTCTCCCACATCACTCTTCTCTTTCTTTCTCTCTCTCTCTCTTTTCTCTCTGCTTCTGCTCTGTCTTTCTCTCTTCTCTCTTTCTATCTGTCTCTCTCCTTCCTTCTGTCTGTCCCTCCTTCTCATTCTCCCTCTTTCTCCAGTTCGCACTCTCTTCTCTCTCTTTCTCTCTCTCTCTCTCTCTCTCTATCTATCTACCTATCTATCTATTTCTCTCCCACATCACTCTTCTCTTTCTTTCCTTCTCTCTCTCTTTTCTCTCTGCTTCCTCTCTTCTTTCTCTCTCTCCCTCTCTCTCTCTCGCTCCTGATATCCCTCTTTACTAAACGGCTTGTCATTTGTGTGAGAGGACTCGTGCAGTCTGATAACTCTAACTGCTCTTCCCCGAAAGCTTTCCTTTAACACTACCAATAAGAGTATCCCTGCTTTGTTTGCATCTCAAAGAAAGATCAATTACAACTACACATCAGGAACGTGTCACTCTTCCTGCTATACACTATAACTTTTAATATCATAAATCATTTAAGTGGCTCACAGAGTTACATACGGAATGTATGTGCTCTCAGTTCAAGGCTTCATCTAGGAGCTTATTGGCCAGGTCACGCAGCTGCATAGACTGGGTGACTGTAACTTAGAGAAGACTGTTTTAGCATTCAGAAAAAAAAAAACATATATCAGTGTGATCTCCTGTCTCCAAAGGTTCCAAGGTTTTACAGAACGATGAGTTTACTAAGGACCTCTTTAGGTTCCTGCAGCTTCTGTGTGAAGGTCATAACAATGGTGAGTTCTTTATGATATGAGTGAAAATATTAAACATCATGATTATAGTTGCCCTGCATCGCTGTGTAGTGAAGGGAGGTATGTTCAGTTGAGAAGTATGATACGACTTGTTTGATTATTTCTCAGGAAAAAAAGTACTTAAAAAAAAACTACTTACAGTACAAACCAGATCATTGTTTATAAAGCCTACAGAATGGATATGTAAAGTATATCAGATTAATAATGCAGCGGCAGTAACATTTTAGTCAGATGGTGTTTTCTTTGTGTCCTTTAGACTTCCAGAACTTTCTAAGGACTCAGACAGGGAACACCACTACAGTAAACATAATCATCAGTACTGTGGACTACCTCCTCCGCCTTCAGGTAATGATCAAACACACACACACACATACACACACACATGCACACACAAACACAAACACAAACACACACACATACACACGCGCGCGCGCACACACACACACACATGCTGCATACCATATGTCGATGTTGTCAAATTTTTGCTGGCTGGCCTATCAGGAGTCCATCAGCGATTTCTACTGGTATTACTCTGGGAAAGATGTGATGGATGAAGCAGGTCAGAGAAACTTCTCCAAGGCTCTAGCTGTGGCCAAACAGATCTTCAACTCTCTCACTGAATACATCCAGGTATTTAACCAACACCCTCTTAATGGACTCTTTGTGTGCACTGTGGGATTGAATGGAGTCAAAAGAGCAAAACAGTCATAAAACCCTATGAGAAAAAATACCTGTTGTGTTTAATTCACGATCGTATTGCATTGTGCTTCAAGAGCAAAATTGCTTGAAGTCACTCACTCTGTCTATCTATCTGTCTGTCTATCTATCTATCTATCTATCTATCTATCTATCTATCTATCTATCTATCTATCTATCTACCTCCTTCCATTTATTACTGTAACATGATTCTATAATGTGTGTATGTATGTATCTAGAACCCATCTGAGTGTCAGTGAAATGGAAGATGGTTGTATATTGAGTCTAACTGTCAGTGAAATGGAAGATGGTTGTATATTGAGTCTATAATAGTTCCTCCCTGTCCTCTTTCCACAGGGTCCATGTGTTGGTAACCAGCAGAGCCTGGCTCACAGTAGATTATGGGATGCAGTGGTGGGTTTCCTACACGTTTTTGCCAACATGCAGATGAAGTTATCCCAGGTAACGAGCATCCCTGTTCTAATCACTTTCTCATTAGGCAACGAGCCTTACCGCTCTCTCAAAATAGTGGTTTTTTTATTCTTCAATGATTTTCTACTATGTAGACCCTAGATTAATATGGATTAATCTCAGAGATTTTAGATCAAAAATGAAAAGAACAAAGGGATTGTTATGTCATGAGCATGGAAGATATTAGTAGTTCATAGATTTTTAAAAATGTTATAGATACAGTAAAGTCATTTTAAAAATACCAGTAGTGACCACTAGATGGCCCCCTCCACCCAAGGATGTACAGTAACTGCCTCCATACCTGAAACGCACCCTAACTCATTTATTGAGCTTTTCTCCTCTAATGTGGAAGGGCAGAAAGGCAGTGTAGTGCATTTGCATGACAGTAGCACACCAGAGGCCTGGGCAGTGACCTACAGGCCAGGTGGGAGCCAGGTGGGAGTCCTTAAAACCCCTGTCTGCCTGTTGGCTGCATCCTCAGCGTGTAACAGCGGCGCCAGCACCAGCGCAGGCAGGGGGTCAGACAAACAGACCAGGTTGATTAGCTTAATCAAAGGTCCTACTCACATTTGTCGCACGCTGAGAGAAGAGTTTGAACCAGGGACTTTGAGCAGGTTCTCACATGAGTCAGAGTCTCACAGCCATCTGCTCCTGACGAATAGAATGACATTAGTGCTTGGTGTTGATGGATGGTCCAACCCAGTTGGAGACTAGAGAGGGATTTTTTTTTTTTTTTTGGGTGGGGGGGCAGCCTTTCAGAGATATTAGACGTTCTTAGTCGGCTACCTGCTGTGATGGTGACCTTTTGATGCCATGCAAGGTGGAGAAAAAGAGAGGGGCGGAGAGAAAGAAAGAGAGAGAGAGAAGGGGGGGGGGCTTTGAGAGTGTTACCTGTCACTGTTTTTTATTCTGTTTTCATCTCTTCTTCCCACAGGACTCCAGCCAGATTGAGTTGCTGAAGGAGCTGATGGACCTGCAGAAGGACATGATCGTCATGATGCTCTCCCTTCTGGAAGGTTCTGTCCCACAGCCTCTCTGTTGTTGTGTGCAGTAAACAAGATGAAGTCATTTACGTAAACAGTGGCAACGCAATTTGTGTTGATTGATGAATGTGACTCAGTATATCTGAGACTTAAATAACATCTGTGAAAATTAAATTGAAATCTTCTGTGTGTGTGTGTGTGTGTGTGTGTGTGTGTGTGAGTGTGTGTTAAATACAACACACCTCCTCTTGGTAACATCAGAGTAGAAGAGCAGATTAGGTTTATACTGCTATGTTTCAGACACTATTTACATTATATAGCAGATACCATAAACTACAGGTACTTTTACTGTTGCATCTATGGAGGTTTAGTGCTAATTATTTCGGGGTTAATTTTCTGTTGTGTGAATGAATTCTGTGACATCTCCGTTGTCTCCAGGTAATGTTGTGAATGGAACAATTGGAAAACAGATGGTGGACACCCTGGTGGAATCTTCCAGCAACGTGGAGATGATCCTCAAGTTCTTCGACATGTTCCTCAAACTGAAAGACCTCACCACGTCTGACAGCTTCAAAGAATACGACCCGGAAAGCAAAGGAGTCATTTCCAAAAAAGAGTTCCAAAAGTCCATGGAAAGCCAGAAGCAGTATTCCCAGTCCGAGATCGAATTCCTGCTCTCTTGCGCTGAGGCAGATGAGAACGATATGTTTAACTATGAGGAGTTCGTGACACGCTTCCACGAGCCCGCCAAAGATATCGGCTTCAACGTGGCCGTGTTGCTTACCAACCTGTCGGAGCACATGCCCCATGACAGCCGCCTCGCCAGCTTCCTGGATCTTGCTGAGAGTGTTCTCAACTACTTTGAACCGTATCTGGGTCGAATTGAGATCATGGGCGGGGCCAAGCGTATCGAGAGAGTCTACTTTGAGATCAGCGAGTCGAGCAGGACCCAGTGGGAAAAACCGCAGGTCAAAGAGTCCAAGCGGCAGTTCATCTTCGACGTGGTTAACGAGGGAGGCGAGTCTGAGAAGATGGAACTGTTCGTGAACTTCTGCGAGGACACCATCTTTGAGATGCAGCTGGCCTCGCTCATTTCCGAGCCGGACGCCGTCGAACGGCCAGAGGAGGACGAGGAGGATTCTCAAAGCGTAGCGGAGGAGCCCGAAGAGGAAGAGGAGGAGAATGTTCTGGAATCTTCCTCCGCTTTCACAATGGGCTGCATGTCCATGAGGAAGAGCCTGTCGAACTTCCGGCAGTTGCTTACCTTCAGGAGCATGAGGAAACAGTACAAGAAGCTCCGAAAGATGAGCATTAAGGAGATGATCCGAGGTTTCTTCTCCTTCTTCTGGATGATCTTTACCGGAATGTTCCGGTTCCTCTATAACTTCGTATGGGGTTTCTTCCACATCTTGTGGTCCACCCTGTTTGGCGGTGGCCTCGTAGAAGGCGCCAAGAACATGAAGGTGACAGACATCCTCGGCAACATGCCCGATCCCACGCAGTTTGGTATCCACGGCGACGTTCTGGAGACGGAGAAACTGGAGTTGTGCGAGTCGTCCTTGGTGGCGGAGATGGGGCAGATCGCCGTGGGGGATAAGGTGGAAGTGGACCTGATGTCCGAGCTGTTGAATATCCAGCCTAAGAAAGAGGGGGGCAAGCATGGCATGGAGCCTGGGCTGGGAGACGTGTCCGAGGTCGTTGGCGTTGATGCCCCCTCCCTCGCTAGTGCTGTCCGACAGAAAAAAGCACAGGTTCATTCTGACTTCCCATACAATACTGCCATTTTCTCTCTCTCTCTCCCTCTCTCTCTCTCACTGACTGTCTGTATATCTATAAATCGATCTGTGTTGTTATTTGAGTCTTTCTCTGTGCTCCTTTTATTTTGCTTTTTGTATGGGTATGTGTATATATACATATATATACATACATACATATATATATATATATATATATATATATATATATATATATATATATATATATAGATAGATAGATAGATAGATACACACACACACACACACACACACACACATATATATATGTATGTATGTAGTTGATGTATTTGTTATTGAGTGTGTGCCTTAATATTGATAGATTTCAGTACTGTTCTTCTACAGGAAGCTGAATATTGATAGATTTCAGTACTGTCGTTCTTCTACAGGAAGCTGAATATTGATAGATTTCAGTGCTGTCCTTCTTCTACAGGAAGCTGAATATTGATAGATTTCAGTACTGTCGTTCTTCTACAGGAAGCTGAATATTGATAGATTTCAGTACTGTTCTTCTACAGGAAGCTGAATATTGATAGATTTCAGTACTGTCGTTCTTCCACAGGAAGCTGCAAGTAAACAGGCTGCTGAGACCGATCCAAAGTCAGAGTCAGAGAAAACCGAGTAAGTGTCTTTCAACTGATGTATTTGGGACATATTGTTTCAATAGGTCAAAACGGGTCAGTTTTAGCCTCGAGTTTCATATGTCAACTTTCAGCGATGGATGTCTTCAACTTAATGGACCTCTGTTTGCCTTACGTAGCCAAAACATTGTGAAATCTACAGCCCTCACTCAATACGTTTGATTTAACTCTTGAGCGGTCATGCACGTGTGTGTGTGTGTGTGTGTGTGTGTGTGTGTGTGTGTGTGCGCGCGCGTATTTGCGTGTGCGTTCACTTTTCCAGTGCAGAGGATGGAGAGAAGAAAGACGAGGACAAAGGTAAAGAACGCTCCTCCGTGGAACCCCCAGCAGAGGAGGACAAGAAGCCCACCAAAAAGAGACCAGGGCTGAAGAAGGAAGCTCCCCAGGCCTTCATGGTCAGTTTTTTCGCCGGTTTGGACATCTATCAGACCAAGATGCTGGTGAGCCCCCCGCCCCCCCACTCCCCCCCCCTCAAAAAAGACAGTTCGACCACGTCAAGGGGAACACTTGAGATATTTTAGTGTAGGATTGGGAACCAAAATGTTCTGTGCAGTGAGCAGATCCCCAGGGGAAGGCTGAAGTTCAGAAACACTTTTAAGAGGACACATTAGCTATCACATCCATCGGAGTGTAAGTGACTTTTTAAAAGCTTAGAGACTTGCTAATGATGCAAACTGAGAGTTGAAACAGTCGCCAACATCCATCGATCCTGGAGAAACAGAGGGTGTTGAAAGCATGGGCAGGAACATGGGATTTTTATTTTTTCTAATTATTTTTTTGTATGTGTGTGTCTGTCTGTCTGTTTGCAGAATTATCTGGCCAGAAATTTTTACAACTTGCGCTTCCTGGCCCTATTTGTGGCATTTGCTATTAATTTCATCTTGCTCTTCTATAAGGTAAGCAGTGTTGTTTTTTCTTGTTTTGGTTTATTCTTTTTTATGTGGTTAATTTAACTTATTTTCTTGGTTTTTACTGCAAGTGTTATGATGTATGATTACAGTGCAGTCACAGAATTTAGTAAATGTCTCGAACATAGTTAATTCCTGTGTGCGCGCACGCGTGTGTGTGTGTGTGTTCACAGGTGACAGGTGAGGACTCAGAGGAAGTGGACCCTTGGACAGGAGGAGGGAGTGATGAAGATGATGAGGAAGGCGGCATGGAATACTTTGTGCTTCAGGAGAGTACGGGCTACATGGCGCCAACGTTGCGTTTCCTGGCCGTTCTGCACACCATCATATCTTTCCTCTGTGTGCTGGGATACTATTACTTAAAGGTAATCTGCGCTTACCACAGTTAATGTTTTTGCAAAGTTTGCAGTGTACCAATAAATCACAAATACAAAACACACACACACACTGAATTACAAGTCTCACTAGTACACTAATTACAGAGAAAAGAAAAACTGTTTGGTCTAAAAAAAAAAAAAAGAGAGAGAGAGAGAAGCTCATTTGTTTTTAAGTTACTTTGTGGCTCAATATAATACAACTCTTAAATCATTTCAAACACTTTTGTATTATAAACTGCCTCTTCCCACACAGACATAACATTTTGCGTTTGTTTTGAGCAGGTCCCCTTGGTAGTGTTTAAACGAGAGAAGGAAATTGCCCGTAAGCTGGAGTTTGATGGCCTCTACATTACTGAACAGCCCTCTGACGATGACATAAAAGGCCAATGGGACAGACTGGTCATTAATACACCGTAAGTTCCCAAAACAAAACACATCAGAAGACTGCGTTTAAATGACCCAGAACTGTTTCATCAAGACGACTGGCCACAGCTCTCGGCTGGAAAGGAAAAACGAAAAAAAAAAAAGAGAGAGAGAGAGAGATTGAATTTTTTTTTTTCTTGGAGACATCCAGAATGACTTAAAACGACATAACTCGGTTCTCTAGCGTTCACGCTTTCTCCCTTTCAATTCCTACAGTTCCTTCCCCAACAATTACTGGGACAAGTTTGTGAAGCGCAAGGCAAGTGAAAAGTTGTTTTGTTTAAACGCACTGTTTATACACACACACACACACACACACACACACACACTGGTCACATTGGCAAAACTCTGCTAACATTTGCATTTGCACATTTGAAAGCATGGCCCCATCCTGTTGCTAAGCGATAATCTTACCCTCGTGTGCTGCGTCAGCTGTGTTGTCTGTAGCCAAACCTTCAGTCTCTAGCTCTGTGCCCTCTGCTTGCTCACTGTACAGGTGATAAATAAGTATGGAGATTTGTATGGGGCGGAGCGTATCGCCGAACTACTGGGTCTGGATAAGAGCGCCCTGGACTTTAACCCCACAAAGGAGACCATAGTCAAGGAGGCCTCGCTCGTGTCTTGGTGAGATGCAAGGCCGCTCTTTGGTTCAAAGACTTCTGTTTTTTTTTAAGTGTTTGTTAGTGTTTGTTTTAGAACGCTTCGTATTTAAATTTATCGATGGCGTTGTCACTCACCACCGGCGACTTCTCTCCGATAGGTTGAGCTCCATTGACACGAAATACCATATTTGGAAAATGGGCGTGGTGTTCACAGACAATGTGAGTCACGTGAGGAATCTGCTGTCGTTTATTATGCGTTTTTCGTTCGTATTTTATTTTGCTGTTTTCACATGCACTTTTCAAAGGTCTCATGGAATTTATATGTAATGTTTTGTGTAACAAGTGGAGATAAAATCACAAACACTTATACTTGATAAACAGGTGGTAATCGACACAATATTATGCAAATGAGATTAGTGTCTGCAGACAGTCATAAATGTGACAATGATAGAGAATCATACTTTACTATTTATTTACACCACAGAGATCAGCTGAATACTGTACTCTTCCACAGGAGAGTAAAGTAATAGATGCACAATGTAATGTACGCCCAACAGTTGCTATCTGTTTAATAAGGTTCAGATTTGATGAGAAAATTCATATGGGAATGTCTTTTATTGACACTTGAATTTTCACAGTAGGCAGTCAACTGTGGTCAATGTATTTCAGCTGTTAGAGGTGAAGTCTACCCATCTTTAATGAAGGAGCAGTAGGAAACAGTCATGGACAAGAGACATAATTCATGACCAAAAAAAAACCAAAACAACAACAACAAAAAAAACAGTCGTTCATATGTCCTAACCCAAAGACCTGGTTCAAGTAACTATTTAAAGTATTTAAATGACTGGGCCCTGTTCCAATACTCTAACATGGCCTCTTTACCTAATGTCTTTTTCCACTAAGGTTACCAAAAATTCTAACAGGATTGATTGTGTTTAAGCAATACCACACAAACAGCACGTCTATGCCTTCTGTAGATGGAAACGCAGTCCAATCATTCACGTATTTCAAATGTTGAATTGACTCGGGTCTATTGACCACACGACATTGGGTTACTTATAGCATGGCATCGTCTGAATGTGTGCCTCTGTTACAGTCTTTCCTTTACCTAGTGTGGTACACCACCATGTCCATCCTGGGTCATTACAACAACTTCTTCTTCGCCGCCCACCTGCTGGACATCGCCATGGGCTTCAAGACCCTCAGAACCATCCTTTCCTCCGTCACGCACAACGGCAAACAGGTCAGCGCGCACTTCAACCTCCGTCACACCGGGGGGCGCTGTCACGAGTTGAGCGGGGTGGAGTGATCTTTGTGCTTATTTTTCCTTTTCAGTTGGTGTTGACTGTTGGACTGTTGGCTGTGGTGGTGTACCTGTACACCGTGGTGGCTTTCAATTTCTTCCGAAAGTTCTACAACAAGAGTGAAGACGAAGAAGAGCCGGATATGAAGTGCGACGATATGATGACAGTGAGTCCACGGGAGTGAAAGAGCGGAATATTCTAGAAGGTTTCGGAACTCATTTCTTAATGGAGGAATGAGGGGAAGCAGTGCATTAAAGAAAGATTAAAACCCAGCGTAATATCACTTCCGCTGGAGTGAGGACCATCTGTCTGACCTTTCCGCTGTGCTCTCTCCTTCACTCTCCATTTTTCTTTGTTTTCCTCTCACGTGTTCTCTTTCTCTCTCTCTCGCTTTCTTTCTTTTGCTTTCTCACGATTTTCCTTGCTCTCCCTCCTGTGTTTCTCACACATTCTCTTTCTCTTTCTTTCTTTCTCACGCTCTCTCCTTCTCTCATTCATTCATTCATTCTCGGTTCCCCTCTCTCACTCTTTCTCATACTTTCTCCTTCTTGCACGTTTTTCTTTCACTCTCTCTCACTCTCTTTCTTACGCTTTTCTCTTGACTTTGTTTCTCTTTCTCACATTTTCTCTCTCTCTCTCTCTCTCTCTCTCTCTCTCTCCTGTTTTCCCTTCTCCATCAGTGTTACCTGTTCCACATGTACGTGGGCGTGCGTGCGGGCGGCGGCATAGGAGACGAGATCGAGGATCCGGCGGGAGACCCGTACGAGCTCTACCGCATCCTGTTCGACATCACCTTCTTCTTCTTCGTCATCGTCATCCTGCTGGCCATCATTCAGGGTAAAGAACAGACAGGACCAGGGGTTGACGACGAACCGAAAATGAGCGTTCTGTCATTCTGTCGTCCATTCAAATACATCATTTCAATGTTTTCCGCTGTGTTTGGCAGCTTTAAGACGAGAGAGATCCAAGCTGTTGTCATTAACATCCAAATATCATCAACATCCTGTCTGATCCTTTTTTTTTTTTTCCGGTCCTAAATATCACAGGAAAAAAAAAGGAGGAGATGACTAATGCATAGCCCCAGCGGTTTTATTCACAGGTCATTTTCCAAGGCTTTGCATCCTGATACTTAATGAATACGCGCTTTCATGCAAATCAAATAGAGTCCAATCAAGCTGCCACCAAAAGCGTCTCTCACAGTATTATAGAGTTATGGTCATTACCAGCCGCATTACCAGGCTAATTCTCCACACTATACAGCAGGACTAATTCTCCACACTATAGATTCAGTTAGTTGAACAAAAGGGTCGCGATTCCCTGTGTATATTTACATTATAGCACAAAGAGCCGCGGGGCCGGGGGAGCTTAACGCCGGAGCGTTTGTTTGACTCCGTGGCTCTGCCCTGGGCGTCGTGACATCAGCAGCTGTGTGTGAACTGAGCCCGGACACAGTGTGTTAAAGTCACTCCGGCTGCGTGGCGCGGACTCCTAGCGCCGCGGATGGACACTTGATGTGGAGAGGATTAGCGGCGTGCTGGGTAGAGTCCTGCTCCCTGTCTCCGCGTGAGCAAAAGGCAATGGCTTAAAGTACGGGCATCCACAGCACAACGCGCGGCCCAAATCAATACTCCTGTGGTTTTTCTGCACGCTGATAAAAATGATGACTTCTCGGTTGTAAAAAAAGAAGAACTGGAGATCACCTGTTGTGAGGATACAGTTCATTAATTAGAGATAAAGATACTGGAGAACGTTTACTATTTACAGTTCAGTGGTTCACTAGGCAGACGCTCTTATCCGTGATGACTGAGAAGAAGTGAATTCAAACTGAGAGGTTTACCGTCATAACCCACAACCTTGATGAGAGAATGTGCCAATAATGATTCGTGAAAATGGCTTTGTCATTTGTCTTTTTATATCGGTTTACAACGATGTGTGTTTCTGAGCTTATTTTGACATCTGTTCTCATTTTGACATCTGTTGTGGGTGTGTGTGTACACACCTTTTTACTTTGAAAAGTTTTTTTTTTATTTTTTCTTTATGTCATTTACCATTTGTTTTCATAGTAATTCCACTCATAGAACCTCACAGAAAGTTGCTTATGCTGTGTCTGCCCTTGATTCCACTTTGTATATAATCAAGCTAACCAGCCATGTGTGTGTGTGTGTGTGTGTGTGTGTGTGTGTGTGTGGTGCATGCGTGGTGCGTGTTTGTGTGGTGCGTGTGTATGTGTGTGTGTGTGTGTTTGGTGTGTGCGTGTGTGGTGTGTGTGTGTGTGTGTGTGTGTATCTGAGACAGGTCTGATCATCGATGCCTTTGGAGAACTGAGAGACCAACAGGAGCAGGTGAAAGAGGACATGGAGGTGAGTGGATCCATGCTTTAGTCATCCGTATGACTAATCTAACATCCTAAATGTGAAGATACTGCAGAGCAGAGTCACACCGTCTCTGCAGAGAGAAGCATGCCAGTCTTGTGCGCGCCATGGAAACAGAGCCCTGTTAGGCTGCGCTCCTTTCTATTTATTTCATTATTTATTTATCTGTTTTTGTTTTTTTAAACCCGCAGACCAAATGCTTCATCTGTGGCATTGGAAACGACTACTTTGACACGACTCCTCACGGCTTTGAGACACACACGTTACAAGAGCACAACTTGGCGAACTATCTGTGAGTGATCTGAGTTTAAATCACAACTTTCATCTGAGCTGAAATCTAAACTCTTAATTGTAATCTCTCATTACTCTTTGCATGTGCTGGTCAGGCAAGGTAACCCTGAGCATGTCCATTAAGGTGGAACTGTCAAGTGTGGACTTTGCCTTCAGTCATTCGTCTTAAAACATGTTCGGATGGAGACCGTAGAGGAAGTGCTCTGGTTTGTTAAAATGACTGGATTTATTTAGGTGACCCAGTTTGAAGTATTTATAGCCCTTAAAAAATTGTAAAAAAAAAAAAAAAAGTTATTGCATATATTTCCACGCTTATTTCCACATATTTTCCTGTTTATCAAAACATCCATCATAGTTTGACAGTGTAATTTGTTTTAGCCTGAATTGCTTTTGGCCTGAAGCTGCTCTATGACGTCAGGGTCGTGGCTGATTGGAGTTTTGTCTCGAGAGAGAAAGAAAGAGAGAGAGAGAGAGAGAGAGAGAGAGAGAGAGAGAGAGAGAGAGAGCAGAAACATTTGGAAACATTTTCTCGTACAATGACAGGAACATAGCTAAAGATTCATAACCTTTTGCATCTAAATGAGAACATGACTCATTTTGTAAGAATCAAAAAGGTGTTGAATACTGAAAAGATCATCTGTTTTAGAAACCATTCATCAATTTCTTTCATGACAAAAAAAAAAACGACAATGAGTCTCAGCTCTGTGAACTTTGTGTTGAAGACCCTACATACTGAGCTGTGTTTGATGGGATTTACAGGTTCTTCCTGATGTACCTGATCAACAAAGATGAGACAGAGCACACGGGTCAGGTATTATCCTCTCAATTTTCTCTTTTTATTACGTGGAAATCTGCTCATTACCGCTGATCCCCTTAGCCTGGATAACTATTACAGTGTCAGATGATCAAATGTCTGCCGAGCAGACTTTGGGGGTTAAGTGCCTTACTCAGGGACACATTAGCGGTGAAGTGTCAGGGATCAGATTGGACTCTCTGGTTCCTAAGTCAATTGTCTTAGAAGGGCATCTTCAAAATACAGGCTTGGCCATGTCAAACAAAAAGCATCTGTTCCAGTCCGCAAGAAACAAGCAACCATTGGAAATCATTCTTTGTAATGGATATTGTTATGCTGTTAACATATGAAAAAGAATCAGTGCTCTAGTGTTTTTTTTTCTTTTCTTTTCAGGAGTCTTATGTGTGGAAGATGTATCAGGAAAGATGCTGGGATTTCTTCCCAGCTGGAGACTGTTTTCGGAAGCAGTATGAGGATCAGCTCGGTTAAGGCTTGTACCCCTGGAGCCTGTACTGGACCCCACGACCTGGCCGATACATAATCTGAGCCAGAAACCCCACCCCCCCACCCCACAACCCCCCCTTCCTGTACTGGAAGCACTGACATCCAACCATCCAACGAAAGTCAGCGGCTTCTTCATGTCCTTAAGAGGGTACTGGAGGAGTCTAGACTAACGCTCGGTTTTGTCTGTCACAGAACAACTACTGTCATGTCAAACTCTGAAACTCCTGAGCTATCTTTGGATACAGTGCCAATTTAGAAGAGGCTGTCAGTCAATCCCACACGTACCCAGACATTTGTTTTCAGTTTGGAACAATCTTTTTTTTTTTTTTTTTTCACCCTTTATCGTTTTTTTTTTTTTTTTTCTCGTTTTTCGAAAACGTGTTGCCTTTCTTCTACATAACCCTGAACCATTGCACAAGTTTTTAGTCTATCTGGGTTGTGTGGAGTTACGGAACAACTTTGTGTGTATGTGTATGCGTGCATTCGTGCGTGTGTGTCTGTGAGTGTGTGTATGTGTTTGTGCGTATGTGTGAGTCTCCACCCTTTTATGCACAAGAATACTATTTCAGCATTTCTTAGAATGTTGAAAATGAGACTTATGCCAAAAGAGAGGGTGAGGAGGTTTATACTGCGACTAAATGCGTTTTAAGAAACATTTTTGGATTTCGTTAACATGCTTGCTGTTACAAGACATTAGATGAGGACATGCCCAGGTTTGAAAAAAAAAAAAAAAAACACAACAAAAAAAAAAAAAAAGAAAAAAAGAAGTTGGTCATGCAATGAAATGCCTAATATCAAGTCTTGACAAAGTGCCTTACTTACATTACAACAAAGCTATGCAAAATGATTTGGTTTTGTTTTTTCTTTTCTTTCTAATACATTAAGTGCAGTAGTTTTTCCTGGGTTGAACCGAAAAGCAGATGTTAGTTTGTGGCTCTTGTTTTTCAAAGGAGAAACAGTGTTGAGTTTCTTGCCAACTGCAGTACTCAGACAGCAAATGTCCATTGTATCAATACTAAAACGCTCAAAGATCAAAGATCAAAGATCCAGAATTTACTGAACACATGAATATCACAATAAGAAATGCTATTGTATGGCCATTTGTATGTAGTAGCTTTGCTGAACTGTGCATTTCTTTTGAAGGAAAAAAAATAAAGGAATTCATGCAATAAAATATAGCTGTTTTGAGTTCATTGTGCACTGTGCTATCCATATCTATCTGCAATCTATCCCTTGGGAATATTAAAAATCTGCTTCACAATTTGAATCTGCCAGAAATTTGTGTGATAAACAGAAAAATAAGGCTCAGGAAGTACTTTCATTTTTCATTTTTTTCATTTCCTTTCTTTTTTTCCAGGGCGACGGGTACAAACTTTCTGCGAGTTATGAAAAAAGTTATGAGAATGATAGTGCTGGCCCATGGATACTGCTTTTTGCTATATTCCGTTATCTTTTTTTTTTTTGTCTGTAGATGAACTGAAAGCCATCCATGATAGCTGGCTCACACAATGAGACAGACATGTCTCGACACAATGGGGAAGGATTCATCATTTTACCGTTCGCATCAGCGATTTAGCTTGTAACTATTAAGTTTAGTTATGCGATACGCCACACAGCACCAAAGCTATGAGAATACTCCTTTAACAAACAACAGGCCCTCACCTTTCCATCAGTAACAGGATACTGGTATTAAGTCAGTCAACCCCAAAGCATCCTGGTCACTCTCCATTTGCATCCTTTAATAGTCCATTCAAGTCTGAGCTATCAATGGTCATGGCTAAGTGTTGGTAGTCTATTGTGTGCCATTCACTCACTCACCAGACCAGACTTACCAGTTACCCGATGCCCCAAAACGTCTCACGACACCTAACTCAATACACACTCCATTTAAGTGTCAGCTTCAGGCCAGACCTGTTTCTAAAAGTAGAACTATGACCACGTCATAGCTGGAGTTATTGGGCTATTTAACCTACATTGTTCAAAGTCAACGTCTTTCCCAATCAATGGGGCGTCAGCAGAATGTGGCCCAGATGCCTAGATGCTGAGTGGCTTTTTTCTCTCTTTCTTTCTTTCTTTCCTTCTCTCTCTCTTTTTTTTTTTTTAGATTCTTCTTTGACCTTTGCGATGATGATTCAGAGAGAACATCGGAGTTTAAAGTGGCAATTCAGAAATGGCAAAGTATGATTATCCTCACAGGTCAACGGCACAGTTAGCAGCCCGCAGAAAAGGAGTTCATAAGAACGGAAACACGCTAAGAGCATTCGGTCACACTTCACTACTTCATACCGAGTTACGTGTTCGACCTTCGTTACGAAGTGGTCATACAGGGTGACCTCAAAAAGGACCATAAAAATGTGAACAAAGCGTGATGGAGCCCATTTAGCTGACATTACTGTGCTCTGTGTGAGAAACATGTTCTTTATCGGAGAAGCTCCGATGCTTTGAATCGTGACATTTGGCAAAGGCGGTTGGCAGCACACTATTATACTTATGATGGTCTTGAGTTCAGCTACGTCACTGAACATTCAAAAAAATGTTTGCGTAAACATCTTTATGACGGCGGAAAATATGCTGCTTTCTTTCTCGGTCACACGTCACATCCAACAGTGTCACTCCAATGACAGTACCATTCAACTGTAAGGTCGCAGGTCTCTCTCATAAACTCAGCAATATCCAAATGTGTTCAAATACACTGAGTCTGTGGAGGAAAGGTTTGACTTTGTTAACATTCACAAACGTTTGCACACATTTGCAATATTCGTTATGCTCCTATAGTTTATTGAACTGTGGGTGGGGGGGGGGGGGGGGGCTCAATACACCAGGTTCATTAGGAGTAACGTGTCGTAGTGCTAAGGGAAAGTACCGGAAGAAAATTCACCGCATAACTAATGACAGGGCCCTTCCAAAATGTCAAAACCCCTTAATTAGTCCCTCAGACGTTCTAAAAGTGGATCCGAGAATCACAAGCATCTCTTTCATGTTCCCACCCGGCGTCTCGTCCGTCGTTGCGAGCGGCGTGTGTGTGTGTGAGAGGTGGGAGAGACGGGGTGGTCCGCCGAGAGGAGCGGACAGCCAAGAGAAGGGAAAGAAAAGAGCGCCCGCTCTCGAGGCCCATCGGTCTGTCACCCGCAGCTGGGCTCCCGTAGCGCGAGCCGTACTGTCGGGAACGCCGTAATTAGGTCTCCGCGTTCCGCCTCAACGCCCTGCTCCGGGGCTTCGCGGCAACGCGGCTCGGGTAAACAACATTAGCGCCGAGTTGGATTACATACCCGTCCGCGTTGGAAGCGGGAGAAATTTACGATTTTATTTATCACAGCTCCACCAAAATTAGGCTATGGACTTGTTCGCTAAAATAGAATATCCTTATCGTGGCAAGAGGGAAGCTTGTACAAGAATACCGAGAAGGTATAGATAAGTCTTTGATGAATGAAACTGATGATAAAAAAAAAAAAAAATGCTACCATGACAACGTGAGGTAGTCTATGTCCATTTGATAGGCCTTCTGTATGCGTGTCTGCTACCAGCAACAGGTCTTACGTCCATGGTTTCACGTGAAGTCCTGTCATGAAAACTTGTAATTGTTGTTTTGCCATGGTAGGTGGGAAGAAAATCATATACAATATATCTCTTTGTTATTAGATGTAGTCATGTGGGTTGCCGACACCAAATGTTACATAAAGTGGACTGGATAATGAAATAGTCCAGCGGAGACTTGTTTTTCAGACTTTCTGTGTAATTGACACCTCTGGGATTCGGGGGGTTTTTCTGCTCCTTCCTTAGCCTTTAATTGAGATTTAAACACGCGCTTTGTCAATCTGTCGTTTGAATCCCCGGGGGACATTTAAGACACTATGCAATTGCATCCTGGGTGTAAATTGATAAGGATAGCTCTCATTTAAAGGCTTCATTAGAGTTTAAATCACTCTTTCTAGTGGCTTGATTTGTAATAGAATTCTACATCTTTGCTTCTTTGAGAAAGAGTCAGAAGGTTACACAACATAGCTGTGGTCACAATGAAAATAGCCTCGTTTAAAAATACGCTTCGGAGGTGTGATGTGCGCAGAGAAAACACGAGATTGCCAATCAAGAAAACTGTGTTCTTTGCATTTGCGGGGGGCCACAGGGCATGCCCACGTTAAACGTGTTTGTGTTTACTGTGGGCACAATTATAGGTGCAAAAAGCACTTTGTATAAATATAAACCCCCAAGAGAACGAGGTTAAATGTTTGTAATGAAGGCTATGGGGGGGCTGTTATATGCTGGACAGCCTTTATTCTCTACCCTCTAATGAGCCAGAATTCACATCACTTCTCACTTCTGTGACAAATATGACAATCTGTCTCTCTCAACATTTGTTTGAGTGGAAGGGGTGTGTAGGGGGGGGGTGGACAAACGGAGGAGGAGGAAGAAGAGATTCTGGTAAAAAGGATTTTAGGATTACCTTCACGGTATCAATGTTTTGTTTCAGTTTTGTGGATTGCAAAGCAACTGAGCCATGCCAAACTGCACTTATTCCAAAAAAAAAAAAAAAATCTGTCTTAACAAGACTGTGCTTTCAGAGCGAATACCAACGATTTCATTGTCCTAGAAATTGGAGTAATTGTGCGACTGCTCAGTGGGATTGTGTTAATCCTCATATCCGCTGAGGTCACTGACCTCACCTCCAGAGTTGGGCTTGGATCTGGCACCAGCCACGCTATTACTGGGGGCCTAATTCTTTTCATGTCCCTCTGAATGACACATTAAACGTTCTGTCCGCTCTGTTTTACTTCCTGCAGGGGGGGTGGGGTGAGGCGGGGCCGGGGTTAGGGGTGTATGGGGGGGGGGGGTCTTGGTTTCTCTTTCTACCAGGGATCAGACAGGTTGACCACTGAGGTCAAACAGACCATTGGATTATCAAAGTGTTTTCAGCAAAGAGGAGCTCAGTCCCTGAGAGTCAGTTTTTTTTTGTTTTTTGTTTGTTTGTTTGTTTTTTTAAGAGAGGGGCAGTGCTGCTCTTCCTGGGAAAGCTCTCTGAAACTCAAAGCTGTGTAGCGTCCCAGAGAGAGAGAAGGCTCTGTCTGAAGGCTGAACAGGATGCTCATCAACACGGTGGAAGTGCTTCTCAGAATGAACAGCTCCTACACAACAACAACAGCAAAACCAACAACAAAAACAAATTTCACCGCAGTGGAAGTGCTTCTCAGAATGAACAGCTCCTACACAAAAACAACAACAAAAAGATATTTCAGAGTGCACAGAACAAAAAAAGTGCATTATCTTACAGTTCTGAATGGGACAGAGACATTTGCTCTTCAAGAAATTAATACCAGTGAACACACACACACAAACACACACACACACACACACACATATATATATATATATATATATATGCATACATAAAACCACCTAACCACTTTGTTAACCGTTGTCCCAAAGGGGCCCTTAAGGTTAACTACACCTTTTCGCTCATAAGTCCTCTCACATTCCACTGTTTTATAACAAAGGTAGCAACAGGACATCTTCCAGACAAATGGCAGCATCAGTGTCTCCAGGGCAACAGTGTCACCTTTGACTGTAGGTCGCTTCGCTGTAAGAATATTTCCTTATGTGTGGAAGGGAGACGCACTGTTTGGGGGATCAGTTACAAGGTCAAAGAATTTGAAAGTGACAGAGGTTACACAGACAGATGAGAGAGAGAGAGATAGACAGAGAGAGAGATTGCCACCTACATACTAAAAATATGCTGTGGATGTATGTATGGAGACAGAGAGGAGAGTGAAGGAAGCTTGCTGAGCCAGACCAAAGCTAGCTGAGCTGAGCTGTACACTTTAACAGTGGTGTTCTATTCCGCTGATCAGGCATACTGCAATCTCCAGCCCCCCCCCCACCCCCCCTCCAAAAAAAAAAAGAGAAAAATCTGAATTATGTCAAGTGAAGGAGAGAGAAAAGGATCATGGTGCTAAAACCCCTTAACCTTTTCTCTGATCACTCTGGCCAGAAGGATGAGCCTTCGAGAGATATTTAGCATAAGTATGTCAGAGGTACTAGAGGTACAATCTCTTTCTTTCTCACTTGCTCTCTCTTTCACTTGTTCTCTCTCACACACAAACACACAAACTCACACACACACACACACACACGGAACGTTTAAAGCACGTAATATAACAGTGTGTCCCTGGTACCAGACAGACAGACACCTTGTTCCACTGTGACCTTAGCGTGTGATGAGGTCTGTGGCCCTGGATCACACTCATACGGGTGAAGGCGGTGCCAGATTTTAGCATGCGACAGATGGCTGGGCTCAATCAGCACAGCAAGCCAGACGTAGGAGTAGAGCATACACAAGCAGGACTCGGGTTAACCAAAGGGTAGGGCAGCGCTTCCATTGGAAAGCCACAGCGTAGGGTAGCTTTTTTTTTTTTTTTTTTTTTTCCCTTCCCGCGCTGCCTGCTCTTTACTCTACCTCGTTTGGCGAATCAAAAGTCACGTGTCACGAACTCTTCCCGATTCCCGTTTGCACAATTTCATTCAAATTTACCCGAAAAGGAGTCCTTACAAGGACTGCGTCGTAATACGATTTTTTAAACGTTGGTGCTCGCGGAGCTTACCGCTCACTAAGGTTTTAGTACTATAACAAGCTGTAAACCCGCTGACCATAAATCTGGCAAATTTAACACCTCATTATGGTTATTATCACCATTCCTGCCTCATTTAGTCATGCAACCGTGAAATCTCGAGAAAGTTATTAGATCAATATCATACAGTAATGTCTCGAAGAACTTTGCAGTGTTTGCGCTCCCCTAACGCCCGACTAATGGCAAATTCATCCTAATTACAAAACTACCATCATCACACCTAGCATGAGTGTTTCGTGCATGTATTTTATACCCTAAGGCATGGCTTCTCTTGCAGTTAGACAAATACCCAGGATAATGAGTTCAAAATCTGAAATAAGGCTGATTCAGGAGTCAGTGTCCGTGACGATCTAAACCAGGGGTGGGCAAATCCAGTCCTGGAGGGCCGGTGTCCTGCCAGTTTTTGTTTTCACCTCTTAGCTACCTGTTGATTTTCACTTTGAAAACAGGTGTGCATGCTCTTCAGCCAATCAGAGACTGTATTTAGCTGGTCGACAAGAAAAACAGCAGGACCACGGCCCTCCAGGACCGGATTTGCCCACCCCTGATCTAAACAAAAGTGAACGCAAGCCCACTTTCATGCATAAACGTTTAGATGTTCCCACTGCTGAGTGACTGGAAACGAACCACGCTCAGGATGCGAACAACAAAAAAAACGAAAACAAAAAAAAAAAACCTCACGCCAAAGGACAGTACAGAAACGCATTGCGATCACAAGGGGAAAAACAATAGACACTTTATCTCGTTAATTATGAGTTGCTATCTTGTAATTACAAGAAAAGAGCACATAATTACGAGACAAGATCTCGTAATTACGAGATCAGGATCTCATAGTTATGAGACAAGTTTAGGTAGCCTAGTTTTGGTCTTCTCAAACTATGACGCGCCGGTCTTCGACGAGGAAACTACCAGGTCCCCGCACCCTTGACTAAACTTCCTGCTTTGAAAAGAGTGACATTTTATTCAAGGTTCTAGAATGTTAAGTGTCCCCGCCCATGAGAACTTGCTTAACATTCTAGGATCTTGAATAAAATGTTACTATTTTGACCCGGCGAGTGACAGAAGCGGCGAGCATAATTTGACTGGTGCAGCAGCAGGGCTCTGCGGATCAGCAGTTGCCTCCTTGCGGACTGGCGGGTCATAGTTTGAGAAGACTGGAACTCACAACTGTTCTCACAATGACGAGATCTTCATCTCATAATTACAAGATATTTTCTCATAATTACAAGATATTTTTTTCATAATTACAAGATCTTGATCTTGTAATTACGAGATATTTTCTCATAATTACGAGATCTTTTCTCATAATAACAAGATCCTGATCTTGTAATTACTAGATCTTTCCTCATAATCACGAGATCTTTTCTTGTAATTACGAAGACAGTAACTCATAACTACGAGATAAGGTGTCTATTTTTTTTTCTCTTGTGAATGCAATGCGCTTCCATATAGTGAGAATTGTTTTTCTTTCATGAATCACTGTCTTCTTACGACTTAGCTTAGAGGCCATTTATAACTCCAAGAGAGCAAAGTTAGTTGAGGTGACTCACTCACACATTAACTAATAGGGAAATATATTAGGTGCTTTTCTTTTCCTCTCTCTTTTTCCCTTTTGGTTCAGTGGTACGATTTAATGCGGTCACTTTCAAGATAGCTTTAACTGAATTTGAACAAAATCCTTGACTGAGGAGAACCACAAAAGTCTTTGTGGTACAAGCACAGAGAGTTCTGTGGAGGGCTTTAAGAGGAAACAAAACAGGGTTTCCTGTAGGGTAGTATTTGCACAATGACTTCAGTGTGATTTAGTTCTTTACTGAATTGACGGTAATAGCAGTCATTTTCTGGAGAGTTGTGATTGGCTTCTCTTCTGGCTCTGCTGATAACATGACTTATATGTGCTCTTTCACATCGGACAGGCTCAGAGACAAATACAGCAAAACGGGAACTGATGTTATAGATGAAGTCATGGAACTATTCCCGTGCCAAAAAAGAACGTTTGGTTTCAGTGAATCCCCGGAGTATGAACTGAAAAAGAAGAGGCTAGCAGTCTCACATGAGCACTCTAGAACCAAAACAAAGTTCAGTTTTGTGGAAATCAGCTGAAGCTTTGACTCCTGCCGCAGTGATTAGTTTCCTGGAGCACCTCAGGGCTCTCCTTCATTTCCAGGCACTGTGGTCCCAGGCGGTACTGAGTGAGTGAACCATAACTGGCTAATTTGCCACAGGGGAAGCTAGTCATCCTCTTCTCTCGCTCCAGTCCTGACTGCAGCAGAGTACAATAAGTTTCTCTTGGACACCTGCATCTGTTATAAGCCATATTTTTCACTCACGGTTTTGATTAAAAATGCAATTTTTAAAAATAGGATAATGAAATTTAGATTTCTGTTAGTTTTTTGGGGGTTTTTTTGGTTTAGTTTGCTGTGATAAGTGATGGAACCACCGGCAGGCTTGTAAATATGTCATAATGGCTAAATTGAGAGAACTCTTTTAGGACGTCTGAAGTTAAGGCTCACTGCGTAGAGCGTGTGTACTGATCAAATCCTTGGCAACCCAAGTGTTGCTACCTTCTGTCAAAAATGCATCCCCACTATCTTACCTGTTCCAAACCCTGATCATTAAATCACTAGGTATTTGCCTCTGAAACAGTAACTATCTCTGGCCAATTAGCAAGCCTAGAGTCTCTTCAGGACATTCAGACTCATCAATAAACCATGTCACATTAATTGTAATGAAAATTAAAAATTGATGTATGGGATCCGAAAAAGAAACCGAGACGAATTCTCAAGCACAGCCATCACATAGAGCAGTCACACTTTACACTTTGTCTGCAAGTTTAAATTTTTGTTTTTACCGTGATTTGGACAGATATTAATCTCAATATTTACGAAACATCTTCCGCTTCTCTGAAAAGTGTTGCGGCAGTTATGGCGGGATCTTTGATCATGTATGCTCGGCAGGGATCTCAGTGTTTATTTAGCATTAACGCTTCATCTTTCTTTGGTCCTAAAGCGGAGACAGAGACATGGTTGACAGATTTGACTGGAAGCTATAGAGACTATGACACCTGCACTCCTTGAGAAATGCTGACAGCAAGACAGCGCTGCCGCGACGCAACCTGTGCATCTTTTAGAGCGTGCATTCGTAATTACCCAGGCGGACGTGTTGACTCATTAACATGTAAACCGCAGTTTAGCATCAGCATCAAACTGAAGGAAGGCAATATGGCAAGCGTGGTTGGAGGCGACACAGCAGAATGATGAAGCGAATGTATATCAAGCTACCGTAACTTGGCTGCAGTGCGTGTAGAAAAGAGAAAGAAGTTCTGGAGTTTTGTGAAGTCGTCTTCGGCGGTGGGCAGGAGACACCTAAACGCGGGGCTCGCTCGGAAAACGGGTGCCTAAAATATCCTTTGTGCTAGGCATTTGCGCACACACGCACACACGTGCACGTACACACGCACTCACATATGCTGGCACAGAGAGAGAAAGAGAGAGAAAGGGAGAGAGGGACCTTTTGAATGCCAGTCAGAAATAGCTCGCTGGGACCATAGATCCGCAGGCAAGGCAAATCAAGGACACCTCCAAACAGACAGCATACATCAGGGTATCTGATACAAAAACTCCGCGAGTTTATCACTATAGGGCCATATATATCACATGACGTCACACACATCCATGAGCAACCTACACCAGGAGGTCAAGGTAAAAAATACCCAGAATGAGCAAGTTCTATCGTGTGCCGTATGATGGACTTGGACAAAAAGAAAAGAGCGTCAGAGGACTCTTTCAATCGTTCGAGTGGAGAGTTTAAATAAAAAGGCTCTGAGAAGGGCCTAGCACAGTTTCATAAGCTTTTGTTTGTCAAATTTTGTGGATCCAACATACAGTCACTTAAGTTGGGGTGGGGGGGGGTGGGGTCTTCAGATCTTTTTTTTGTTTTGTTTTGTTTTTAAAAATTGGAATGGAAATTGTAATCCAAATAGTGTGTTTGTACAGCTAAGAATGGCTTAGTTTGGGAGAATGAACAAAACGTGTCGTTAACACACGAATCTTTTAACGACCTGATTCCTTTTGCATACCAAACTCTAAAAGCAGAGTCTTGCAGCGATGGAGGGAAGAGGCGATTGAGATCGATTGGAGATGAGAGAGACATTGATTTCAAACCAAAAATGATCCCAACCTGCACCCAGATTTTGAGGGAATTAAAAAAAGCACTGGATTAATCTTGTATAGCGAAAATCCTACAGGTGAAGAGTTAGTTAATCGAGCAGGGGGTGAAGGTGTTCTTCAATATGATGTGTCTATGCTTAGCCACGTGAGTCATTTCCTGGGCAGGTGAATTTAGTACAGCTGTGAATATTAGCTGCTCAGGAGTAATATTCAAAATTAGGTAATGCCACACCTCCCAAGGACTTTGGTCACTCCAGGTGAGCTCTGCGAACTCTCAGGAGTTTACTGTTGCAGGTAAAAATTAAAATAAATCTGTCCAGGTCAGTGAAAATTTTTTCCAGATCAAAATGGGCAGCATTGGGATAAATTAGAAATATCAGCATAGCATTTATTTTGATAGTGTTGATACAGCCAGTTCATGATAGTGTTGAGACAGCCTGCTAAGGGACAATGGGGACCATCAACTAGAGACCATCTTTGAGAATCCTTTTTGACAGATTCAGTCAGGCGGGGGAAATTTAAATCGAAAACCTTTTGGTAGGACCTCGACACTTTGCTTCATAAATAGGTCATATGTACTGACACTGGCCTCCACTGCAGTGCATGAGAAGAGCCACTCAAGCTGGTTTAAAATAAAATAGTTGCTTTATTTATGTCCTATAATTTGGATAGATGTGATTTTGTTGAGGAGCAGTGTTATGTAGGTAAACACATAGACATTTGAGGGTTCGTGTTGTTTTGTAACGGTTGTTAACTGGGACAGTAAGGCAAGCTGGAGAGACCCGGGGGTCTTTGACCTCCTGTTAGAGAACATAATGTTTCAGTTATTTATAAGGATAGAGGGATCTCTCAGCAGTTATGCCCTGAAGTCAAACTTGGTACACTCCCGTCACTCATGACAGCGCAGGGCGGGGCAATTTGGGGAGGCAGATTTGTTTCCCCGCAACACCTCCGAAACTGGCTTTAAACAGTTTCGGGTTCTTGCAGTTAATGTTGCTGCAATGTATTTATGAGGAGTCTCTTCATATTTTATCTGTTCAGTTTTCTGAATAATAAACAAATTGATTTTTTTTTTCACAGTAAGGAGTTGAGTTAAAAAAGAAAAAAAAACATTGCTGAAGGGCATGGTTTGATGTGAGATTTACTTTTCACACATATTAAAGGTTACACTTTCTCAGAGATCTGTCTGCCAAAATTCGGAAGGGCGCGGATCGCGTCCGTCCCACCTCATGACCCTCACATGAACCATTATCACACACACACACACACACACACACACACACACACACACACACACTTATCCCCTGCAGTCTCAGAGGGGCAGTTAGTAAGTGTGTGTGGAAAGGTCAGACAGAAGGCAAGGTCAGGTTCTGGTGTCAAACTGACCAGGCTTACTCCCCTTTCACTCTCCTCACACACGGGGTCCCAGTCGCCGCCTCACCCCATTACACAATCCCGTCAGCCTCGTCAAGGGAGACACATTCAGCTCCTTCACCCTCTCACCTCCCAAAATGCACTCAGAGTTCTGAGGTGATACGTGAGTGCTACGAAAGAGGAGAGAAAAATGTACAAAGAAAATATTTCCAAATGACGTAAGAAAGCATTCTCAGCATGTCTCAGCTCCAAAATTATTCAACAGATATGTGTGTGTGTGTGTGTGTGTCAGGAACACAAGTATATACTGTAAAATGGTCAGCAAGGTTCAACTGAGGTCAGTATCTGTCTTCTGAAAGCCTTGGAAGTATTTGATATTCACTCTAGACCGCTGTTAAAATGGAATGCACTCATTCCTGCTGCAAAATGCACCGAGGCCAAATCACTGTGCTTCCCAAAACAACATCTTACTCTGGGGTATTTCCATAAGGGCAGACTGCATTGGAGTCTTTTGAATGTATAAAGGTTTCTGACATTTTAACAGCAGATATGGGAAATGACTCAATTAGAAGCTCATTTGTTGAACATGCCCTCCTTTAATAATGCACAACCCTGAAAAGGGCATTTATGGAGCCAAATCACCACCATGACTGCTCCAAGGCCAATGCTCTACTTATGTGTATGTGCACATTCGCATGTGCACGCGCACACACACACACACACACAATAAAACTCGTTAACACACAATAATACCCATTAACACAGACAGACAATCTCTCTCTCTCTCTCTCTCTCTCTCCCTCTCTCTCTCTCTTGTTCACACACACACACACACACACACTCACTCTCACAAACAGAATCCCTCTCCCACACTGACACATAAACCCACACAAGACTTTTTGGATGACACACGCGCTGCTGTTGTACAGGGGCTCGGCTCAGTTCCATTCAAGTTGAGTCAGATGCTAAGAATCTCCAAACTCACACGTTCCGCATGGCTGTGGCAGTGGTCAACAAGAAAGTCAATAAATTCACTAAACGAATCAAGACAAAAATGTAAGGTTTTCAGCTCCACCAGTTAATTAGCTTCTTTCAAACAGTGACCTTTCTAACAAGCCTCCCCCCACCCCAGCACACACACACACACACACACACACACACTCTCTCTCTCTCTTTCATTTTCTTAGAACTATGCCATTAAGAAATATTAGGGCTGAGCTTTAACCTTGTCAGAAAAGGTAAAACAAATACTAGTTTGGTTACTCATCAAAGCTGCCACATTCCAGTCGCTCTAAAGATCTGAATTAACAAGAGGAATGGACTGAGGATTAAGATTTGGATGGTAATGAATGTTTACTCATTCATTCAATATTAATAAAAGGAATGATCTGAAAAATGCTTTGCACTCATTTTTGTTTTGTTTTGTTTTATTTTGTTTTGTTTTCCAATAAATTCACTACTGTCCTTCAAAACGATGTTGATTTATCCAAACGCGAAGTCAAAACCTTATTAATTTCAGTCACAAGAAAACACTTAAAAAACAAACCTACATGGGCACTATTGCAGTATATTATAAACATTCTTCTCAATAATGTCAGACTAGTGTGCAAGGCCGGTTCTTAACAACGACCCCAAAAAACCTCCTCTATCTCAGTTGAATGTGTGTGTGTGTGTGTTTTAATGTATTGATGTGTCATTTTGCCCACTCATTGTAAGATGTGATGCCAGTTTTGTAATGATCACTGCCTTACCAGGGTCAAAATGCAATTGTGTCTATCCTCTTGTTTTCTGAAATAGCATATAAACCAATGGTGTGATGAGATATTATATGTTTTTTTTATATTGGACATCACATCCTACACTCTCACTGTAGGAGTCGTATGGCAGTTTGAAAATGATTGCAGATCAATAGATGCAGAAGTCAGCAAAGAGATTTTTCCTGTTTTTCTCTTCAATATAACTCTAAAACAAATCTTCAAGTTAAAACATTTTTTTTTTCATTTTTCTTGTTGTCTTTTCCTCTTGCATCCCTTACCAAAACATAAAAGAGATGGTTGAGAGTCATTTAGTACAGTGGGAATATTTACTATATCTGATCTGTAAACTGTTTACCATCTCTCCCTTGTTGAAAAATTGATCTGAATGACCGTTAGTCTTAAACAGAAAACAGAGAACATCAAACTCCAAACCAGCACATTAAAGAGAACGCACAAGAGTCAAAGATTTGTTATTGTGTTTAGACAAATGAGTCAAAGATTTGTTATTGTGTTTAGACAAATGAGTCAAAGATTTGTTATTGTGTTTAGACAAATGAGTCAAAGATTTGTTATTGTGTTTAGACAAATGAGTCAAAGATTTCTCGAGTAATTGTGGAGGGATTTAGATAGGTCTGTGTTTTCTTTTGGAACCGTTAATGGCGGGAAACTTCAAAAGGTTCCGTCTCCTCCCGGTGGGAGACGAAATTGGAGTGATTTGCAGGTTCCGTGGAGTGAGGAGGCTCAATCCCATCATGCAGTGCTGCAAGAGAGTAAACACAGAGTTCAGTAATGAGTCACTGTTTCTCATCAGAGACACTGGAATGATGTGAGACACATTAAAGATTGGATAGAGCAATGCCTACACACATCCTTTTAAAACCACACACACACACACTTACACTCACACTCACACACACACACACACACACTCACACACACCCACACACGCACACACACACACACACACACACACACACACACACACACACACACACTTAAACAGACATACACACACTTAAACATACATCCACACATCTACATCTCTTCTTATTTTAGACTGACGTTTTAAATGGGTTTGAATTCAGATCTAGATGTTCATATTCGAAACTAAGGTTTTCTGTTTAATTCATGTGCACGTCTGCATTTATATATGTTTGTGTGTGTGTGTGTGTGTGTGTGTGTCTGCAGGCCTGTTTGTATTAGTGCATGTTTCTGTGTGTGTGTATGTGTGCGTGTGCGTGTGCGTGTGCGTGTGCGTGTGTGCTTGTGTGTGTGCATGCGTGTGTGTGTGTGTGTGTGTGTGTGTGTGTGTGTGTGTGTGCGTGTGTGTGTGTGTGTGCGTGTGCATGTGTGTGTGCGTGCGTGTGTGTGTGTGTGTGTGAGTATGTGTGCATGTGTGTGTGTGTCTGTGTGTGAGTGTGAGTGCATGTGTGCCTGTGTGTGTGTGTGTCTGTGTGTGTGTGCGTGTGTGTGTGAGTGTAAGTGGGCGCGCCCGCGTGTGTGTGAGTGTAAGTGTAAGTGTGTGTGCGTGTGTGCGAGTGTGCGTGTGCGTGTGTGTGTGTGTGTGTGTGAGCATAAGTGTGTGTGCATGTGTGCCTGTGTGTGTGCGAGTGTGCATGTGTGCGAGTGTGCGTGTGTGTGTGTGTGAGTGTAAGTGTGTGTGTGTGTGTGCGTATGCGTGCGTGTGTGCATTTATGCCTGAGATGAGATGAGCTCTGACAGCACTGTTCCAGCTGCACTGCAGGACTGCAAATGTCAGGAGCCGGACTCTGTGTGTGTGTGTGCGTGCGCGCGCACGCGCGCGTGTGTGTGTGTGTGTGCGTGTGCGTGCGTGTGTGTGTGTGTGTGCGTGTGTGTGTATGTGTGTGTGTGAGAGAGAGAAAACAAAGGACATGGGTAGTGAAGAATAGAGCATTAGAGGGAGCTAGGAGCAGTAACATGTATTGCATTAGAAAAGTCGTCTCTGATGAAGCAATTCTCTTATTGGAGCGTGGTTTGATTCACAACTCTGAGGTGTGAGACGGGGATAAATGTGATTGGATGAGCTCCCCCAATCAGCTTAGACTCAGGGGACTTGGCCCACAGTGACGATGATCATGGTGATGGAGTTGGGGGTGTGCTGATGACATCACGGATGGGTTAGCTCTGGTGAGCTTTTTAGATGCTCTCAAAGGATTTCTGAGCAAGGTCTCCAATTATGTGAACACGGAACTATGACGCTCAACGCAGATTAGATAACCTTCCAAGTTCCTGACGTAGACATGCCAACACCTCACATACTTTTCTCACTATTGCTCAGCTACCAAAAATTTAAACAACATCCTTATCGTTTTAACTCAGACAAGTTAGCTTGGTAGCTTTGACACAGGTCTGTGCCTGGACAAGTTTTTTTACTCAGTTATAAAGAAAAGATAGAAAAAAACCAAACTGTGTATCAGTGAAAAGAGGCAGAAAGCTGCCTCAAGGCCATATGGTATAAGACTTGTTTGCAACAGACTGGGCTGATGTGTCTGTGTGTGTGTGTGTGTGTGTGTGTGTGTGTGTGTGTGTGTGTGTGTGTGGTTATGTTGGTGATCTGGTGACGAACACTGGTTCTGAAATGAGAGCCATCATGTTTCCAATAAAAAAAAAACTTTCATTAACTTGAGCTTGACAGCAAACTCTATTACACAACACAAACATTGGGCTTAGGGCACTAGAAACAGCCTTCCACTATCAGAGAGAGTGAGAGAGTGAGGGAGAGAGAGAGAGAGTGAGCGAGAGTGAGAGAGAGAGAGAGGGAGAGAGAGAGATTAGGTTCTGACCCTGATAGATTTATTTTTACGCAGGAAAAAATTTGACCTTAAACCATCTTTGCACACACGGTTTTTCTAAATGGTCTAAATTACGTTATCAGAAATATTGATGCAGAGTTCAGGATAAGCCTAAGTCTATATCCAAAAGCCATTTTGTGGGATTATGTTGTTGAGAGAGCCGACTGAATGCGAGAGAGAGAGAGAGAGATGATTACAGGCAGGAACAGACAGACATCTGTCCTCTTCACTTCACGACCGCCCATTCGCCTGCCCCTAACCCTGATCAGACCGACAGATTTCCTCCGCTGAGTGAGGAAGGGTCGGGCAGGGAACGCGCCGGCTTTGAGTCCTCAAAATACACAAACTCTAGGGAAGATGAGTAATTGCAGAGGTTTCGTTGCTGCTAATTTAAAATGGCCCAGAGGGCGATTTCAAGCGCCCGACGATGATGAGCTATTTTAGAACAGAGAAGGGAGGAAAAGGTCCAGCGCTTTTCTGCCCGACACGCTGAGACACCTCTCTCTCTCGTGGGAGTTGATGGCTCCTCTATGTGAGTACCATCCAAATTTCATATCATGAAATGTGGCTAAAAAATAAATAAACAAACAAACAAATAAACCAATAAAACCTTCAATTCTACTTCTAAGGTGTACGTAGAATGGGAAAAAATTGATGAAGAACTCAAAAGCATTCTAGAATATTCCTTAAATGTTCCTTTATGTAATGTTCCTTTGCATGTATCTGACACGCATTTGATTGGTCTTAGGAACTGAGAAAAATGAACATTGTGGAAAGAATAGAAAGATATTATATTGTGTTACATATGTAACAAAGACCCATGAATGAGGTTAGCAAGGATGATTTGGACAACATGCGTAACAATTCAATCTAACTATTGCACTCGCTAATCCAAGTGCCACATATTCTACTTCTAAGAATTATAGAGTACACTCATATCCCATAATAGTAAATTGGACAGTAATTGGTGGATTGAATTCAAAATTAATCTCCATTCAGACTACAGTTTAGTCCCGCGCTAGGCTTAATCCTTGCAAGAGAAGCCATCCTTGGAGCTGCATTCTGATTTAAGATAAAGCGATTTTTTTCTTTACATAAATGTGATTTCCATATAAATCTACAGCAGATTTGCCTCCAGACATGACTCAGTACTATATATCCACGCCCACAGCATTAAAACCACCTTTTCCCACCCCAAATCTTGTAAATCTCCCAAAAAGAACAGTAATGCCAAAAAACTACAGAGTTATAGGAGGTCATTTGAGCCTTTTTGAGGTTAATGAATTAAGGATATATCGAATGTTGTAGCTACAGTAAGACAATTTTTGATGCATGGATGCCAATACATAGAGACTCTGCCAAAAAAGTCTGTTTCTCTCAGCAGGAGGGACCATTACAAATTTTCTTATTACTGCTCTCATTACTCAAGCATGTACTCTTCATGAAATCAGTCTATTATCATGCCTATTGTTTGTCATTTCTCTTTTGGAAAAACAATCACACTGTTTTGTTTTGATGGCTTGTCGTCACATCAAAATATGACGTTTTAACTGTTTTATTTTAACTTTCGACACTTGCTATGTGCCGAGCAACATTGATTTTGTGTGTGTGTGTGTGTGTGTGTGTATGCATGCATGTGTGTGTGTGTCTATGTGTGTGTGTGTGTGTGTGTGTGTGTGTGCGTGCATGCCTGCATGCGTTCATGCATGTTTGTGTGCGTATGTGCGTGCATGTGTGTGTGTCTGTGTGCATACCTGCATGCATTCGTGCATGTGTGTGTGTTTGTGTGCATACCTGCATGCATTTGTGCATGTGCGTGTGCATGCTGTGCAAGCTTCATTTCGTCTTTGTCTCATAAATAAGACACCTTTCAGTTTGAACCCATTCCTGCTGTTTCTCTGTCTTGCCTACACTATCTAAGACACACTCTCTCCCTCTGCCAGAAACGTACTCTGTCAGACTTCATCAAGAGGGAGTGAGATGAATCTCCTAAAAAACCGCTGCAACCATCTGCTCCCATGTTCATTCAACAGTTACCACATTGTAGCCCCGGATCTTTTTTGGATGCTCAGCTTTGACCTGTATATGGCTTCTCTTGTATGCAGGTGTGTGACATGTCCCAAAATACACCCAGCAGACAGACTGCTCTCGCTGTACTCTTCACCTTAACATGAGTGAATGCTGATGTCAGAACCACATGAACTGAACATCTCCATTCATCTGTGAAGAACAGTCAACGCCCCCCCCCCCCCCCCCCCCCCCCCCAACTCCCTCTCTCACCCCAGCCATCCTCATCTAAAGAGCAGGTTCACACTGTTAAACTACAGTTAAAGAATTTGTTGAGGCAGAACACAGAAGGCTCCCACTCTACATTGGCTATTGCGTTTTATTGGTGTTAAGCTGCATATTGTTACAGAACTGTATGGATTCCTAGATGACCGGCTCCATTGTTCAAAAACTGCTGCAGAGGATTCTGGAAGAAAAAAAAATAGTTTTCAAATTTTTACATTTTTTTTAAACCTTTAAACAAACATGCATGTCTGAATAACACAAACAAACCATAAAGTAATAAGGATAAAAATAATAACAACAGACCAAAAACAAACAATAAACGGACCCTCTCCCCTTTTCCTCGATAAAACAAACTAACAAAGGACTAAATAAATAAATGAATGAAGGACTTCTTACGAGGCGACAGGCAGAATACCATCCCGTGGAGGCGTAATGAAGAGATGAAGGTCAAACCTCTCTGTTTCTCGGACAAACAGCGAACTGGGTCGAGCTATTTGGGCCAAAGAATCTAGGATTCTCCAGACCAGACTCTTTCATTAACAAAGAATGTTGTTGGGGTTTTTTGTTTTTTTTGTCTGTTTGTTTTGAAAGAGATCAATGTTTCTTATCTGTTGAATTCCCTATGTGTCATCGTGATTTAAAAAAAAAAAAAAAAAAAGAACTTGTAGATTCAATTCGTTAATTAACATGTAATTAATTAGATGCATGTCGTTACTTGGTTAGTTAGGGATGCCTAAAATAGTCAGTGATTGGGCTAAAACACATCAAATGTAAGTTTTTCATATTACTGGTCGCGGTCAGAGTGTGTTGTCGTGTGATGTGAGAATGCCTCATGCTGTTAGACTTTGTCCACAGAGCTCTAAGACTGTTTGTTTATTCCTTATTGCCCAAATCGACTTATAAACAGAGGTCTGACAGTGCACAGAACTCTGGCAGACACTGTCTTTTCAATTAAAATTCCAGATGAAAAAATGAATTGATCGATAAATTCACTAAAATGATTGATTATTCATACAATAATTATGACATAAATAATGGATGATATTTGGCTTAAATGACAGCATCCAAATAACAGAATGAGTCACAAAGGGTGTAATTTGTTTCAAATCTGTCAAATACCATCAGAAAACAATGTTTCTGAGCTCAGTTTCCCCCCTCACCTCCAGAGTAAAAGTCTTTACAACGGCACTCGGACACCAGACAGAGACCTTCCTCCGAGAGTGACTTGGCTGCTTTCCACTGTGTGCAACACACCATAAACCCCTCATAACTGTCTAAGTATTTGTCCGCAGATGAATTAAATAATATTTCAACTGTATTTGGGTTGAGTTCTCCACTGAGATTTAAAAAAAGAAAAGTTATTTTTCATGCTTCTTACTATTTGCTAAATGCTAGTTCCCGAATGCAGTTCTGAAACTTCTTTTTTTTTTTTCTTGCGACCTTCATGTATTGCAGTTATCTAAAAGAAAGCGATAGATTAAAAATAATTGCTCTCCAGAGTGACTGATGAAGAGTGGAATCTTGATTTCTTGGTGTGTTTTTGTCATGGGGAAATGATGAATTATAAGTTTGGTAAACAAGACAAATTGAGACTGTCAAAACAGAGAGAACAAAAGAGCGCAAGAGAGAGAGAGAGAGAGAGAGAGAGAGAGAGAGAGAAAGTGAGAGAGAGAGCGCAAGAGAGAGAGAGAGAGAGAAAGAGAGAAAAAGAGAGAATCACACAGAGAGTATCAAATTCTCTATTTTAAACCCAAGAGCACAGAGATGGATGGGTAGGCAGGTGATATAATACAATGTAAAGTGCTTCAGTGACAAACAATGTACAACTTGATTCAAATGCAGATAATCTGCTGTATAGTAAAGATTTCAACTCCGCAAGACTGTTGATGGTTTTTTAAATGTTTTTTTTTAAAGACATTTTAGCACAGTTGATTAAAATTCTCACAATAGCAGAGGAGAAATCGTGTAGAGAAAGACCAGGTTACAGGAAATTTTTGGAGCCGGATGTTGTGTCCATTACGATACCTGGAGCCAAATGAAAACAAGACATAGTGTAAAACATGTTTCATATTTATAGCTTTGTCATGTTCAATATGACAAAACTATGCTTATAGCTATGCTATTGTTTGGGAGACTGGGGTTGTTTCGTATAGTTCTTTGACTCATGTACACATTTCTCAGGTCTAGTACCAAATGTATTTCAGCCTCTGTGAAAAGTTTAAATTCTTGGTTAAAAATGACTATTGCTTTTATCCTTACAGTGTACATTAACAAAAACATATTACTCTTATATTTTTTCAAAGGGTTTAGACAAAAATTCATGATCTAGTGACAACAGATGACTTTCATAACATACAGAACATAGAACTTTCTCTATAATGCTTGTCAAAGGTATTCTGACACTGTTTGTAGTTTTTAATTGTAACTGTTTAACTGTTTGTAAGGTTTTTTTCAGTGTGAAATTCTATAGGTTTTCATGCGAAAATGTTGATTTACATAATTGAAAACAATAGAAAAGTCAACTGGAAAAAGTCCCCGAAAGCTACTTCTGTCGTACCCGTTTTCTGTGAATAAAACATGAAATTATTTGAAAAACTGAAATGAGTTAATTAAAGCAGTGACCTGTGGGTTGGACCCCATCAGAACACATGAAGAAAAAAAAAAAAAAAAAAAAACGTTGCCTGGGCTATAACCGATAACTCAGCTTAGGTTAAAACATGCACACCGCATTTCTACTAGACAAAAAATCAACATTAATTAGTGGAACATCAATGTGTGTCAACTGCTCCCTGAAGTACTGAGCATCCTCATCTGACCCTGATGAGTGATTTTTCCTTTTTTTTTTTTTTAGTTAACACATGTCTTGACCCAGTGACTTAAAAGCAGGCGCTGAATCGAAACAATCTCTTCCCATCGTTTCAGCAAATGTTTATGTATGGATCCAATCAAAAGCAATTATTACAAAAACAACAAGCAACAAACCAAGAGAGAAAAAAAAACACTCTGATGTGACAAGTTGCTTTAATCCATAAACACACAAAAACATCACCCACAAAAAAAAAAAAATAATAATAATCTGCTCATGTCAAGATTTTGTTTTGTTTCTATGAATCGATAAGAATAATGTGCCCAAAACAAAGAAGTTACGCATTGGATATGAAAATTATTACACAACGCTTATTCATTTATCTGTAATAAGAACAGTGTCAAACAGCCTGTGAGGACATAGCCCCTCCCCCAGCCCCCGTCACCCCAACCCCCCCAGTCTGCCTTCCCTGTTCTGCTGCCCGTCTGATTGGCAGAGCTGTATAACCAATCAGCTGTCTCAGATGCCTAAGTAATGGCTGCCACCTTGGTGTGTCTGTAGAAAACTGGATGACTGGCTTTCTCAATTTGCAATGACCTCATTACTTTTTTTTTTATTACCTTTTTTTTTTTTATATCTCGCCCTCTTCTCTCTCTGGCTCATTCTTAATGCATATGCATTAGTGCCCATTTTAATATTTTATAAGCCATTGTCAATACAGGTTTATGTTCTCACGTCAATGTGTGTGTGTGTGTGTGTGTGAATACAAGTGAAGGTGTGTGTGTGTGCATGTACATGCACTTGCGTGTGTATGAGTGGCTGTGTGTGTCTGCTTGTTTGTATGTGTGTGTGTGTGTGTGTGTGCATGTATGTGTGTGTATGTATGTGTGTGTGTGCGTGTCTGCATGTGTGCGTGAGTTTATTCCTGGCACTAAGTACATTTTTGCGAATTCGAACGAAACAAGAAAACACATACAGCTGGTGCCTGCTTTTTCAAGTTTCACAACATTCTCGTGGGTATAAATAAAAACACCACAGCAGCGGAAAACAACCAACAACACCCCCCCCCCCCCAAAAAAACGATGTATGTAAGGTCTTCTACCAGCTCATACGCTTAATCACAGCATCTCCTTGAGGAGAAGAAGAGAGTTCACCAGCGTGAGGAAATACAATACCACTACACTATCCATTCTCATCAACATTCCTCCGTACAGGCATTGGCTTTGACAGTCAGGCTGTTTCCGTAGGGAGAAAAACCACAGTTCTCATAAGAGTCAGAGAGAAGGGTTAGGGCCAGTGGCCAGTATCCAGACCCAGAGTAATGGGCCATCCCTCTCTTCTTATTGGAGGAGTTTGTCTGAGAACGAATGCGATGCCTGGAGCGAACGGACAGGCCCGGGTTTTCCTCTCCTCTCCATACAGGGGGCTGCGTTGGATTGTACGGTTCATAATGTATTCCCGCATCGTGTCAAAGCAGATCTCGTAAAGGGTTACGGTTTTCACGTGAACTCAGTTTAAATGAGAAATCAATACAGTTTATGAAATGGCTGACGAGATTTGTGTCAGAGAGACGATTACCATATTTGTTGTGATTAGGTCATGTTCCTGATTACTGTCCTACTAAAAAAAAAAGTCTTTAATTAGCGCATAGACAGATGAGAGTTAAAGGAAGTCACTGCAGAGAGACTGTGCTATCTGGCGCTGAAATGGAGTTATTTCTGACAGGCGAGGAGACTGAGAATCAAAGTGTGAGAATCTCTCCAGAGGGCCAGTGTCCCTCAGGTCTAAGCGCCTCTGTAGCCAACCAAGGCCCCTGCCAGATGGAGGGAAATAATGGGCAGGCCCCCGAAAGAGACCAGTTACCCTGACTTGCTTTAGTACGAGGGAGAAGAGTAGCTATTGATTGTCTTATGCTTCTGGTTATAAAGTTCTGCAGTCGACTCAAATTCTTCAGCCTGCTTTCTAGGGATAGACCGCAGTCATTGAGTGTAAGTGTGAGTGTGTGTGTGTGTGAAAGAGAGACAGAGAGTTGAGAGTAAATGTGCACATATGTACTATATATGTGTGTATGAGTGTGTGTGTGTGCGTGTGTGTGTGTGTGTGTGTGCGTGCGCATGTGTGTGTGTGTGTGTGCGTGTGTGTGAGAGAGTGGGAGAGAGAGAAAGAGAGAGAATTAATGAATAAATATGTGTGTGTGTGTGTGTGTGTGTATGTGTGTGTGTGTGTATGTGTGTGGTCCTCTCTCTCTCTCTCTCTCTCTCTCTCTCTGCTCTCACTGATAAGATTGTCTCTGGCGTGCAGACAGGGGTCCTCTGAGCCTTGACACCAGGAATGAGGCCTGCACGTCGTTCTAACGCAGGACGACCACACGCCCGGGACCGTTTGTCCCTCCGATGGAATCCAACATGCAGACAGGAAAACCAAAACCAGCCCAAACAAACAAAGCATGTACTGTACCGACACCACACAGCACGTGCAGACCAAGGCTGGAAAACCAGACCGCGTCACGTCACGTCACATCACATCACAAGCCACCACCTGTTTATGGGCAGACGGGACATTCTACAGCGCCATTTGATTCTCCAAAAAGACCGGAAGAGAAAAAATGAGTTAATCTATGACCACTAGAAGCAGTAGACCAGAACTACAGTGGTAGTAATAGTAATAATAGTAGCAGTAGTAGTAGTAGTAGTATTGGCTGTTGTTGTAGTAGTAATCATAGTATTGATATGCTGTCCTCAGAAAAACAATCCTTCATAGTTTTGCCCTGTGTTCCAGGAGTAACTCTATCCCTTACCTCTCTAAGTTATAATTCTTGTTTTCCTGATTCTGGCATGTGATAAGAGGGATTTTGGAATAAAAAGGGAATCTCGCATTGCTGTCCATGGGTCGTACACCCAATGTTGCACAACGGAGAGCAGA
>NC_044495.1:6434710-6662210 GCF_902362185.1 Chanos chanos
CACGCACACATACGCATGCATGTGGGGGAACAAGAGAGACGCTCTGTCATTCACAGGAAACTTAACCACTTTGTTTTTTGCTTTTTTTTTTTTTTTTTTTTAAAGCTTCTCTTTTCCGTAACAAAACAAAAAAAATCTCCTCGTTCAGAGAACCACTTAAAGAGGTGAGGCGTGGACTTTTTTTTTTCTTTTTAAATGATGAATTTTGACAACACACGTAGCTTTACCTATGGCGGTTTATCCCTTTCCCAGTCTATCGGTCTTTTTTTTTTTTTTAATAATTAAAACGACCGTCTGGTTTTCTCGGCTAAAATGACCAGAGACTCTTCTGTTTTGTCATCTGTTTTCTTGTCGTGCCGGTTCAGAACTTAAGGACGGGATCCGGAATCTTTTCAGCAACATGATCTTTAATCAGACGGATGTGCTGACAGATGTCCCACAGTGCCAGCTGTCAGTCTTTTGATTTTGATTAGTCCATTCTGTCACGCAGAAAGGACCTCTTGACGGAGCTGATGCAAAGAGACTGGACCTCACACCAACCCTGCCGAACTCTTCCCTCACAGATGGGGATATTTGTTCTGCGCTCTGGGCGACCAATTCCGAGGGATGTTATTTGTAAGTATCTCTGTAAGTTTTGATCTCTCTTCAGATCTGCTGTTTCTAGAAAGATTGTATAAGTGCACATGAATATGCCCTGGAAGGAGCAACTTACAAAACCCAGCGTGCATGCTAAAAAAACCGACTACCGAAAAGGGCTGAGCATGTATATTTAATGTTGTCTTTAAAGTTAATGAAGAGACGTGTTTTAAAACTGCTCAAATACAGAGAGAGAGAGAGAGAGAGAGACAGAGACAGAGAGAGAGAGAGGGAGGGGGAGAGAGAGAGTGAGAAAGAGAGAGAGCTGAGACCAAATGTTTCCAGACAGCATTTGTTTCTGAGCGGTCGCTTTTCTTATCAGAGCGCAGCATACCTCTGGTGTCTCCACTGATCCTCTCTTTTTCTTTCTCATTTCTTTTTTTTTTATGTTCTGAATGAACCTGCATTCCTTTTCTTTCTTTCTTCTTCTTCTTCTTCTTCTTCTTCAAAAAAAGCCTTGGTGTGTTAGCCTCCCACTCTCCTCTATCTGTGTCTGTTCTTTCATTCTCCTCTCTCCTTCCTAGAGTTTTATTTTTCTACTCTCTCTCTCTCTCTCTCTCTATCCCTTTGCCTTTTCATTTCACCACTTTTTTTTTTAATTTCATCTTTTCGTACCCCCTCTTCTCTCCTCTCTTATTTCTCCTCCTCTTCCTGTTCTTCAGGGCAGTGCCCTCTGAGCTGAGATGACCTTTGGGGCTTTAGGAGCACACACAGGTAGACTGTACGGCAGCCCGATGTGGTCAGACCCGCAGAAATGGTCATTTCTATTACGCGTATTAGAGAGTCGTGACCTTCTGTAAGCAATATACGGGAAGGACGTCAGCGGAGGAGGTCAATAGCCCTCTGTATTAGATGCTCTGCTTTGTCCTCAGATCGCTCTGATTGCAAGACGATAAGGCGTTGGTCCCGAATTTAAATCGGTCGAAATTGAAACATTCTCCTTTCCAATACTGTATATCACAATGCACACGCAGTCTATTTTGAGATATTAAGCATTTTGTAATGTTCTTTTGGATAAGGTGCTTCCATTTTTAAATGTAATTTTGATTATTATGCAATTCTTAACGGCAAAAGGACAGTTACAACTTAAAGGCAGTCTCCTTAGGGCTGAAACTGAGCAACATCCACTGTCTACACTCAGCAGAGGAACAACAAATATTTAATGATTACTTTACACCCTTCCGACTGGCCACTTCATTTAATTAAAACTCGCGGATAAAAAAAAAACAAAAACAAGCGTTCAGCCACTGAGGCATGATTTTAACGACCTATTGTCGGGCTCTGTAAAGGTGCTGAGGCATTTCAGCAAGACAGGGCTTTAAAAAAAAAAAAAGAAAGAAAGAAAAAGAAAAAAAGAAAGAAAAAACAACCCTATGGCATCAGATGCTTTGACAGAATGATCATTGAAGAGGCAGAAATGGTGAGGAGACACAGCTGTGAAAACAGGACTACCTATCTGAGCATCTACCAATACGTCTGACAGGAACTGACAATGCAGCAGTTGACTGTCTGTATCTAAGAGAAGCAGGGCAGTTTAACAAACAGCCTGACTTTACCATTAGTGATCCAGTCCAAAATCACCCCTCTAGACCTCTTTATCTGCGACGGTCCCTGGCTGTTTTTGGTCTGCTGTTTTATCCATAACCTCCTTATCTAAGATTCATATATCTGTAGAAACCAGATCAGTGAGGCGCAGCAAACAGAGAAAGTGAGATGTCAACCAGAAATTACAGAGAACCGCAGCCTTTAGCAAGTGTGTGTGTGTGTGTGTGTGTGTGTGTGTGTGTGAGATCATGCTCTCAATCAAACACGCACAAACAAACAGAGAGGAAAAAATTGAAGATAGATCATGATAAAATACTGCTAACAATAAACACACAAAAATAGACAGATCTGGACCATATTTATGATTCTAATGTTTTTGTGCGTGTGTTTATTTACAAACCCAAGGACATAGCATGCTTAGACAGACAGAGTTTGGAATCGTTCTCGGGCGGTGAGGGCGTGAGATGTTTTTTTCCCCCCCCCCCCTTTTTTTTTCCCTCTCTACAAAAATGTCACAAATGAGGTTATAATTACGACTGCGCTCTCCGTGCACGAACAGCTCCGAAGATACACACACTTCTGTCATCGGTGAAATTAGCTGAAGGAAAAAAAAAATCCATTATCAAAGTCATTGAAATGATCGTAAACTTACAGTTCACGATCACATTTGTAATTGTAGTCTAACTAAACATGACCTGGCGTGAAATGTTTGCTCGTTACTGTGCGGAAGATGTTTTCATCACTGGCACAAATAATAAAAGCAATTTCAAAAAAGGACAGTTGCACTGCCGCAGATGTAAACAAAGGTTGGGGGGGGGGAGGGGGGGGGGGGGCGGGGGGCGCTGGAACATTGTTTAGTGTTGACATGATTGGCTAGTTTAGAGCTGAAATGTTTGGGGGATATTTTGGGCCTTTGCTCTTACCTGAGTTTTGTATTACAGTTATGACTAATGTAATTCTCCAACTGTACCATGCCGAAAGTCCCCTCGGGAAGCTTTGTCATAGGGCTCCATGCAGAATGCCAGCTATGCAGAGATCTTCCATGGGTCAATGCTCTAACCCCGGGCATGTTGGAAGCACAGTGCCAAAGATTTACTGGCCTGTCTCCAAGCACACACACACACACACACACACACACTCACCACACACATACAGGCACACATTTCTCTCTCACTCACTCACTCACTCACTCACTCTATCTATCTATCTATCTATCTATCTATCTATCTATCTATCTATCTATCTATCTATCTATCTATCTATCTATCTATCTATCTATCCATCTATCTATCTATCTATCTATCTATCTATCCATCTATCTATCTATCTATCCCTCTCTCTCTCTCTCTCTCTCTCTCTCTCTCTCTCTATCTCACTTAGACTGAGCTTTAGACATGCTCACATTGCTCTTTGCTGAGGCTGCCCCGTGCAGAGTGGTTGTGTAAGAGGGACCGGCGGGCTACTCAAGGTGTTCCGTTACTGCAGACCGAGGACAAACAACTGTGATCCGGTCAACCTAAACCTAACCTCTGGCCAAGACTGGGGAGAAAAAAAACGTCCAACGTCTCTCTAGCTTCAAATCTTCAGTGCAGGGGTGTCAGGTCTCCTTCCTGCGGGGGAAGTTGTGCTTTTTCGTCTCTTCGGTTCATCTCGGAACTTAATCGAGTGAGGAAATGAAGGAGAGAATTGGTTCGAGAGCCCTTTTAAAATTATTGATTTGAAGCTGATTGGAAGCTTGCCCAGCAAGCCTGAGGACACACAACACACCCCCCTCCATCCTTCCACCCACCCACCCCCCCTCACTGCACAACAAGATTCCTGAAAAGCCCGGCTTTGGTCGTTCAAAGAATGAGTAATCGAGTCGGCACACGTAAGGCTCATACTTAGGCTGTGAGTTGCAGTACAGCTGAGAGCAGCTCTTCTCTCTGAAAGAGCTAAAAGTAGTGAAGCTTTTACTCGCAAAACCAGACAAGGTCATCAGTCAGGGTCACTTCTTTAGTACACATCACTGTCTGTGCCATGCCATAAATACCACCACTTCTGTCATCAGAAATACACACACACACACACACACACACACAAATCTCATTTGCTATTCATAAATGCAAATGCTTTCAGAAGACTGACCATCCAAACACACCATGGTGCATACCACTGCATGCATTTAGATTCCTAGATGCCAGTGCTACACGATGACCGGAAGATTTCTTTGGAAATATATAGAATCAAGGATGGTGTTCACTGTTAAGTCAATGATTTAAGAGCATGTGCTGTTAATAAATTATAAATGAGTAAACTCATTTTAAAAGGCAGCAATCAGAAGGACAAATTCATTCATTTTGGCAAAGAGAGCCAAGCTTTCGCTGTACACAGGTGAGAGTTTAGAGCAGTTTCTCAACTCCTGTGGACCAACCAGACGGCACATTTTGGCTAACGCCAAGCACTGGCTTTCCTTATTCAACAGGCCAAGGTCAAGGTAATCAACAGATAAGTTGACTCGTGCGTGAAAGTGCTAGGCTAGTGAAAAAAAAACCTTGCTGTCTTCTAAGTCCTCGGGAGAAGACTTAAGAACTGTTGGGGTATTTTGTGTTGATGCCATGAAAGCGTTTCTAAACAGCTTCAGTAATCTAACACATGGAAACATATTCAGGCTCCTCATACCTGCAACTGGTCAGTTTTACAAACTAAAATGTGCATTGCATCTTAATGAGCTTAAGATAAAGTACATGTCATCAGATTTATGTTATAAGAGGACAGAGCGGGCTGACAAGACAGGTGACTACTTTGCATGACAGCTATGGAAACTTGATTAGTAGATTTCACCATGCCAGTGGACAATCTTGTTTAATACGTGAAGAGGTTTGTCCTTTCGTTCTCGTTTCATTAAAAACAAAAACAAACAAATAACAACAAAAAAGAGAAACAGAAAGAAGTCTTACAAAAACATAGGTACATGGTGTGCATACATAAGGGGAACGGAGACTCAATATATAGGGGGTAAAAACGTTTGTGTTAAAAGGTTTAAGAGTTCATGGAAGGTTCAGTCATTCAACGTTCCATGATGTTTAAAAAAAAAACTGTGAATTCAGCAATAGGCTACATCTCAATACTTAATCTAAACCTCTGTTATATAAGGGAGAGAGAAGGAGAGAGCGAAATCGCTTAGTGCATTGGGGAGCAGGGCGTTCTTGGTGTTTTTGTGCGTGCTAGTGTGAGGAGCAGTTTGCGGTGAGTCACTGAGTGAGTGAGAGAACGCACCGTCACCCGTGTGTCAGTGCGTACCAGTCATAATTAATTCATGCGCTTCCTGCGAGCAAAGCCCACGCCTTACAAACCATTTCAGTCCGAGAGCCTCTAGAGAACCTCTAGCTTCAGGACAAAGAAAGTCCTCCATCACAGAACACTTCCCAGTCTATGAACAATACCTTGATGTCCGCTGAAATTAATGCGCGCCCGCACACACGCACGCACGCACACACACACACACACACACACACAAAATCAATTGGTTAGCTTGATTATATACAAAGTGGAAACGGATTACGCGAGAGCTTCAAGTCACAGGTGTGAATAAGATCGGGAAGTGTGAGACATACTGGATTAAATTAAATTTCCCGAGTGGAAACTGTTTGTGCGTCAATCGTTCTGCTCTCCGACTAAAAATAGCCCCTCTCTCTCCATGTATAAACACTGGTCATTTGTGAAAGACCATTAACGTTAGCATTAACCAACACTGCATTATTTTTAAACTGTGCCCATCTAACCCTCTCAAGATCAATTCTGTCGCCAAGTCATTTTAATTACCGTAATGACAGAAACAGTAGTTAAGATAATAGCATCTGAAACAGTCAGGGCAGGCAGGTTTGAGACCGGGACTGTTTGTCTGCTTTACAGAGTAAACTGAATTTCACTCTGTGTCATTGTCTGCTTCAGTCTGTCGTTTATATCATGGGAACTCAATCTCAGCGCGGCCAAACACAGCCGTAACAAAATAAACAAAAGTCGCTGAAAACTGCCCCGTAGTCTTTCCATGTTTGTACAGAGTGAAATGAACACATTTTTATTTTGATTCAGACATGTTACCTCAAAGAGAAAAGCAGAACTCTGCCATGGCGGAGAGAGAGATAAGAGAAACATCAGAAATGACAGCAACACGGGCAAAAAAAATAAAAAAATAACCGACATCAAGGGCTACCTGAGCTAACCGGTGCTGTGATGTTGATTACACGAGGGATGTAAAATGTCATGGTGGTAAGCTGAAGGGCAAGGCAAGGATTTCTCCCACCTTCACGCCGCGAGCGCAATCCTATTTTGTGTTAGGCCGTTGACTGCCGGGGAAAGGTTCCTGCTAGCAACTGCGTGCAATCGGAATTAAAACTGAGAGGAGAGGTCACTTAAAACGTGAAGTTGTAAGAGACTCGACCTCGATCAAAGGCCAGTAGAACATATTTAAGTGAATGTCCAGAGTGGGGCTGAACTGATAGAAAATGAGACCAGATCACGGTCGAAGAGTGGGTCAAACGGTTAGATTACTGCTCAGGTCACGATCATGTTAGGCAGTCACTCTGCCTTTACTAATTCCCTTGTCAAATAGTTCCAAGAGGAATGAATGAGTTAAAGAAACGGGGGGATGCTTGAATGCTACACAGTCTCTTTATCAAGCCATTTTATCTCATTCTGACAGATGTGCAATCTGAAAAGATATTATGACGCTGTCAGTCTTTCACATTGACTTTGTATCTTTGATTGAAGTGAAGATGAGACCCACTGTGAGGTAAGATCAAGTTGTGATTTTAGTAACCTGTTGCCCTCCTTCCGTTATTGCGCTTGTGACTCTCTCCAAAGGATTACGCCATTTCCATTTTTATAGCTAATGTTATTTCACAGGGATGATTCCTTTATTTCTTATGGAAAAATAAAAGATATTCCCTCACGATCAACATAAAAAGATGCAGCTTGCATGATACTCACCCAATTCAGATAATGAAGGGGTAGGAGCCAGACTGTCTGTCATACGTTTTATAGCAAAGAGCTCTCAGCGGACCTGGCTATCCAGATGTTTTTATTAAAGGAACATTGCTGTACAGGGAGCCAGTATATGAGTAATAATGGTCTTCATTTTTTAATTGAGCAGCTATTCGTACAAAACAGATGCCATTCCTCATACAGGTAAGTTTTGTGTTTAAACAAAACTGCGCATAAACCAATTGAACGTGTCACATGAATGAGACCTCAAATTGTTTTTTTTACCTCCAAACGGTATACACCGTCGCTCGCGCAAATACACAGGCACACAAGCGCGCACGTACGTACACACACACACACACACACACACACACGCATGCATGCACCCACATTAAAAAAAAAAAAAAAACAGAGAGACGGACACAGACAGAGGGGTGACTTAAAGAGAGACAGAGAAAGAGAGAGAGTGTGAGAAAGTGAATGAGAGAAAGAGTGTGAGAGTGAATGATTTGTGCTTACAAATGGATACTGGACAGAGAAACAAATATCCCTTACAACAGTTTTATCTGGACAAATGTATCGGACAAAATGCCATTGCCGCTTTTGTCCCCCCCCCCCCTTCTTTCTTCCCACCCTGAAACCAACAGACCTTCGTTTCATCAAAGTCAGCGCTGGCCCTTGTCATCCAGACACAATAGCTTTTTCTGTCTCCATGGAAACCACAAGGGACAGAGACAACACAGTCCCATCTCCGTCTTTGCCATGATGCCATTGCGTCACATGTGCCGTGTCTGGTTCAAAATATAAGAGCAGAAAAACTCAAAAGTTACACAATGTGTTTTGATACTCCGTTATAAATTTCATGATGTCAGGTTAACTGAGGCGCTGAAGACACTGAAAGCATGTTTGTTGCTGTATAGTTAAAAAAAACCCACCATATTTATTCAAATTTCTTTGAGGAGAAACTGTTTTCATCTGTGGCCTTGCTGTGAGAAGGCAATTGTCAAGATTGGTATAGTACAAGAAGATTGGGAAAGTACAAGCAATCTGGGAAGTCTGTTGGAGTTATGAACTTTAAGATATGACTCAGATATGACGGATGGGCGTCAGGTCTCTGCCCAATCCAAATTGTCTAAACAATCTAAATACGTGTCTTAATATACAATAACAATACTATGCACGAGAATTTATAATCTTTTCTGCCATCTAGTGGCCAAATGGAGAAATCAGCTCAATGTTTCTCTTAAATGTCAGTCAGACTGTCTGAAATGATTTTTGTAATTCTCCATGATAAAACCAGAACAAAAAATGTCACTGCCCATTCATAATTGTTGTATTTTTTGTGTTTGTTTTTTTTTTTCCAGAAGATCAAGGTCAACATGGAGTGTAAGGCACATGTTGTGCTCACAGAATGAGCTCCCTATAGGGGTAGAGTGATTGAAGGAACATGGAGGGCAGGCAAATTGAGAACACCTCCATCAGTGGCAATGCGTCAGACATCCATCTGGTCACGCACAGCATGTGGGAGGTCGTCACCATAGCGACAGTGTCGGCCATTGTTAGCCTGATAACAATCATCGGAAACGTTCTCGTAATGTTGTCCTTTAAGGTCAACAGCCAACTGAAGACGGTAAACAACTATTACCTGCTAAGTTTGGCTTTCGCGGACCTTATCATTGGCGTTTTCTCAATGAACTTATATACCTCGTACATACTAATGGGCTACTGGTCACTAGGGAGCCTTGCTTGTGACCTGTGGTTGGCCCTAGACTATGTGGCTAGCAACGCGTCAGTGATGAACTTGCTGGTCATCAGTTTTGACAGGTACTTCTCTATCACAAGGCCCCTGACGTACAGAGCCAAGCGGACACCCAAACGTGCGGGCATCATGATCGGCCTGGCATGGCTCGTGTCTTTTGTCTTGTGGGCCCCTCCCATCTTATGTTGGCAGTATTTTGTCGGGAAGAGAACCGTCCCAGAAAGACAGTGTCAGATTCAATTCTTCTCCGAACCTGTGATAACCTTTGGGACAGCAATTGCTGCTTTCTACTTCCCTGTCTCTGTCATGACGATCCTCTACTGCCGGATCTACAAAGAGACGGAACGTCGCACCAAGGACCTGGCTGAGCTCCAAGGCATCAACTATTCAACGGAGTCTGGCAGCAGTAATGTCCAACCGCAGAAAACCATCATCAGATCTTGTTTCAACTGCAAGCAACTCAGCACCACCACCAGGGACAGGAACCAAGCCTCTTGGTCCTCCTCCAATCGCAGCAACACGACCAAATCTGCTGTTGTTTCCAATGACGAGTGGTCCAAAACCGATCAGCTGACCACCTTCAACAGCTACGCTTCCTCTGAAGAGGACGAGCATTCGGTGTCTCCAGGTGCGTTCCAGCCAGCCTACAGGAACCAGGGATGCGCTGGCGACAACAGCAAAGCAGCGGCAGAGACAGCCAGCGAGAGCGAGCAGCTTAGCGGCTACGTGGACGAGAACTTCTACCCGTCGCCGGTGAAGAACAGCTCTCAGAAAAGCAAGAAGTGCGTTTCCTACAAGTTCAAACAAACCACCAAGGAAGAGAGCCCCCAGCAGGCCAAGAACGGCGACACAAAAGCCGGCCCTTCGTCCTTCTCTTCGGCAGAGTCCGTGAGCGTTCCGTCCACCTCGTCCTCCTCCAAACCGACAGACGCCACCCTGAAGAACCAGATGACCAAGAGGAAGAGGATGGTGTTGATTAAAGAGAGGAAGGCAGCCCAGACTCTCAGCGCCATCCTGCTGGCCTTCATCCTCACCTGGACACCTTACAATATCATGGTGCTTATCTCCACCTTCTGTTCCAACTGCATCCCCCTCTCCCTGTGGCACCTCGGGTACTGGCTCTGTTACGTCAACAGCACCGTAAATCCCATGTGTTACGCCCTCTGCAACAAGACTTTTCAGAAGACCTTCCGGATGCTTCTTCTGTGCCAGTGGAAGAAGAAGAGAGTGGAAGAGAAGCTTTACTGGTACGGTCAGAATCCAGCTGTGAGCGGCAAGTTGACCTGAATTCACCCAGATGAGAGGAGAGAGAGGCATGGCTGGTATTACAATACCGTAATATTCTGGAACACGGTCATGTGGCCATCAGGAATATGTTTGGTCATGACTGATATTATCACGAATAACAGATTATTCTTTATATAGTCTTGTTCCAGGACTATTACAATGCACAAATTGCAAATACACATCAATATGAGTTCAGCTTTTCTGAGGACCAATCGAAAGTTGAATCAAGTTTTAAATACAATTTTGTTTTGTCTATTGTTCCAGATTTATACGTTTACTGTTATCAAAAGGCACAAACAAGTATTAATATTTCTTGGTCAGTCGTCCATAAATGTGTTATTATTAATGCAGATATTTTGCTTGATACAACTCTAGTGTTCAAGGGCTATATTACTGTTTTGTTTGTCTGTTTATTTGTTTTGCCATAGCAATGTGAAGTGGATATAGAGCAGCCTATCCAAGATTGTACAAGTTCATCAAAGGCCTTTTTTTTGCACATGTGCCATCCTCTAGACAAAGAACAAATGAAAACAAATCCTGCATTCCACCAAGGACAAGAGCACTGGTCCCAGGTTCATTACGCAGACAGAAGATCGAGAGTGAGAGAGAGAGAGAGAGAGAGAGAGACAGACAGACAGACAGACAGAGACAGAGACAGAGAGAGAGTTGAATAAGTATTTTCATTTTTCAAAGACAAAAAAAGCACAATTTTGCTCTCGGCATTATAATTCTTCATTTTATCCTCGCTGTTGGTGAAACCATTGTTCCTGTTGTAAATTCCATATAATCTCAATTAATGAAATGTGGCAGATGTGTCGCTGTGAGTGTTGGCTTTATCAGGTAAGATGGAGCGTTTTGTTTTGTTTTTAACTCCATGCTCACGGACAATGAAAAAATAAACTAGATGTTCTCCAATCAGCTTAGTCGTGACTCACATTCATGTTGTGTAACCGCATAATAGGTTTTTCTTTCTTACTTTTCTTTTAGTGCTGTATCCAATTTAAATGTCATTTTCCTCCCTTCTAAATGTAAGAAACACATTTTAGCGTTCAGCATTGTTATCATTTACAAAAATGAGCAAAACAAAAACAAAAAAAAACCAAGAAAAAAACATTTGGGGGGGAAAAAAAACCTACAGTCATTTAGCAGCTTTCTCATGGGAACATTTTATTCTGTGAGAATGTTGTCCTGTAACCATCACAAAAAGGCTGCTCTGGATGCAATTACAAATTAATTTCTCTCCGGTACATTCAAAATCTTGTTAGGTAATAAACGTTACCAGAATATTAAATCTAAGACGATAGTGAAAGTCGAAATACAAAACCGAAGAAAACTATTGATATTGCTTTTTTTTATTGATTTTTTCATGTCAAGTGGCATTTTGCATTTGATATTGTACATGGTAGGTTTACTTTACTGAAATTTGTGACTGTGTTCCTGTGCATGTCGGATTTCTGAAATATACACCTGTTCAAGCAAAAACCAATATAATGTTAGTGTGACTTTCCAACACCAGTAATTATTGCATTACATAGCAGGTGGCCAGTTCTCCTCCTGGAGGGCCGTAGTGCCTGCAAGATCTCTTCCCCAATTCCCATAAAAACAACCAGAAAATCCAACCAAGGCCCTTAGGAGCCATCTGAATAGCAGAAGGAGGTGTATTCGATTAGAGGCTGGCACAAAAATCACAATGGAGTACTGTCCTCCAGGAGCACGATTGGCCACCATCTCATTTTACACTCCAACACTTAAAATTAGGTACTTAATCACACTGAATAAAGATGTAAATGAGTCAAGTTCTGTGACAGGGTGAAATTTGATTATATTAGATTAGATTAACCTCCCCTCCACAGTCTGTGTGTTGTCCCATTCTACAATCAAGAGATACCTTCGTGATTAGCTCTTTCCCCCTCCTGTAGATTAACTCCAAAGCTCTCAGGACCACTTTGATGTAATTCCCTATGTTCTAGGTGATGTAATCACAGTTCATCCTTCTTACAGTCCCTGCTGTGGATCACCTTAACCAAGTCAGATGGTTTCACCATCATCCAGGCGTATTTGCACAGGTGCTCCTTGTTGCAGTCCTTCTGCCAGTAGATCACGTTCCTGCGATTGAGGTTGGCTCCGGCGCAAGCGTCGTACCACCAACCTCCACCGGCCACGCCCTGGAACTCCAACTTGGCGCAGTTCTGGAAGTAGTTGTCATTGTCGCGGTCCTTGGTGGTGAACCTCTGGTTGTCGTGGAGATAGTTTTCAGTGTCCAGGGTAAGGGCATCCACAGCGGTGCCTTGGAACAGACCCAAACGTAAACGATACTGGGCCTCCTCGCCTTCCACCAGAACGGGGTCGTATTCGCCCGTCTTGGTGACGGCATCTTTGTCCACCAACTTGATGCCTAGTTTGTAGCGTCCGGGTCCGCTCGTTAGCTGATGGAGATATTCGTTTCCAAGCCAGTGGTTCCCCATTAGAGTCCCAAAACCTGTTTTGTACTCCTCCCACGAGCGGTCAAAATCCACAGAGCTGTTGACAGTGATGTGCTGCACCACGGTCCAGCCGCCATCTTGCATGGCACAGAAAACTGCGATGGGGGAGTCCGCAGGCTGGATCAAATAAACCCCGTCCTGTGCTTGGCCCCCAGAACCGTGCCACAGTTCATAACAGTCCCTGGGCAAGACTGAGAAACAGAGAGATAGAAAGTAATTCAGTTAGGACTACGTAAACAGCGCTTCAGAAAAGTGTTGCGAACGCCATGTAATGTAATTTTCCTGTCTCAGAAACAAGTCCAGGTTCAGACAGCTCATCATAACATCATCATACTTTTCTTACTTCAAGTTCTCATTGTCGAAACTGTCAATACCAGACCACTACAGCGCATAATAAAAGTAATCTTTGTTTATTTCTCTGTCATACTATGGGAATTTGGTTTTGACATCTGTGTGATGTCAAATTGGTGTTGACCGATTTTTTTTGAGTGTGCCAAATACTTTATTTTCAGACAGAACAGTTCAATGTCTGTTTGACTGAATTTGACACATGCGGTAAATACAAAGCAGTTCCCAAATCTGCATTTGGTGTCTGATGATAAAGATTCCTCAATGTCATGTACCGTGTCCTAACAGAGAGAAAAAAAAAACCTTCCTTGTCTACTAGATCTCACTAAATCATTCTTAGAGTTGGCGTATCTCTGTCGGGCGAAAGTGTGTCACAGAGACAAAGGTCTTGTGTATGACTGACATCCCAAACCGTGCAGGAACTGTGACCTCCAGACACGACGTGTTAAACGCTTTGTCAGTCAGTGGGTCCCTTTGATGGAGTTTGACCTATGACAGTGCAATGTCATTAATTCAGTCAAGACAAAGTAGCAGTCCTCTCAATTATGTTTACAAGCACTGTCTTGAAACTCTTTCAGAAACTGCTAAAACGAGTCAAGATCCTGAGAGATCAGATCTGTATTAAGAAATGAAATTTTCTAAGGAACCAAAATTCAGTTGGTCCACTTGTCTTCTTATAAATCAAGGCAGTATGTTGCCTGGTAACACTGACAGACGTAACTATGTTTGTATCGGCATAGATTTCTTTTTTTTTTTTTTTTATGGATGTACTGTAGAGGTAAAGTGAATAGTGAAGAGAACTGTGAATCCATTTTAATATTTAAGATGTTTAAGATGTTGTTTTATTTATACACAAGGGAAACACTGTCAAGAACAGTAAGAATCCACAGGTTGTGGTCTTGTACCTTTCTGTCCCAGGTTCAGGATGAACTTGTGCTCATCACTGGAAAGCAGATGAATGTTTTTAGCAGGGGGACCCTCAGCTTGCACATCCATCACACTGAGCCCACACATGAGAGCCATGATACAGGTCCCTAAGTGCTTCATCTTTCACCTCAATCTCCCTACAGAGGAACGAGAGAAATTAACTAACAGAGAACAAGAAAGAAAAGAGAGGAAGAAGAAGAAGAAGAAGAAGAAGAAGAAGAAGAAGAGGAAGAAGAAGAAGAAGAAGAAGAAGAAGAAGAAGAAGAGGGAGTTCCCAGCCTGTTCTGTAGAGCCATCTCCTGATTGACGATAAGGCACTAAATTACCCAAACACACAATAATTCAATGAACCATAGTCATGACTGCTGCTATTAGTCCAATGTAAGTGTGTAAGTGTAAGGAAGTGGGAGATCCTAATCAAAACTAATGTCCACTTTGGTACAGCCTATTTAGAATGGATGAAAGAAAGAAAGAAAGAAAGAAAGAAAGAAAGAAAGAAAGAAAGAAAGAAAGAAAGAAAGAAAACTACACAACAGACTTTATCTGAGCACTGTAAATGTTCAGGAACAACTTTTGACAGGTACACGGATGGTAATGAATGGGAATCTACTGATCAGCTTACCTTTTCTGCGACCACCTGTATTTCCTTTGTACCTGCGTACGCGTGCCGTGTCTCTGTTAAGTGAAGCCACAATGACAGTGAGCTGCGGTTGAATCAGGGTTGGAGTGCAAACAAGGCTGCCAACCTGCATTTCAGAGTCCACACTATAGCAGCCACATGCTCATGAGTGAGCTCCGTCAACCCTGTTACCGTGTGTGGACTTCAGCCTCAGTGTCATGTCCCACCCAGGGTTTTATCATCTAAGGATAAGACATCTAAAAGCGTAAAGGAAGTAACCCTAGCATTGAAAGATAATGTTTACATTGATCTAAAGAAAGGTAGTTGTTTTGTTTTTCTTTTGGCCCTGACTTAAGGTTCAGTGATCGGTTCAATGACAGTACTGTCCTCTTGCTCGTTGTCTCTGTGTTAAACGTCACACGAGAAAGGAAGGACAGGCCATAGGTTGAAACTTCGTTTTATCTGTGTCAGGTAGGCCCATTACCTCATAGAGCGCCTTTCCTGTGTCGGTCATGTTTTCACCCCCCCCCCTTACTCAAGCTAAATGGGGATAACAACCTTTGGCTCCGTGTTGGAATTACCTCATGGCTTTTATTTGAACAGCTAAAACAACAGAGGCACTGTCCGATGTCAAGCGTGCGAAAATGAGAAGCAGCATCTGGATGGGAAGCCGGCATCCAAATGATCTGATGATTGGCTTTGGACAGAATCGTGTTTGCGTGAAAGTTCTTTTCCAAATTTGTTCGGAGAAAGTCTGTCTTGAGGAAAGTCTGGAGGGATTATTGATGATGACAGATTTTTTTTTTTCAATCATAAGCAGCTAGTTGAATATTATCAAAGAAGTCTGAATGAAATCACATGTACAAATGCTACTAATAAGCACTGTTCATATTTGGTCCATGGTAGTTATGAGTCAAGGTAAAACCATGGAGTACGTAAGACCACAGCTGTCTGTCTGACCGTGTTAAGTCTGATTTGTCTGTCATATTGTGATTCCGTGTTAGTTAAGAGTCTTCCCGTGTTCACTGTGGCAGATGGCGCTTGGTCGTGGGCCAATATGCGCTTGACTGACTCGCCCTCCTGTTAGAACTGCTGACACTGTCTCTGACCATCCCAGTGGGTCCACCATCCCACCTCTACTCTGCACACTCCTACTAAATTTAAACCCCTCCTCTCACCGACTGTCCTCACAACTACCTCTGTAAACACACGCTCTCTCTCACGCCATGGATCAGTATCACTGTACATAGCAGAGCAGCTCCAGTTGAACGAATGAATGAGTGGACGACCTTAGACCCAACAGAGAGGCTCTGTGGACATTAAAGTTGTTTTTTTTTAGCTATAAACACAAGTGAAATAAACACACACAAACAAGAGAGTGTAATATCTTTAGACTTTTATTAGTCTCTGCTTTCAATAAGTTAGATCTGCTTGTGTTGATAAACTTTGTTTAATAATTCACCAATAAATGACAGATATTTTATTGCAGGCAAGCAAAAACCCACTCATTCACAAACGTAAGCTCTCGCTTAAGGAGACACGGAGGCCATCATCATGACAAATCTACCAGCATGGTAGGAAAAGCTTGCTGAGAAATTACAGAAGGCACAAAATAACTTAATGCACACAAAGGCAGATTTTCTTCAACACACAATGAACCGCTGTCAGACAGAACCATAACAAGAGGTCCGGTTGAAAATCCTTAGCTTGACAAATGACAAATTAATCAGCAAAACAACTTTACAAAAGCAACGATTCAAAGGCACAGAGAGAGGTTACTGCACAGATTTGCAGATTTCAGTTTTGTTCAGTTATTGACTCTTTGACATACTAAAGTGCCTAATTGCTACATTGAAGAAACAATGTTTGTGGTAACAATATCTGTCAGGCGCATGACACGTAAACGCTATTTCCTCCTCTGGGGACCACCCCTGGGACCTCGTCCCCCACCTCCTGGCTTTCCGGGAGTCTTGGATGAAAAGAGCTTAGTCATGAACTCGGAAACGTCCGGAAGCTCGTGGTTGGGGTTAAGCATGTTCATAGACTGCTCCATTTCCTTTCAAACAAAGAACAAAGACACATCATCAACACCCGAGGGGGAAAATTTGCCCTCCGTACACATTCAGGCCTGTTTTTACAATAACCGCTGAGTAGGTAAACGCCGAACGCAATTCTTGTGACACAACGGTTCAATAGACCAATATTTATCATTGTTCGTTTTTTTGTTGTTGAGTGCATTTTTGAAGTCTAGTGTATCAAGACACGACTCACAGCCTGACAGAGCATAAATGGCTTTACAGTCTGTCTTAAGGATCAATAGTAAAATTCACCGCTATAGCTGACCTCCTCTGAGAATGAATGAGAACAGCAGTCAGTAGATTATATGCTTTATAAAACAACTTTCCCTCTCTAGAAATACATCTTTTGGGTTTTTTTTAATCCCTCTGACATTTGATGAACATTTATTTGGAAATTCAATATTGAAAAACCCTTGTATTACCCTCAACATTAAAGACCCTATCCGTGGCCTTATGGTTAGAGAAGCGGGCTTGTGACCACTGGTTCGATTCCCAGGACTGGCAGGAAACTTAACTCCCAACTTGGGCAAGGCACTTAATTCCCAACTACCCCCCCCCAGGGCGTAGGTGTGCTGCCCACTGCTCCTGCACCTCGTGCTTGTGTGTGATCACGACTGGTGTGTATGGATGGGTTAAATGCAGACACAGTGTTCACAGTGTGTGTGTGCAGTCAAGGAGATTTAATTAAATCCACAGTTTTTCCTCACATGATCACTTGTTTGACAAAAGCGCGAGTGCTAACTATGATGTTAAAAACAAACCCTTGACCGGATGAGAGCCAATAACATAGTTATATAGAGTGTAATTCAACTGTAGCATGAGGCATACAAAACCTAGAGCTTAAGTCACGGAGGGTTCTGACCACACGACCACATGAGTCTTTGATGAAAAATAAAAACATGCTGTGCAGTGACATGAAGGTGTGCTTCAGATATTCCTTCATTACATTTCAGCTATTGTGTCATAACACAAAATCTTCATGAAAGACTAAAGTAAAAAAAAAAAAAAACGTACCCTTCTCATTTCCGGGTCATTTGTGTTGACGACTTTAGGAAGAAGCAGAATTATCACCAGAGGAAGAACCATCATTATCACCTAAGAAAAAAAGTCAGCGTGTATGTGTCTTGAATTATTTACTTAACACACCTCACAAAACCTTGACTCATACTTCAGGCAAATCCACAAATGGGTAAACTCATTCCCTGAGTGGCTCAAATAAGATCGGGCAATCTCTTACATTTCAACGTCTTAAGCAATAACTTGGTGTAAAACTACCATGGGAAGAACTGAGAGGCATCTATGCCACTCAGGAGTGTGACAGTGCACTTCTGACCTAAAAAAGACATAAACGGGAGTCACCCACCACTGGGTTCATGAGGAAATCTGTCCAGCCCCAACTCTCACGCCTCACAAAGTAAGCGTGTTTGCCGGTGCTCCTCATTTGGAGAGGATATGGCAACCGCACCACCTCAAACGTCTTGATATAATTAACAATGCGGGCCCTACAAGACCAAAACAAGACGCCAGAAAAAAAAGAAAAGAAAAGAAAAAAAGAAAGAGAGAAAGAGAAAGAGAAAGAACCTGACGTCGTTTTTCTTGATTCATGGAGTGGGCAGCCATAATGCATGACCCGAATTCATTACTGGACACTTTACAGCAATATTGTTATTACATGTTAAAATATCTGATGGTCATAAAGTTATCATAAAATGTATCAGCAAAGCGCTAGTTTCTGTGTAGCATGTAGAACATCTAAACGCCTTTGAAAAACACTCATTAGAAAATAACGCCGGCACACACATAACGTGACGCAGTCATTAGGTGGCAGGCTACAGAAACAGTTTGGGTTTGGAAAAAGCATTACAGTTGTATGTGTGAGTGACTTATCAGGCAACCATATCTGCCAATTCAGTGAAGTACCTCATTTTTCCTATGGATGTAATGTCTACACGGACAGGTTCAAATCTGTAGGATGGGGATACAATTTCCACCACATATGATCCGGATGGAACGTCACTGACTGCAAAACTTCCATCCTGTCTGGAGGGTTTAAATAACATGAGACGGAAAATGTCATACCTCTAAAAGCAGATAAAATCTTATTGGCAATGTAAAGTTATTTGGCTAACACATTTCAGACTGTGAGTTCTGTTAGGATTCTCAATACCGTTCGTGAGCTAGCTCGCAGCTTGATTTCAAGTTTGTTCAATCAAGGGGCACCTGAAAAAGCCAACGTGTTCCTCGCCGTCAACTAGCACACGAGCTGCAGAAATCCAATCCTGTGGTTTAACTCCTGGAACAATTGCACGGCCTTCGATCTTGAACTTATCACTATTAATCTGAACTGGCGTCCCACCGGGCCCAGGTTCCACATCAGAGAAACATGTGGAAACTCCAAATAAAAGTATATAAATTAACCATTGAAGCATGACAGTATTTCCTTTTCGAATGTTTGCGCGGGCAGGACCGTTAGATGTCATAATCATTTATCTTGATATGTGTTCACTTTGTAGGAACTGCATTTTACTTCAAATAAACACCTGTCCTAATTCCATGCCGTAGTGGATCTGAAAACAGAGTTAAGGCGCCGAGTAATGACGTCATATTAAACCCCCTACCGCCCCCCCCCCCCCCCCCCCCCAAAACTTTATTGACATTGTATTTAATTAACTACAACTCAGAAATATATTGGCCTCAGTCAAGTTTTCTCACACACATAATATCACCGCATAATACACATAATATCATTATTGTTTGCCTTCACATGATCCCTCGTAGTTGTATTGATTTCCTCTACCTCCACACCAATGCGCGAAGAGCTGGCGCAAATACTGTTCTCTCTTGAAAATGTAACAGCACCCACACACGTTTAAGAGAAAGTGGTTTCATAGATGTTTATTTGCGTGTATATAAATTCACAGCCTTTGACGTACTTTACAATCCATCAAAGCATGTAGGCAACATATCACTTTTGCAAGTTTTCAGAAATCTGAAACAAAGCAGGAAGTGTGTCTTTGAAGTCAGTTCACCTCTAGTGAAATTTAAAAAAATTTGTAATTATTTTCCAAAGCATTATAGTAACAGAAAAACACTGTCAGTTCAAGCTTAAATACAGATGGATATACCACTAAGCTGAGGGTAGATCTGATCAAAAAAAAAAAAAATCTATAAGAGTATTAGACAGCATTTTCAGCTTATGACTAAATTAGGTCAATATTTAGAGGAAACTGGTACAGGTAAAAAAAAATCAGTGCTGTAACTGTTTCTTTCATCACATGGTATCAGTATGAAGCTATCAGAAACGCACTTTTCCTTTTCAGCATCTAATTCATTCAGCATCTCTGAAGTATCTAATTCAAAAGAGATGTTAAGGTTTTGTTTTTTGGGGGGTTTTTCCTTTTGTACCTCAGTTATCAGATGTTTGAAGCTGGGAGTTTAGGAAATGGTAAAGTGCTGTTTATCATTTAACAATGTATAACAACAAATCAAAGAAAAACAAGGATACCTGTTGTGGAGTTATAAAGTAAAGAGTGGCTAATTCAGTTCCAGTGTAATAACAGAGTTACAACCTATTGCAAAGTGTAACCTTCAAGTCTATATGAGGTAGTTCCCTCAAAATCCCTGAACAATCCTCTTCAAAGCAGCAGGAGACTTCCTCCTGAACTGGAAATTCCAGCCTCTTGTGTCAAAGTGTCACGGCTCCGCTCAGCTTGTTACATTCTTTGACTTATGCACAGCTGAAATAGGTAGGGTTCTATTACCTGCAAAGTAAAATGACTGTGTTAACGAACCCATATTTTGTCATAATTATATATTTTATATGCTCTCTAAAGCAACTATTCAGTCACATCAATGCCCATTGAGACCTAGTCATAGAGCATTGGTTCTGTGACATTTGCACAAGAAAGATTACCTGTCTACCCTACTTTCCTTGTTGCCGCAAAATTAGATGTCTTAAGTGTCTATAAATGCTCTTATAATGTCTTTGGTCCCTCTTTTACCTTCCACATTTCACCAATACGCCCAGACGATGAACACAGACGAGATTCTTCTTCCCAGAGTTCTTGTAGCTGCTGCTTAATCACATGAATATTTCTAAAAAAACACAAATCATTAAATGTTCACTTTGGGGGGAAAAAACATATGTACATAGACCACAATTACCTGTCAGACTCCTAAGTGAGTGTCTGAAACTTTAACTTACCTCTTATCAGATGAAGTTATGTCAGACACACTCTCTCCATTTCCTGTGAGCTGTGGCCACCATAGTCTCAGAACAGACTGTATCCAATTTAATCCTGTAATTATATAACTGAAAGAAAAAGAGAAAACAGGATCAGATTAAATGTGGATCAAATTATATTCACGCTAATAGAACAAGTCGTGTTTCATTGAAAAAGTGCACTCACTCTTCATACTGACTTTGAAGAACGCTTTTCACTAAAGGGAAAAGGTCAACACAAAAGCCCACTGAAACACGCCTGCTCTTATTCTGAAGACTGTAAAGAAGTAAGAGGTCAAAATTAGGTTACAGTCCAAATCATTAAATGTTTATGTGTATAATATTACATAATTACCTCTCCGTTATAAAAGGTAAACAATGAACAGTAATGCTGGTGTCCTGGAGTCTACACAGATAAAGAAGAGGGCAATTAAAAGAAGAGCCGTGTCAAATTCTGTATCAATTACGGACTGAACTTAAATGCCCTTACCTTGCAAGATACGTTAGCAATTCCCCAACGTTTCTTTGCCACAGTGTTAGCGCTATACTGAGCTTTAAATTCCTCCCAAACAAAACTTGGGTCATTATACTGTGATCCTTTGATATCTGCCAGGACAGAGAGTAGATAAAAGATGCAGCAAAGATGTCAAACTTTGGATAAGATTTGGATAACTGTTAAAAGGAAAATCTTGGAAAGTTTTTAGTAGAAATGGTAACTCAGGAGTAGACACTCGAAGATATTTTTCTTCCCCAGACATGTTCAGGGTGCACAATAGAGAGGACCAAACCAAACCAAACCAAACCAAACTTTTTTTTTGTTTTTTTTGGAACAGTTTGTATTTGTACAATATCTTACGGGGAGAGACATTCCCTCTCAGCGCCTACCTTGGAGAAGTAGTCATGGTATCTGATGTCTGATGTTTCCATCTGGCAGTTCTGAGTGTGAGATTGTGTCAGCGGAAATTGCCAGGAATCTCCAAAGATCATGTCCTCCTCTTCCTTCCGTTCACTCTCCGTGCTGACTGTGTCAAAAGTCCTCCCCGTCACAGAGGGTCTCCTGCGTCCTCCGGAGCTCAACGTCGAGTGTCGAGTCTTCCTCTTGCAGGATACGACACGCTTCACTCTACCCGGGTTGTTTCCACAGCGACCACCTAAGTGCCTGTCACCGAGAGATATGATTAAGAAACCTGATTTATCAGTCCCAGACTCCAGACTGCGGAGGGGGGCGGGTGTGGGGGTGGGGGGGAGGGGGCAGGCAGGGTGAAATGGGAACAAAGCTTTTTGTTGTTGGAGCAATTGATGTTTTCTGTGGAAAATGCTCTCTGTTCTTATTGCTGATAAGACTGATAGATTGATTGTTTGTTCCTTGATGGGTAATGGGATGGGTGATAATTACCTCTTCTTGTTGCTGTCCTCCTTTTTTCCAGTATCCTCCTATTAAAGATATGCAAGGACATAACAAAACCATTTCCTGTTTTATTTAATCGTACATAAGAAAATTAAACACATAATTGGTCATCAAATACATTCAGTAAAACCCAACACTCTGTGCTTATTTAAAACAGAGATCAAATTTAACACACATAATGATTATGTAATAATAATATATCTTAATATATCTTTAATCTGTTTTAACTTAATTCCTGTAAAGTAACATTGGTCGTTTCCAGTTTGTAGCCTACCTTGTTTTTCGCAGCTGAAAATCTAACCTTGTACGTGAGAGATTCATTAGACAAGGCGTCCTCGGAGCTTTGGTATTCACTCTCCTCACAGTGAAGATCTTCAGAAAACATGCTGGGAGGTGAAACTGGAAACCAGAATTCATGTGACTGCTATTGACACTCCTGCAATATTCAATATTTACACATTAAAAGTAGCATTCCACCTTTGGCATTATGATACAGCCTATTTTAACAAGTGAACGACCTCATATTGAAGTACCTACGTGAAAGTAAAAGGGGCGTGTTCATAACTATGCTGCTGTCAGGATCTGTACTGTAGGTGTTTTATATACAAAGCTGTCTAACATCAAGCCATGCTAATGCTTTAGCGCTGTCTTGAGTTCGCTAAGGGGGAGTTCAAAGCATACTTCTATGTTAGATGTTGACATACTCTATCAATTAAAATATTACCTGACCAAACTTGAGTTACAGTATGATACCGTACCCATAATCCCTCAGTTTAGTCCAGCCTACATTGTTTCAAAACAAATGACGGTGTGCGTGGTACCCTGACATGTTAATCGAGAATGGAAAGAGAATTTAGAACTAAGTGAAGGTTTGTTTTTCCTGCTAAATGTCTGTCCTCAGTGTGTTGCGTTGAACGACAAACAATACAAGGAAGAAAGCAGCATCTACGCTGACAAGTGGATTACATTTAGCTTTAAGTACTCCAGGCCGTTTCGACCGGAATTAGCTGCTTTGTCCGACTACTGCAGATTGTAATTAAATAGTTTTATGATGCGTATGAGCTGTCCCATGCTTAACTGTTACTCAGTATGAACGTAGTCATTTCTGGTTATTTTTATTGTTTTGTTTGTTTGTTTGTTACCTCTTCGGCTAGTTAGCTAGATAGCATAGGATTTTAGTTAACGAAATGACACTCCATTGTTGTTGCAGCAACATGCATAACCACAGTATTCGCTAAGCTAGCTTGCTAACTTCGTAACGATAGCTATTTTTTTAAAGACATTAAGTTAATTTATTTTGTTGTGATTAACTTGTTGACTGTACGCATATTAGATTTAAGATACCGTGTATTAAACCAAACTTAAACGTGTCACGTAACTTGTAAGAGCCCAATAGTGATAATTGTTGTTGTCTGGAAATTGTAAATATCAGTGTTTTATGTTATAATGACAACAGTCCTGCTTTGATTATTCGAATTCTCATGTCATTAAAATTGTTGTTTTGCAGAATCACCACTTGGGACATTTTTATCAGTTCGGTTAATGTAGTGTGTGTTATTTCGTACTTGAGTTTAGTTTCAGTGAATTCAGGTTGATTTGATTTCGCTTCAATCGCATGTCTCTGTCAGCATGTCTTGTGACAAGTGTATTGTGATGATTTCTCTTTCTAGTATCTGAAAATACTTGCAGGGGCCCGTAGTATGTAAGATAACATGTATATGTTTCGCTTTAATCAAGAGTCCACCATCGTTCCACCAAATCCAGACCAGTTCATTTTAGGCTTCTCAGATATGCTGATAAAGTCATTTCTAGGTCACGCGCGTTCTTGCTTGGGTAAATTTGTCTGTCAGCGTCTCGATAACTGTTTTCTCCAAGTTATTGCTGACTTTATGGATCAGCAGTTTCCTATCATTATTCTAGTTGGCAGACTTGATTTATCTCAAGAGAGGTGCATATATTACTCTTTAATTTGTACTTCAGTGGAGACTGATTTGTTTACTCCAATACAGTGGTGAAGCATTTACAGAATATTTTTTTTTGTTGCATCAAAGGCCTTATTGCTCCTGGAACAAAGTCCATTGATTTTGTCAAGGTTCTGTTATCTGATGATGTGACTGGTCATAGGACCATTGTTGGTATTTTGCAAGTCTGAGTGAACTTCCTTTCTCATTTCTCCAGTGCACAGTAGGTTGATTCGGTGGGGCAAAGCAAAACGATGGCTACTACTCTGCTCCTTGTCCTCTTTGGTTCTGTGTCCTTGGCACTTAGCGTACCACCCATACATACCCAACCTGAACAGGTGCACATATCTTATCCAGGTAAGTTACCTGCATGCAATACAGTTCTGATATTTTTTTTAGTGTGTTTTTCCATAGGCAATAGACCTAATTTAAGGACATGTGCATATTCGTAACGTTCTTTGTACTTTCTGTGTGAGGTGAGCTTGTACAAGTTTGCCGCATCAAATTCGGCAAACGCTGGTGACTTTGTAAGACTGTCGTAAATGGTCTGTGTGAACAAGATGAATGCCACCCTTTTTGTTAATGAATGCATGTCCATGAGAACTGTGAATTTGTACAGTGGATGCCCCAAAATGCCACATAAGGCTAAGCAACCCCCCCCTCCTCCTTTTTTTCTCAGAAGTGTCATTTCAAAAACTGGCACCCAAGAGTAGAAAGAAATAAGCAGAACTTTAAAAGTTCTCTATGAACTCAAAATTCCCTACAAGTGATGGAATAGATACAACGCACTAGTCAAAAACAACATTTTTTAGCTTTGGAGTACATGACTTGTTCGACAGGTCTGGACCATGCGTAAATTTCAGTCGTACGAAAGAAAAAAAAAATTGAAATATGTGAAATAGTTGATCGCATATTCTTTTAAATTGCTTGTGGAAACCAATGAAGAACGAATCTGTCTGTGCGAGTGGTTCTCACATGAGGCCCATTGTCACAAAGCGGCAGTGTCACAGTGGCCAGGAAGAGTTCCCTTTAGCTCTAGAAAGAAGACATACCATGGGGAACCAGGACACAGAAGGGGGAACCCATCCTCCTCTAGCTCAACCAGGGTTATAAACGTATAGGGTTAGAATAGTTCATTTTATAGTTAAATTAATTCATGTAAACAATCTTAAAATTAAAATAGTTAAGTTTATTTAATTTTATGAAGTAAGAACTGAGACCTAGGTGTTCATGCATTTCTAGTTGTACAAGTGAATCCATATGGTCTGGCTTTTATAAGATTGGAGGACCTTATGACATCTTGAATGTTATTTGGTATTTGGGAGGGTTCTCATAGTTTTAGATACCCTTTTAAAGGGTCTGAGAGCTTTTTATAAGTTGTTTTAGTAACAGATGTAACAGATATGAGTTAATGAGTAATACTAGCCGAACGGTGCCAAATAGTTGTTTTTCAGAATACAAGATACAGCTATATAACTGAGGTTTAACAAGCATATTACACAGTTACATGTTTGGTCAGCAGTTGGTCAACAGAACTGAACTGCTAAAAGGAGTTTTATGATTTCTCCAAACTTCACAGTGTGTCTTGGTTTATGGATCTGATAGTACACCAGTCAATTAGATGTACATTGAGGACAGTGAATTCTTTTTTTTCCCCCAGGGGTGGAAGGCTCCATGGTGATAACCTGGACGACTCTCAGCGTGACAGAAAGTATAGTGGAGTACGGCCAGTGGGGAAGAAAGATGTTTCAGTTCACGGCCAAGGGAAACTCCACTTTGTTTGTGGATGGCGGCAGAGAGAAGAGGAAGATGTACATTCACAGGGTCATTCTAACACAGCTGGTACCAGGGACTGCTTACTGTAAGTGTCCTGTTAAGCCTGGCAAGGCAGAGACCACAGAGTTTAATTCTCAGCTAACTGGCCAGTGATGATCCATTTGTCCATGTGTCACTATGTAACACTATGTACCTCTGTGCTTATGTACGTTTGTGTAATCTCACTTTTGGCTAGGGGTTTTATTCAGATCTTCTATGTAGTCTTTCTTTTTACCAATCAATCAATCAATCAATCAATCAGTCAACCAATCAATCAACCAATCAATCAACCAATCAATCAACCAATCAATCAGTCAATCAATCAATCAATCAGCCAATCAATCAATTAAAACTTATGCCCATCCTACTCATTCTACCAGTTTAACACAGTGCTCACACGAGTATTAACAGTGATTTAGTGTAACAGAACTGGTTTGACTGTGTGTCATGTTCCTTATTAACTATTTGTGACACCCGTACAGTGGTGCTGTCAGTTTGCCATATGACAAAGGGACATTGCTATGCAAAGCATAAACACTATTCAAACTATGCATTGCACACTATGTGAGACTGTGTACGTTTGTGTCCTAGCACAGTTAGCATAGACATATGACAAAAAAAAAAAAACTTAGGTGCTTTTCTGTTTCAGTGTATCACTGCGGAAGTGATTCTGGGTGGAGTGACCTCTTCTACTTCACCGCCCTCAGGGAGACCTGGACGGACGGCCCCAGATTTGCCCTGTTTGGGGACATGGGAAACGAGAACCCTCAGTCTCTGGCCAGACTGCAGAAGGAGACTCAGGCAGGGATCTATGACATCATCTTGCACATCGGTAAGGCTCGAAATTCTCCACACACAGCCTTATTCACAACTGACAGAACCTCTGCTCTACACACCACTCTTAAATACTAATGTCTGTAGACTGTGTGACAGGATCACACTAAAGATGTTTTAGTGACTGGATATTTTTCTTTGCTGAAGCAAAGCAGCACTGAAGGTGGGTGGTGGTTTTACATATAGATGTGACTGAACACATTACTGCTGATATGTTTATTTGAGAACGCTCTGAAATGAACTCATCATGTGCTTTCCTGTTTTACAGGAGACTTTGCCTACGACATGCATGAGGTAAACTTTTTTTTTTTTTCAATTTGAAGTCATTGAATATCAACTGTCCAGTAACTGTGGCCTAAAAATGACCGCCAACATCCAATGTGCAAATATTCTCTGGTAGTAGCAGTCAGCGGAGCATTTTGGAGAGGTGTTAATGACTTTTCGGCTCAGACTTCGTCGAGAACATAGACAAGAGAACTCCCTGCATGTTGACTGCCGATCGAGAACCTCAGCTGAGCCAAACTGGCCCCCAGTATAAAACTCCGAGGACCGACCACGTGCCGACACTGAGGAGTGGTATGAAGCGCCCACTTTCATCGCTAAGCTAAACCTTTAGACCCACAGAACCAAGTAAAGACAGTACGACTGAGAGATGACGACGGATGAATGAGGAGTTTGTTTCATCTCCAGCAACAGTTTTCAACAGGCTCTACAGCTTCTTATATCCGTGTTTTTTTTTTAAACCACTTTTAAAGTCACTAAAGCTTTCGCAACAGTGAAATAATCCGTCCGTTCGACACTAAACGGCTCGGATATGGTGACTGACAGATCTTTTGGACTCAGGCTTTGACCGGCGTTCCCGTTGGTCGCCAAGCATTCCTGTGGCGTCACGTTGACTTAGCGGCTAGAAATCTCTCACTAACCACAGTTTCCTAACCCTCTTCCAGGATCAAGAAATAGGTCTTCCTTAATACACTGAAATTAATTGAATTTTCATCCCTCGAATTTTTTTCTTCGTCTTAACAATTTTTGTCCATTAGTGGTGCAGAGTATGCAGTTTCGCCCGCCGAAACAGACCAGTTTCATTCTGTGCATTTTTAGAAATCATATGACGCAATGGTGCAGATATGTTTGTGGTAAATCACTTGCTAATATTTCCCCTTAAAGGGAGGAAAAAAAGAAAAACCCTTCAAGGTACGAACCAAAAAAACTGCCAACCGCAACATTTCAACACCCAGAACTGCCCGTACTTGGAGAGGTGGAATATCGACTTGCATTTCAGTCCTTCCATGATTTTATAAATAGAAAAGACGCTGTTTCAAAATTGATTTCGACTGGAACAAACAGCAGCTCTCCAAAGAACATTGTACTCCTCGGGTTCCAAATGCCTCCCAATACGCTCTTAATGAAGTAACTATAAAATAACAGGTTCTGGTTTCATTGTGCTTGGTTTTTTTTGGGGGGGGGGGGGGGGGGGGGGATTTGGTGGAGATTGAGACATTGATGGAAGATGTCTGGAAAATGAATTTTTCCTCTAAAGACATGTCTGGGCATGTAGAAGATCATTATAGACTGTCCGCTCTCTACCGTTACAGAGACTTTCATAGCAGCACCAAATCAAAGTCTTTTTAGTGTCTTTCATAAAAAGAACAATCAAAAGAATTTATGGTTTGGCTTGTCCTCATTAACGAATAAAAGTGTGTTTAGGCTGTCGATACAACCTTGCACTCATTCAGTTATTCTGCTCTCAAGGTCACTGTCCAGGTGTTTTTCTTTCATCAAAGCTCAGTCTTTGCACTGGATTGGCTGACAGTCCCAGGTATTGGCTCTGATGTCTGTGGTATCTCTCCCTTTCTCTCTGTGTGTGTGTGTGTGTGTTTTTTTTCTTTCTCTCTTTTTTTTTCCAGGACGATGGAAAGATTGGTGATGAGTTTATGAGACAGGTCGAGTCCATAGCCGCCTACGTGCCATACATGACCTGTCCCGGAAATCACGAAGAGGCGTAGTAAGTGTCCTAAAGTTCCCATCAAAAGTTCTCTCTCCCTTCTGTTTTTTGTCAAAGCCTTGTTTACCAAAAAACGCGTCCGTCGGGCCCCACCGTCCAACTCCTGACGTCTTCGGCGATGATGTCAGGTCTCAGTCGTCTGAGTGTTTGCGTTTTGGATAAACTGTTCACACAGAAACAATACCAGAGATGCTTTCTATACCTCTGTACTGTCTGTTTAATGCTCGTCCACTTCATTCCAATCATCTCTCAGTAGAGCTGTCATCTCACCAGCAGCTGTTTATCACAGATTCCATAAAAGCACGAAAAGTTGGTTTGCAACACCCTGTTACTTAGTCCCTGTGGACTGCTACCGTCTGGTGAGGAATAGAAAGCAGCTGCCAGGTTTTTGGGTTTTCTTTTTTTTTTTTTTGTCGGTGTGTTTTTTTTTCTGCTCCAGAGATTCAAAACATTTTTGTGAACTTTGCTGTCCTCTTGGAACACACGGAGGCTAAACAGCAGTTTAAAGTCAGGACTTGGAGTGGACTCAAGAATCACCAACATCTAAACAGGTCGAGTGTTTCCAAAATAAACTGAGAAAGCAGGGGACTTATCTCTTTCTCTTTCTCTCTCTCTCTCTCTCTCTCTCTCTCTGTCTCTCTCTCTCTCTCTATAAGGTCAGGCTTGCAGAGTTCAATGTTTTTGTGTGGATGGTTAGGGGTTAGGTTTAGACTGTGGAGTTTGTTGTGACTGGTGTGTTTGCGTAATTGTTGGTTATGTCATTCTAATATCGATGGTGACACATTGGTGCAACTTTGTTGTTCTTGTACAATAGAGTGTTGCACATTATAACTGAATTACAAGTGTCAACATAAAAGTGTTTTAATTGTATCGTAACAAGTTTACAAACACCAACAAAAACATTTTGAGATATTAAATTAAAATTTAATCAAGTTAAATTAAAACACAGATGATTTAGAAGTGTCCTGACACAGTTCCTCATTACTTAGTTGCATTAATTAATTTCCTGTTTAGGACAACTCCAATATTTAAAAAGTTCTGTGAATGATCAAGCGTCCTTCAGTAAACAGGGCCATATTTCTGCTGTGTTAGCCATCATATGTGATGAAGAGAACTTTTTAGTAATTCTCTTAGTTCAGTTTTTAGCAGGCCAACATATAAGCCTCAACTTTATATATATTTGTTTTTTGCATGTGCCACCAACACTCTAATGGACTAGAGGTTTCAATAGTGATAGGAGCTCTCTGTTTCTTTCTGTGTGCCATGTCTGTGTCCATACGTCTATGCTTTGTGCATGTGTGTGTGTGTGTGTGTGTGTGTGTGTGTGTGTGTATACCCACACTAGAGTGTGCGTGAGAGACAGAGAGGTGTCCTCTCACTCTCTTCTGTCTCTTGCATTTCTGTCGTCAGGGCTGAAGAAAAGGACTCGTGTGGAACTTCTCTGGGCTCGGCTCATTCACGTTAAATCCAGCCAGTTCTGCGTTACATAACCCGAGAGAGCACAGAGCGGCCTCACAACAGACGAGCAGATCTAAACAGTAGCATTTAAACTGTACATCATGGTAGTTAGGGCTTTTTTTTTTCACCCCCACCACGGTTTCCAACCACAAACCCACCATCATAACGGGGGAGAAAAACAGAGGGAGTTGACCGCAGTGCATCGTTAGCTGTTGCGTTCCATCCGTCGATCGATTATGTTTTCATGCCCTGTCAAAACACATACATACGCCGGCTCTTTTTCAGGCCGGTCGGGCATTGGCAGTTTCCACTCGAAACAATAGAATTGCATTTTGGATCAGAGACGTTCTCGCTGTCAGCGCTGAGGTCATCGACGATGACTTGTATTTTCCAGCCAACGTGAAGCCAGTGCGGTCATGTAATGTTCTGAATAAACAAACAAAAAAAAATTGTTTAGAAGCGTTAACGGTGTGGAGGCAGAGCCGGTTTAACTTGACCGGAGCTTGTTCTTATTCTGGTCAGTGACAACTGGTTTAGGTTATATTGTTTAATGTGTTTTAGGATTGTTCTCATTCGCACTGGTTTTGACAGTGGTAAAGTGGAAACACCCCCCCCCCCCCCCCCTTGTTACTCTCCTTGATCTCGCTGTCTCTTGATGTCATTGGAAGAAAAATGTATTGCGAGAACTTTTTATCACTTTAATCCTTCGTTGGTTTCAAACATGGTTTGTAAAATGAGAACTGTTCTGATGCAGGAAAAAGAACAAGAGCATTGTGTGGAATTTAGGACAGCTTTCTGTCCATGTAGCTTTTGCCCTGCAGGACTGGCATTAAACATTAGTGAGTCTCAGATTTCGCTGGCAAGTCAATGTCAGTTGATCTTAAAATGCTTTTTCTTTACTTTATTCATGGCTAGGGCTCCTCTGATCCACGTTAAAAGAAACAATGACGCAAACGTGCTGTAATTGCTTATGGTTTTTTTTTGTGTAAGACCATCATCAAGGAACATAAATACCGACCTTTGACTGACTTGCTTTGCCTGGCTGGTCTGTAGTCTGTGTACGCTGTTCCGGGCTTAACCACAAGATGGCGCTATAAGTCTTTGAGTCTATAGAACTTGGTGTCGGTCGCATTCGCTGTCTGTGGGGATCGCACATTACGCACCACATGTGCCTTTCATCTGCAAAGTCATTTCTGTGTTGTTTTCAGAACAATAGCTTCCATATCCAAAGACTGCAGAAGTTCAAAGCAGTCTTTGGCAATCTGTCAGTCAGACTACACTAGTTTGTGTTATTTGTCTGCAAAAAAATATTTACTTTTTAAAAAATCCTACACATGAAGTGTCCCTGGAGGGCTTGCTGTTTTGGAAAGTTTTGAAAGCAGAGAAAAATGTCATTCTGATTGTTTCTTAGGTGAGATCAGAGGAGTAAAGATGGAGAAGGTCTGGGATTGTTTGGAAACTCACCCACAAGGCAATCGGAAATCTCTCAGTGTTCAGTTAACCCTTGAGAGAGTTTATATGGTTTTAGTCTCGCCAGAGTGGGACTGTGTTGATTGCCTTACACTTGCCTGAACTCTCTCAGAGTAAAATTTAACACTGGTAAGTGTGCCCTGCTTTACGAACCGTAGCCTTGATGGTGAGTCCCTGTCACGGGTGTCATGTCTGCCCCTTCAATATTTCCAACAGACGACACCCCTGTCACCCAGGGAAAATTATCCTGACACTTCTCTGTCCCCTTTGATCTTTGACACAACAGCCTTCACTTTAACCCTGACCCCGTATTTGACCTCTTATCACATCACTCAAAATGACCAAATTCTGTCAGTGTTTCCAGGGCAGTTCACCTCTCCTGAACTCGCTCTCCTATAAGACTGCAAAACCAGTTTGAAAATTATGCATGGCTATGCTACGCTGTGCTTTGCAGGGGGAATTGGCTCCTTTTTTATGGCCTAACGAAGCAGGAGAAATAAAAAATAAAGCAAATAAATTAAATTGGGAATTTGATATCAGGTTCTGGTAAAAGATTTCTTAGAAAGACCTTTTTTCTTTTTTATTATTTTTTACCTTGCGTTTCGTCCAGTTTCAATATTTTTTGAAGATCACGGTGACATGCCATTGGGTTAGCCAGACCATAGCCACTTGTGGAAGCAGCAATAAATTACTCTAATAGCTATTTGTTAATAGTGACGTCAATCAAACCCGGTGTTGTCGCCGACCGGCTGGAACACTCCGCTCACGCTACACAGACAACGTGACAGCTGGGAGACAAGAGAAGTCAATATAGAAAAGTGGTATTTGTCAGTTTAATGAATGAACGAATTATTACTCTACCTAAAGGAACTCTGGGTTCCTAGTTTTATGACTGAATGAAATAATAAAAATAACAAACTTTAGAACAAAAAAAAACAACAGCGTGCGGCATATTTAGCGGTCGCAAGCAACGGGGTTCCTTGAAAGAGTTTTTCCTTCGTTGCATTTTGTCCAATTAAAATATTATGGAGGAACTTTGTGACCTCCGTTTGAACAGGCCAGGAACTCGCCTCTGACTGACTCCGGGAACAGCGAGAAACATCCCTTTTTTTTTTTTTTTTTTTTTTACCGAGACACCTGGTTTAAAAAAGTTCCATAAAAACACTGGAACGGTGGCCGCTGAATTGTGAACGCGTTGGCTGTTGTAATATTTTTTTTTTTAAAAAAATAGCAGTTTATCAGATATAGACTAATAAATTTTGTCTTGCGTTCTGAAGAGTTTTGTGCAGCGGTGCAGGCTAGAACACAAGAATGAATGAGTACTCGCTGAAAGCGTTGCGCTGGGGTCAAACAAGTTTATGAAAGCGTGTTGGGTTCTGTCCCAACGCGCATCGGTGCTCCCATTTCCTTGTGGACTCGCTCTCCTAATTAACAGGATGAATTTTTGGTTTGAATAAAGATTCTGATGATAAATACCCTCAGATGGTGTTTGTAGAGTATCGCTCCAATACACTCAATCCTATTGGTATTTTGCAGTTGAAGATGACACAAGGTAAAGGAACCGCGTGGGTGCACAGCTGGGATTGGGCCCAGTCATTTTAAACGGTTTAAATATTTATCCAATTGATTCAGGTCTGACGCACGCACAGATTGTATTATATAAACCAAGGTACTGTTATCGTGTCTTGTAAATCCGGCCTACCCTTATCTCCAGATTGATCTTTTCCTCTCTGTCTGTCTGTCGTTTCAGCAACTTCTCCCACTACAGGAACCGATTTAGCATGCCAGGAGACACGGAGAGCCTGTGGTACAGGTAGGAAACCACCCCGTCGCCTTTCATTTTTTGTTTCGCCCTTCGCTCTGTCGGTCCGTCGTCTGGCCAAATGCAGTTGCCGTGGCGACACAAAAACCGCCAACCGGTATAGTTACGCAAGAGTGGACCTGCCTCTCCAAGTGAAATTAAGCAGACTTCAGAAACAAATGGTCGTGTTAAAGGGAGTATCAGGGGAGGGTTAATCTGTAACTTCCTCTGCTCTGCTCATCGCCGTGGAACATCACTGTGGTATTATAATCTACAAGAATCAAACATAACAAACCCATATACTCATAACAGAGGCATGGCCTGGGACCAGCTGGTGTGTGAAGGCTTTGTTCTAAGGGAGCATAAAAAAAAGAGAGAGAGAAACAAAGACGAGAAATTGTCCTGCGTTGTTGATTTAACAGCCCCCCCCCCTCCCACCACCCCACCCCATTTGGCATCTTTACTTAAAGATTAAAGATTAAAACATTCATTCATAAAATATTTTTGGAAGAACTCCTGGCGTGAGATCCTCATGAAAACGCTACAGAGAGATCTTAAATGGAGAGAATCTTCACTCTTTCCCATCCCTTCAACTGACACTTCCATCAGTCCCAACCTGCCTCAGGAACACTTCCTCCTCTCTTCTAAAACCTACGGTGATTATGTCCATTGTGAAGCTGAAGATGTAGTGGTAAACAGTAAATCAGTTTAGGTAGGCCTCTCTCTTGCACGGTCCAGTATGGTCCTGTGTGCTTGAGTGTTGTGCTGCTAGGTAGGTAAAGAACATCTTGTGCACGAACTTAGAAAAACCATGAGTCATAACACTGATTAGTAGTTTGTGTCTGCGGGGACTGGGAAGATATTTGGATTTTTTTTATTAAATGGCTGAGCCGTCACACGCTGACTTGTTCAGCTCTGCTTTGGAAGAGTTTAAAGGTGGAAAAAAAAAAAAAAGAAATAAAACCAAAGACTGCCAGTCTCCATCAGAACATTCGTTTTTGTTTGTGCAAGTTGGTTCAAGCTTGCTTCCTTTTTCATGTCTTAAGGCCGTTTAAGTCTGTTTTTATGTGTTCTGCCCATAGCTGGAATGTGGGACCTGCTCACATTATTTCTTTCTCCACTGAAGTCTACTTCTACCTCGGGTATGGTCTGGAGCTGCTCTTTAAACAGTACAGCTGGCTTAAGAACGACCTGGAGGTACAACGGTTACTCGCCTCACCGTTTCACACCGCAGTATTTACCCGTATATGTTATTTCACCGTGAAGCGTTTGTTGTTTGTTTGTTTGTTTATTTGTTGTCCCTCTTATGCTCTCAGGAAGCTAACAGACCAGAAAACAGAGCCGTCAGACCCTGGATTATCACCATGGCGCACAGACCCATGTACTGCTCCAACGACGACAAAGACGACTGTACGAAATTCGAGAGCTACGTACGTCACTGTCCCAGTCTGGGGTATTTTATGTGGGTGAATGGGTGGAGTGAGGGATGGGTGGATGGATGGATGAATGGATGGATGGATGGATGTGTATCTTGTCACATGGCCAAGGGTGTAGACCAGGGCTAAGGGAAGTGACACAACATAGCTGAGATCCAAACAGAGCACCAGAAACAAACAGCAGTGGAAAAAGGTGTGAAAATGCAAAGCAAGTTCAGTGACTGCGTTCGAGGAATGTGACTATATACAAATGAGGTGACGTACGAAGGCCTGCAACAGATATGGTTTATTTTATATGTCGTCTGGTATGTCCTTGGGTTTGTGCCCTCTTTAAAGCTTCACCCAGTCCTGTCGGAGGCCTGGAGACTCACTGCGTCGAGCACATTCAGGTTACTTAGATAAGCTCTGGGCTGAAGTTCAGGCCTTTGTGTGTACATCTGTCAAGCCGCGACAGAGTAACGGCCTCGGAGATGGAGACAGACCAAAACCGGGGGCATTCAGTTTACCGCTCAGGGCCTGTGACGTGTGTTTGCATCTGTCCCAGGTTTATTGGACGAAATGTCACACTGCACTCCATGAGATTTATAAAAGCTGAAAAGCTTGGGTAATACACTACCGTAATTTTAATTTATTTGAAACCCGACTAGCTGTTTGGACTTCTACGGGGTGTGGGAGCGAGTACTCTGTCATCCTGTTTGCATCTTAAAACTCTTCAGTATCCTGATGTAACTCAGTAAGGAGGAAACGTTCGTGGCTGGCTTTCTCAGGAGGCCTTCCTGTATTACATAAAAGCAGCCCATTAGGAAGATTTGCACTGGGTTGTATCGGTGGACGCGTTAATAGCTTTAGTATGTGACCTGCTCCTCCTGAAGCTAAAACACATCTTGTATCGTCTGGAACTTGCTCCGGCCGCAGTAAATTGCACTTCACGTGCATATTACATGCCGCTCTCTGTTGAAGGCGGTTACACACAGCGGTAAGAATGTGGTAATCTGAGTCATGGCTTTGTTTTGGAGGACTAATGGTTGTTGTGTTTGTGTCTTGTGCTTCAGGTCAGACTTGGACGCAATGACACCACACCAGTAGCCCCTGGTCTGGAGGATCTGTTCTACCGTTACGGTACGGACTCATTTTGACCACAAAACCCTACACTGCCTACTGACAGACACACAGAGAGAGATTATCACAAAACAGAGGAACTCTCCATGAACGCGGTTGCAAATACCAAAAAAAAAAACAAGCAAACCCAAAACCGTAAAGGGCTAGGATTTCTTCTGACATTTTTATACCCACTTAAGACACAGGTTGAGACATACATAACTCCCACATTCAACAGTCATGCTTCATGGTGGAACAACATACAGAACAATAGGATGTTGGTGTTGCCATGGCGAGTATAAACTAGCTGCAAATGCCATATGATTTAAATATGATTATTTATAATATATGTGAATATATAATGTCATTACAGACACACGCGCACCCACACACAGACACAGACACACACACACACCCACACACATGCATTTGAATGATCATATTTCAGTGTGTATTGTTCTTTTGTAGGTGTGGACCTGGAGCTCTGGGCTCACGAGCATACTTATGAGAGACTGTGGCCTGTGTACGGTTTTAAGGTCAGCTGTGGTCATAACCAAACCCAGTACAACTGGTATCATAACCTAAGCTAGATGGCCAGCGGGAGATAGTAACAGGCACTGTTGTTTTGTACAGGTCTTTAATGGGAGCACAGAGGAACCGTACGTGAACCCGAAAGCTCCGGTCCACATCATCACAGGATCCGCTGTACGTATCACGTAGAACCCGTCTCACTGACGTTCCTGACGTTAGCAGCCAAGCTGTCTGACTGTCCTTAACTGCCAATACAATCATGTTTTAGCTCTTTTTTTTTTTCAATCGACATTCTCAGCCAGCCAGACCATCGCTACCTGCCAATACAATCATGTATGCTCTTTTTAATGAGCTTTTCAGGCGTCCGTGCTGTCCTAGTACTATATTTATACTGGCACTTACATCTTGCTCCTTACTGCTATACAAAGGCCTTACAGGTTTACCACATTGTGGAAGGACTTGATGACTGTCAGCATTATCAAAATTTATCCAGTCACTTCCCGTAATTCTAATTTTCTGAGCATGCTCAGAATGGTTAGCCCATAACACGTTTGCGGCAACGGGTGCCCGTGTTACCGCGCGCACAGCTGTCGTTTCTCGTTATAAACACGTAAACAAACGCAAAAAAAAAAAAATGGCGTAGTGAAAAGCGGCAGGTCTTACGCGCGGCAATGTGGCGGCTTGACGCAAGTTTTGATTTTTTTAACAAGGTTTCATAACATCGCTGTCAGGCAGCTGTGAGAAGTGATTCATGTGTGGACAGATGTTGTTGTGGATGTCACAGTTGGCTACAGAATATGCCCAGCGCCGTCGAAGACAAAAGACTCAGCAAAACCTGAGTAATTCACGCTGGGATTATGTAGGAGAGGCCGGAAACATAATCTCTGAATGACAAAGCGGAGGTCCTTAATGAGCTGTGACTCCATTGAGACCCGAACGCTCAGTTTTAAATGAGAGATCAGGGAACAGATATAATTACTGAAATTTTCCCCTGGATCCAAGTCAAGTTGGTCATGGATTTATCTTTTTTTTTTTTTTTTTGGTCTCTTTTCTCTTCTTTTTTTTTTTTTATGTCTTGGCAGGGGTGTCGGGAGAAGCACGACGGATTCATCCCAAAGCCGCGGGAGTGGAGCGCCTTCAGGAGCACCGACTACGGTTACACACGCATGCAGGTGATAAACTCCACACACCTGTACCTGGAACAGGTGTCTGATGACCAGGTAAGACCCCTTCTCACCTTGAAATATTCACATCAACAAAGTAATAGTTGCGTCTTTTGCATTTAAAGGCCATTAGTCAATGGTATCAGATTTTTATTAATGCTTTGGATGACCATTGGACTTGATAGATGATTAGTATTAATTGAAGTATCCTGTGACCACTGGCTGCAATCAAATCATTGTTTTGTAGATACATCTGTGTCTTACTGACTCCTGCAGGTTCCACTGAATCTGTTACTAAGTCACCATACTAATATTAAGTCTGTTACGAAAGTCACCATTCTAATTAATAAATCAAAGCTCAAAAAGATTAAATCTCCGTGATCGCACACACAAACTGTGAGCAGTGAATTCGACCCATCCTTACACAGTAGTGAGCAGACACACAATCACTGGGCGCACACCTGTGCCTTGCCCCAGGGCACTTCAGCCAGGGATGTTTTTCCTGCTGGTCCTGGGGAACAGACCGACCACAGGCACGCTTCTCTAACCCTTAGGCCACGGGCTGCCCCAAAAACTCATATTGGCAGCGGTGGGATTCGAACCCACGCCCCCGAAGAGACTGGAGCCTTAATCCAGCGCCTTAGACCGCTCGGCCACGCTACCGTGCTAGCGTGTGACTGTTAAGTCTCATATGAAGACACCATTCCAAGTCTAATATGAAGTCACCATTCTAATTATAAGCCTAATAGTAATTCCCCCTTGCAATACCAAGTCCAATTCACATCACCATTGTAATAGTAATATAGGTCACCGTCTAACGAAAATCGCTGTCTTTATCCTTGCAGTATGGTAAGGTGATTGACAGCATCATGCTGGTAAAGGAACGACACGGCCCTGAGGCCTGGAATTGAACGGGTGCGTGTCACGTCATAGTCAAACACGTTTTCTCAGGAACTGCACTTTGAAACCTTAACCAACGCTGATCTGCACTTTAGCCTTCTCTCGACAGAGTCCAATCCAAAATATGCAGAAGTTGAACGGTCTTTCTCTTTTTCTTTGAAAGCCTTACAAGAATACATGTGTTTCGTATTGGGAGTGGAGATGGGTATTCAGATTTCCGAATCCTGGCTAGACAGATTTAGTGTGTTTATTTCCCTGTAGGAAATTAGGCCAGCCTGATATTCTGTCCCATCAGTTCAACAGAGAGGAGTTTGCTGTAAGATTAAATCTTTCATGGATCGCAATGAGATCAAACCCTCAATTATATCTGATGAAAATGTTGGTTTTTTGGGTTTTTTTTTTTTTAATGAGGAGAATACACTGAATGTAAATATTCGTTTTGAAAACATAGAGAAAAGAACTCTTTGTTTCCATTTTTTTTTGTCTCTTTTTAAAAATATGTCTGAGCTAGGATAAACTCCACAAGTGCCAACTGGAAAACAAAATTTGAAATCAAATTATTTCTAAATATGCTGTTCTGGAACATTCCTTGTTAAACAGATTTGACTTCGTGTTTGACTGTGAGCGTCAATAAATGTTTGTTTGATCAGAATCAGCTCATTTCTAACAAACACTACAGGTACACTGCGAGATTTTTATCAGAAAAAATAAAAGATCTCTTCATTTTGTGGAGTTGTACATAGTTGTAGTCTGTTAAAAAAGAAAGTTTTCTTTGTCTGAGTCTGCTTTTCTCATTTTTCTCTGTGATGATCACCAATCAGATCTGCATAATTCTGCCAATATGATGAATAGGCCTTGGACATATCTGGTATTTGGGGGGGGAAAAAACCCCAAAAAACAAAACTAGTCACAGAGACGGGCATGAGTTCAGGTTATCCCAGATGAGCGTTATGTAACAAGGACCATAGTTGTGGTTGAAGCAGATATGCAGCAGAGAATGCAGTCAGAAGAGGCAGCTCACAGAAGGTTCGGATGTCGACCTGAAGTCACGTTGATGTGGTACTACCGCCTAATGACCGCATGCTGTCAGAGAGGACAACACAGACAAAAACCAGGGGCATGAATCCGGCTGTAGGGCTGTTTTCATTTCCCAGTTAATATACTGCAAGAAAATACCAGCTGACAGGAGTTTGCAGCATGGGTTTGGAAATTTCTGGTGCTTTAGTAACATTCATTAAATATATCAACGTATTTGGACGTTGGGGTTATAGCATATAGCATTTCAGACCTAAACCCACTAGTGGAATACTTAAATGTCAATTTTGGGTGGTGTGGAATGTATCGGGTGCACTCCTGAAGTCAAAACATAAAGTTCACACACAGTAAACACCAAAGTAATGAAGCCAAGTACAGAAATAAAATTCAAAGAAGTCATGCACTGAAAAATGCCATATAATGATTAATATCTTACAGGTTTTTCTCTCTCTCTCTCTCTCACTTTGTTTTTCACTTCTTGTGAAACTGTTTGATGAAACGTTTTGGGACTAATCCGGGAAATGAATGACTGGAAACAAAATAACATGTTTTAACATGCTTTAATGGAATGGCCTGAAATGTAGAGTGTTCCCACTGTGGGTACACAGTAGTCTTGGGGTTTTCCTGTTTAGAAGAATGGTTTTCAAAAGGAAAATGGATTCCTTACAAAACTGAATATGAAATACTGTTCCAAACATTTGACTCTGTTTTGAAAATTCAGATCTCAGCCTATTGAGCAATACAGAAATGAACATAATATCTTTTGGCTTAACAGTTTTTCTTAAATGTTGAGGCAAAGTGGTAACTTAAACCACTGCCTTTGAACATGCAGCAGAAAGTTCAGAACTTCTATACATATATATATATATATAATTAACAATTTGTTCATAGCTTGTCTAACGTATTTAACTCTAAATCAAGAACAGTTGTTGCACCTACGGTACGAAAAAGGAGATATGATTGGGGACAGTAGCGAGAGAACAGTGATATGAAGCTATTTTTCATTCAACTGGAAACAACGAGTCACAGCCATGTCACGGCTGGATTTATCCAGTGGTGCGCATGAACGGAGTATTTCACAGAGCGATCAGTAATCAGTCTCCTTAACAATGACAAATGACTACAGTTAAAGGTGGCTGACTTTCCTGTTACATTGACAGAACTGGAACCTATTTCAGCTTGTAATTTAAAAGTGCTGTTGCAAAGGCTGGGTGGACTAACTCAATTACTTATGATTCCCTTCACAAGAATATGTGAATTCGTCATTTATGTTCAGCAGATATGAACTAATAACCTATGAAAAATGTACAATTTCAATACCCTCCTTCAACTGTGAAAAAGTTAGTGATATCAAATCACCGTCAAAACCCATCTGGTAAGATCTTCTCAGGCTCAGACATACTGGGCTGTCCTTTTCCTGACATTTCTTAGAGATCATCTTCCTCACTTTCTGCTCTAACCAAGAGGTGACTAACATCAAGGATCTGAAAACAAACTTCAGCCTTCAGACAAAAGCAAAACAGACTGTTTTCAAAAATAGTTGTCTTCGCCTACATTCCGAGAAGGGTGAATTGGGGTGAGGTGTACCCTTTTTATTATTTTTTTTAAACAAAAGTTAAGACTCACCCTGGTATAGTGGTGGAGGTTGGGATGGGCTGTTTTGATAGTCTGTGCCTGTGTTTGCTAAGACCAGTGCCCTCAAAGGTTAAGCAAAACTACACTGGTCTCAGCACTGGCAGACTGGTCTTTTTTCTTTCTTTTTTTTTTTTTTTTTTTTTGCTCAGGAAGTGAAGAGAGGTCACTCTGTTGTTTGATTAGTCTCATCTTCTCAGGGTGGAATTCATCTGACACATTCCAAACATAAAAAAAAAAGCACTGAACTGAAAGTTAACTGCCGTAGTGTTATTTGATCTGTGACGTGCTTCTGAGAATCAATCACTCTGTTGGTCCTACTGAGCGTCCATTTAAGTGTTTCCCAAAGCATTCCTTAGGTTCTGTTTCTTAGGTCTTCAAAACAAGCTTTTCAGGTTTAACTTATTACTTGACATCATGCATAAGGTCTACCAGACCCTCATGAGAACAAACATATGAAATGTTTTGGAATGGGTTAGGATATACTGCTCTCATTCCGAAGAAAAGTCCTGTTCCTTTTCGACATGTTTTTCTTCTCAACACTTACTCGGACAGAAACCATACTCCGTTAATGTAGGAATATTTACCCTAAGTCTTGAAATATGGAAAATGTCTTTCTATTGCCAAACAGCTAATACAAACCTACGTAGGCTGACCAAATCCTTTTGTGAAAAATGTTGTTGACTCTAATAGCAACTTACGAAGGGAATGTTTGATATGCTTTGATTTTCAGACTCTTTAGTAACACAAGATTATCCTGGGATGCTTCATCTCATTCCCCCTCATGTTCTTTGAGTTACAGTGACACTTACAAACGTATTACCCTCACAAAGACAAATACTAGCTTATCCTCTATGGGGATGTCTAAAATCCTCAGTGCGTGAGTTGTATATCATTTAAAAGCTCAAGAAATACCGGGGGGGGGGGGCTGGGGGTAGTGTCCTCAGTGAGCACAGTAAATTCAGTAGTGTTACATTCACTCAGAGAAACTTAAATCAAATGTCAGACCATATGCTATAGGGTCTTCCTGTGGTGAGGACACATAATACATAAACTAACTCAGAGTTCATTTAGCACTGGCATGCATTTACAGTGTACATTCCACTCCCCTTTGTAACGTATTTCTAACACTCCCAGTGGCTGATTTTGGTTAAAATGCAAAGACTTCTAATGATAATGGAGCTGCTCTGCCTAAGGTACAGCCTGCAAAGGCCTTGAGATGGATGGGAAAACAGAGCCAGAAATGCTTCTGTTGCCTACTGTCTCTCAGAGGAAAGACTGAGGATACCAATCTAAAAGGGCATATTTACGGATTAGAGACATGATTCAGAGGGGTTTAGTAAACCAACTGATCAATATGTCAACCTTATGTCATGTTCAGTCACTTTTAATTTCTCACGTTTCATGTTTCACTCCAATCTATCAGTAAATTTTAGGGTGAGCATCATAAGTGTAGAGGTTGTGATGGAGAGAGGAGCTCACAGGTTTTGGCCTGGTCCAAGTCAAACTCGCACACGTGGAGAACATATCCCAACCAATCAAAACCACAAGCAGATGTCTCAGCCAATCAGAAAGCAAAGCACTGAAGAGAACATTAAGGAGCTGTCTTGCTGAGAAGAGTTGTGGTGGACCTCCAAGCTGTTTTTGTAATTCTTAATCTCAAGTGTTCCTCCTGCCAAAACACTCTCATGGGAGAGAGAAAACACTGGGTGGTATTTTTTTCCCCCCTTTGTGCGATGAAAGGGAGTGCTTGCTTCTGAGAAGACCCTGCTCAAAGTCATGCTCAAAACAAAGCACTGCATGGCTCACACGATTTGTGGCAGTTTGATCTGGTCCAAAAAGCCAGCGTGTTTCTCCTCACCACACCGCCACTGTTCTGCAGTAAAATTTCCTCCATCCCACTACAAAGAACCCTCGCTGCTGTGCTGTGAGTATCTCTGCATTCCTGTCAAGGGTTTGTGCTTCATAACCATCTCTCTGCCATACGGTACCCAGGAATGTGGTGTCAACGGGAGGACCCGCAGCACGCAGGCTTTCAAACTGCTCGACGCCGTTGGTGAATCGTTCGCCTCATGAAAAAAACAAAGCCCCGTGATAGTGCTACGCTTTTGAAACTTTCACAAGATGTATGGAAATTAAAAAAAAAAAACCAGAAAGAAAGAAAAAAGAAAAAAAAAAGTAAAAACACATTTTGCTCTCACAAGGGTTTGGGGGATTTTAATGGAAAGCATGTATTATTTTGGGGGGGAGGGGGGGGGCATGTTTCGGTGGTACATATGCTGTCAGGGTCGAAATAACAAAACTGTGGTGCTGAGGAGATCCTGGTGCTTCGTAGGACTGTGTGGTCCTCACTCTCTGACTCGCTTTTAGATTAGATTACAGCACAAATTCTAACACAGAGCTACTGTCAAAAAACTGTTATTTGACTGTTTCTCTTATTTCAGCCTTTACAAAACAAGTTTGAACATCCTTCATCTTTATAATTCTTCACTGTCTACTTTTTTTTTTTTTTATCATTTGTCTCTCGGTTACATGTAACATTAACATTATTGATGTATTTTTCTGGATTTGTTTGTTTATTTGTTCTTTTATTTGTTGTGCTGTTTTATGTTTCGTGTTCATTTGTTTGACTATACATCAAATACTATACAGATCTGTTGTTCACGGTTTCTTTTTCTGTTTCAATTGCAAGATATTAACCTTCAAAACGTATTGTACGTTCAGCCTCCCAGCTCCTCATCTACACTAAACGCTTCAGGTCAAATATCTCTGTATGGAGACATTAGTACCCTTGCCTGTGAGTGGTCATACAATACTATAGATCATTCCATACACCTATAAAATTGACCGAGGAATGGAATTTCTCGTTGATACCGCACGTTCGTGCTAGAATGACATAGCTCAGATAATTAGGTAACATCTCAGGAGGAAAGAGGGACGGGTCTGTGAGGTGCAGTAGTCATGTAATTCTATCCTGAGGTCAGTCATGGACCAGTAAGACAATCAATGGACAAACCAGCTTCTGCACATGAACTATTAGTAATGCCCCATTATCATTAGCCACAGGTAATTGAGCTAAGGGTAGATCTTCAGTCTGCATCCCAGCTCCCCCCACAGTTAACCCAATCAGTGAGCTTCGGTAATGACTCACACACCAAATTTCAGGAAAGATTTGCTGAATCAATGAAACTTTTTTCAAGGGTAAAAACACACACCTGCATTTAATCTTTTTTTTTTTTTAAGAGAAACTGTGTCCTCGGATTACTCCGTGAGCTCAGATTCAGTGCATGATTCCGTGATTGGATCGCGTGGGGTGAGAGAAAAATGTTCCGTTATCAAATCGCTGTTATTCTCTCTCAGTCTGTACACCACAAGGGTAGTTTGCCAGGGAATGAATCAAATTATTCAACAGGTCAGACCTCTGGGCCTGATCTTCATCCAAGGTTCTTTGTGATATAGTATGTGATGTTCTCCAGCAGAGTGCCAACAATGTGCGTTCGTTAAGTAACGCCAGGGACTCATTTGCTAATCCAAACAGAAGGTCACAGGTTCCTGTTCCATTTCAAAGTCTGCGCAACCAGTTCTTTGTAAGATGCTTGGCCCTCTCTTCGTTTTGGCACCGCTGACAAATGCCTTCACAGAACTCGGGACAAGAAAAATGCCGAACAATGCCCGACTTGTCCCGTGTTTCAATATGACCTGATTCTTCAGTGCCTGGCATCCTTGCGGCATTCCCGTCACAGTCCGTTGGAAACAACGTGCTCCCATGCTCTGGATACCCAAGGTATCGGGACTGACTTTTGGAATCCGAAGCCAGCGCGCACCGAAAACAAAGAGGCCGTTGATACGTGAAACCAAATGTTACAGTCGCAGAACTGATTTCCTGCTTAGTGCACCAAACTGTGATAGGGGAGATGCCTACCTGCATTGAACGTGGGTATACATTCCCCATTTACTTGGGTTTTGGGACAGGTGAGGTGCTCTTAACAGAGTATACAGTAACAGTATAGTGGGGTTTAAACCTGTGTGTTTTCCTTACTGCCTGCTTTTTTTTTTTTTTACCAATGCTGACTGAGACACATTCTGCAATAAGCTCAGTACCAATGCACCTTATTCATCTAAGTCTTGAAATGAGATTCAAGGGGTGATTAGAACCACAATATAAGGGAGGCTTACTGATAATTGTGGGTTTGTAGCTCCATGACTTTTCTTCTGTGACTAACAGGGGCAAAGCAGGAGCTTTTGGAGGGGGTGGGGGGGGGGGTCCAGTTAGGGATAGCATCTGCAAAGGCATTGAACCTGGATTAAGTCCTCAGTCCTCACAGGTAGTATGGGAATGTAGAAGGTAAATCCAGCAGCCCTCTGGTATATCCCAGGTCTCAGTGCATTAAGGACTTTACCTCTTCATCATGAGACTTGTTATGACTGAATCTTAGCTCTAATGACTATTACATACAATCACAGAAGCACCTAACCAGCCTTGGACACTTTGCCTTTCAACACCTCGTATGGGCCATAGACAAGTTGATCCTCTGCGCTCCCGGGGTATAATATTCATCTCACAGTGTTAACCCCAAAGATAAGTCCCTAAAGCCTCAGTTTTCGCTGAATGTCAAACAGATCACCAAACACCCTCCCCTCTACTCCCCAGTGGTAATTAATCTAGTATATTAGCCTGTCACTCTAAAACCCACTGAATATATATATATAGATGTTAACAGAGGTATTTCCCTAAGACCTCAAATGACTGTGGCGAATGAGACGTGAGCCGACTACTTAACACAGGTGTTCCTGTGCACCGTCTGAGGCCTCGACACGCTTTGTAGATAAGCCTACTTTGAAACGTGTCAGTCTGCTCCACAGTTCATCGTGATAACGGAACGGTGACGAGTTCCAGTGAAGTCGTTCACATAGCAACCAGGACTGTGATGTCATACTACAGAAGTATGTCACCTTTTTGTTCTTCCGTTCAAGACAAAAGAGGGGTGTGATTTAATTTGCATGCCATTATTATCATTGTACAACTGATATGCGTAACACCGTTGAGTCACAAAGGCTCTTATAAACCATAATACATTACAGGGCAGAGAATGGTATAGAATATGCAGAACATTATCAGTCTGTCTTTGCTACCACTCCTCGTGGGAGATGATTTTTTTTTTTTAGAAGCCTAGCCAATGGTAGCTTTGTCCGTCTGCAGTTTTAACAGATTGTTTACACAAAGGTCTCTTTATGAAGAGACGTCTGAAGCTGCAGTAGAAGAATGCGAAGTATGGGTTTCAAGTGTACCTGGATCCCTTCTGTTTTTCAGTCCGCTAAAATCACTCGCGCCAATCAGAAATGAATTTCAAAAATGTCTAATAACTCATATGGTTAATTCATCAGCGTATGCCAAGAGACGATGACACGAATGACTAGTCGCTAGTCCTGGGGTCGTTGGGTTTTTTTTTTTTTTTTTGGCCTGGCTAAAATATTTTCTTCATGGTGTGCACGCGAACAGAGACAGCTGAACACCTGCGCCTCACTTTTTTTTTTTTTTTTGCATCGAGAATATTATAAGAATGTCAGACACAACGCAAATCCAATCCTCTAAATAAAATATCTGCCTTCATAACTGTCATATGGCCGCCATAACCAGATTTTCCTTTTCTCTTTTATTTGCCAAAATGAACAAACTATCACTGAAAATAAATACATCAGTTCGGAGCACTCGCGAGAAGTCACGACCAAAAACAAGACCTGGCGTTATGATCCGGCAATTATATGCTTGCATGAGACAAAACAAGTACCCATTTATTAAGCCCTAATCCTGCTTCTGCACTGATAAATGCTAGTTACGTAACCGCATTCAGGGGTCCTTCAAAACAATCTTCGTCTTTCCTGCGATAAAAGAAGCACATGTTTGACATTTGTGGTTTGTTTCTTTTCCAAGGGAAATTAAACAACGAACCGTCTGCCTGAGCGACCCTCGGTGTTGTAGCACACCGCTAAACAAAAATAAGCAGATGGAGACCAAAAAGCTCCTAAGGAAAAGTGTCAGTCCGTGTCCTCACCAGAATAGCAGCTAATGATTTAAACGCTTCTTCTTGGAGTTAGGGTACCTGATGCCTCTTTATGCTGACAGCTGTCATCTGAGTGGCTGTATCCTCACATGCCAACGTGCTGGAGAGGCTAGAGTTGTTGTGACTAGTCTCCGCTTACGTAAGCTCAGGGGAAAAACTGTCTCAGACATGTTTCTATTTTTTTTCTTTTCTTTTTTTTCGTTCTTTCTTTTTTTTTTTTTTTTTTTTGCTAAGGACTCTGGCCCAGCACAAAAACATCCATTTTGGGGTTTGAGGTGGGTATAGCAGAATGTTACTGCCTAAACTGTTGATGTTGTATCTTATTATTTACAACAGTGCATTTGGTCAAATGAGTTCACGTGCTCACCGTAACGAATTACCTGTTGTTTAAACTGCAGTATTTTTGTTTAAGGGTCAAATTGTGTTTATTACCCAGTATTACATACATTAAAAGTATGTCTACTACAACAAAAAGAGAAATAGTTTTACTATTAAAAACATTAAATAATTATAAAGATTTTTAAATAACTTAAGACAGTGGACAGAATTTGCAGGAATTTGAGTTGGCAGACTAAATACTGGCAACAGTGTATAGGCTACCTGAAAAAGTTAAACAAAAAGTTAAATCTATGAAAAAAACAAAACAAAAACGTAGTATAGCTCTAAAAATGTTTTGTTTTGTGTTTAGTTTTGTTCTTTCATTTTTGTTGTTGTTATTGAAATAACTTCTCTCAGACTTCTTTTTTTTTTTTTTTCATTTATTTTTTTTGCTCTGCAGCCGAGACCTGATCCTCAAAGGGAACCGTTTATTTGTCCAGTACCCACAGCCTTAAATCACTCTGTTTGTCTGCGCTTCTTTAGATTTCATTGCACGTCCTCAGAGACTGATACAGAAACAAATGGCTTTGGCTGACAACAAATAATAGCTGTGCCTTTTATTGCCTCTAATGGGGCTAGGTCCTCTGAGTTGTTCCTAGTCAATCCGGCCCACATTTTCTTACACAACTCATTTAATGCTTTCTATGAAAACCAAAGAACATTCCAGGAAACAGGTACGACCCTGGGTTTAATATATAAATACGCCACAAATGTGAATAAGAGGGCTCTTTTTTGTCTCTGGTAGACTCATTAATGTCTGACAGTGATCCCTTTGAGAATAATATTTAGGGCATTCTTATAAAGACATGTTATTTTGTCACTTATCACCGGACCGCATGACCAAAGTATTAGATTTATGCTGTGTGCAGACAAAAGATATATAAAAGCTTTGAGGAAACTGTCAGAAAGAAATCCTAAAAATGTTTTAAAAATTGTCTTGCCATGCTTTTACTCCAAAATGACCCAACATGTAAAAAATTGTCCCTGTGCTGAAGGTGAGCTTTGGTTTTCTAGCAACAACAACAAGACGACCTATGACAGTAATATTTATCTATATCATAAAGCAAAAGATGCAGAGGGCCTGATATTGCATAATAACTTGGACAATGCCACCTAAAACAGTTGAGGAATCTCACCGCAGTAAATCTTAAGTGAATTTTATTGAGTATGAACTGAGTAGAAACATTGCCCATCGCTGATTAAAAATAACAAAACTTCTGAAGGTTTCTCGGGCCAGCAGGATTGGCTTGACATCTTACTTAGCTTGACATCTTATTTACGACTGACCTACTGGACGTAATTTTCTGGGCTAAATGACATTCATTTAGAGTCAAATGCGAATCATCGGTGTCAGTCCGGACTGAAACATGGGGTGTTGTGATAAGAGTTTGTCGAGCTGAGATTCTCAAGGATACCGTTGTAGCTTTACGAGGAGAGACAGAGCGGATGTAAAGCCCTGACTTTTCTCACAGTCTCACGCCTCCCAACATTGCAAAACAAAGCAGACACAGCAAATTACTCTTCATCTATGAGCGAATGTGGACGTGAAGAGTAGGACAAGTGCAGAGTTAAGTAGGCTGTTTAAGCGGATGCCAGATACACTCAAAGAAGTCCTTTCAAACAGCGATACACACGGTACATACAAATAGCCGCGACCTCCAGGAAGTGCTGATGGTGACCGTTAGCCTCTGCAGAGACAGCTTGTCTTTTTTCAGGTTGGCAAAACAGCAAAAGACAGCAGTGAATATAACAAAAGCGAGACTAATCTTCAGTATGCACTAATAATCTTTTCTGTGACTTTGGGAATAAACAGAAGTTTAGCCAACAACAATAAGACTACCGAGAGAGAGAGAGAGAGAGAGTGAGAGAGAGAGAGGATGAAAATGGGAAAGAGTGATAAAAATGTCTTGGCAAAACAGCATCCCTTCTGTTAGAAATTTACAACTTTCCGCTGTATTCTTAAGGGAACAAATATTTGAAGCAACTCAAATGACTGATACAGCAGATTTTGTATTCCAGGGAATATACTTTGCTTAGCTGGCCCTTTCAGTGAGGGACGTTAGCCACATATGAGAACAGTGAAGGCCCTTGTTTGGATTGACCTTTTCCCCTTCTAGTGTTAGATGTATTCTCAGTACTTAATCAGCTCACACAGTATGTTTCCAAGTTAGGGGTCCTTGCTTGCTTGCCTGCTTGCTTATTTGCATCGCTTTTCACATTGAAATGATTGGGAGTTTATTGATGACCGCGTTTAAAGTCAAACGGGTCTTAAGATTCTTAAGATCTTTTAAGCATTAAAATATTATGGGATGAAAGTTCTTCTGAGGTAGCACAGACCGAAACATGAGCGTAACCTTAAGCTATTTCTTAATTTGTCCCTGATTTCAACCTTCCTGCCAAAAAAAAATAAGTCTTTCCACCCTTTGGCCAGAACTGTCCTCAGAGCGGTAACATGCACGTTTGAGCAACAGCTGTGCATTTGGTGATTAATACGCGTTCCTATCGCTGATTGCGGAATGCGGTTTACGCAGAAGACCGATCAGAATCCATACACGTTTATTCTCTACAAAGTCAAGCCCGAATTGATCTCGAAACTAACACATGCACGTCTTTAGCATAACAAAACTGCACGCAAACCACGTGACCGACCTAATTCAGAGGAACAGATCAGAGACTTTTAACAGAGACAATGCTGGAACATATCAAGTACCCCAATGTCACATGAAAGAAGCATGTTAGAACTCAAAAAGCTTCTAAGACCCCTTCTCACTTGGATTTTGGAAGTCTAGTCATTGGTAATGTTCATCTGTGTGTTTTCTTTTCGTCCTCCCTCACACTGTATTTCATCTATTGGCGTTTGAGAAAAACCTCGCTTTGAGCGGAGACAGACACACTGAACTCTGTGCCCGTTTGAATGGCTGTACACAGGCCAAGCAAAAGTCACGCAGTCCAAAAGAGTGAGATGAGTTAATATGTTTTTGGAGGTCCCATTCCGCCCTTCCCCTATGGACTTCTGGCGGCCATCTGAAGAACTGCCAGGTTGGACCCCGTCCATGAGGGTCAGCCGTGGGAGAGAGAAGCACATGTCTCGGTCAAAAGGGTGGACGTGAAATCGAGAATTTTCTCTCACTCTCGCACCAGAAGAGTTGAAAGAAATAAAGTCAGTGCTGGAGAGTATACTGGTTTCTCTCCATTTTTTAGGTCAAGGGAGTGCGCTCCAAGTCAATTTGAAGGTATGAAGTAATTAAACAAATGGACTAAAATTGCCATCATGGTGAGGAATGGTGAGGAACAAATACTCGTAGCATAGTCTGGAATGTGTCTTAGAGGTTAAGGTCAGTAACCCGAGTCTTAACTTGGAGATATGTGTTCCTTCAATAAGGTATTTGCTGTTCTTTTTTTTTTTTTTTTTAGGAGAAATCATCTTTCACAGAAGCGTCGCTTCTGACATGTGCGTACAATCCAAACAAAATAATTTTGTGTTCTGTGGTGAAAATGATCCGTTTTCAAAAAAACGGTGAGAGAAGCGCCTTCAGAATGGCCAGGATGATCACACAAATGTGAATGGAATGGAAACACTTCATCGCAGAGTGAGAGTGTATTATAAACTACAGATTAAAATAGCGATTCAGAAGGGCAAATAGATCATTTCTTCTGGCTAAATACATGCAGAAATGCGCAACGATATGCAAACACGATGCTCTTCCTCCAAGCCCTGCACTTGCCTTTTGAAGGGCTGCGGTTTATTGTGTTCTGCCCTTAGCAATAAGCACATTCTCACTCTGCACTCTTAGTAGATTCACTGCCTTTATCTTGGACCTAAACCACTTAAATTGGAAATGATCTCCTTATCTGATTGACAAAGCAAAAAAAAATTGCCCTAAGACACACACACACACACACACATACAAACACACACAAACACATGCAAACACATAAACACACACATACACACACACACACACTAGTCGCGAAACACATGGCCTGAAAGGGGTGCGCTCCTATGTAAAGCTGTATAGAGCTTTGTGGTCACAGTCAAACGTGAGACAACGCCCTCCCAGTGAGTCTAGTCTATACCAAAATCCTTCCCCCATGGGTTCTGTTTTTACCGGTAATACATCTGTCCTCGCTTTTCTCATCCAACCCTGCATCTTCAGCTACAGCATGATGAAGCATGTTTGGCCTACGTTCAGTTTTATGGTGTCATGCTGGAATGGTGCCAAAACAAGACAAGCAGTGATTCAGGGAGGGGCCGAATCTTATTAAATCCACAGGAGAAGCTGCTGGTCCCTCGAATCTTAATAAAAATTACACCAAGTCTCTCTGCGCTGCTGAACAACAGAGTATTCCCTACCCCTGACTTTATGTTCAGCAGATGTTACACATAATAGGCTTTGCAGTAAAAAAAAAAAAATGTCTCTTGAAACAATCAACCACAGAGATGCGTTCGCCAGATGAAGTGATATTACTGTTGTCTTGACCTATGAAGAACTGAACTAGCAGATTTGCTAGGAGAGTGTGACGTGTATTCGTTAAAAGTCCAATTGAACCAAATTGGATTAAATCTTCGATGGCAACGGTTAAATATTTGGCATTTGCCAGAGCACGCCCCTTCTTTGACAATTTTATTTTATTTTATTTTATGTTTTACTGTGGTTTGCGGTTTGCCTGAGCGACGGTGGTTTCAGCCAAAGTTCTTAGCGGGGATAAAGCAGGCTGCAGCGGGTCGTTGCCATGCAGTTCTCGGCCGTGTTTGAGACCACATGTTAGCAAACACACTCCTTAACATATTTTTGGCCGTCTTTGTTTTGAGATAAAAGAATAAAAAATAGTGTGGTAATAATGCTGGCATACAAGGACAGGATAATGTTAGCAACGGATTGGCTTAAGTGGGTGAATAGCCTTTAGCACTAATTAGGTAGTTGAAGTGTTACGTAAGAGACGGGGCATGGAACCAAAGGTTATACAAAAGAGTTTATGGAGACAAATTGCATTTGGACCAGATATAAGAACGTACTTGGTATTCACTTCCTTGGTAATGGAAAAAAAAAAAAAAAGAAAAATTCACTACATGCAAAGATTCATTTGGGTGAAAGGCAGGGAGACAGGTGGACAGCCCATCGCAGGGCAGACACACAGACAAACACACTCATGGGGCAATTTAGTAATCTGCTATTGCCTGACCTGCTTGTCTTTGGGAGGAAACCGGAGCTCCCAGAGGGGACCCACGCAGGGAATCAAACCCAGGACCTTCTTACTGTAAGGTGGCGATGGTACCCACTGCGCCACCGTGCGCCCATAAGTGAATATGTTAATCTTAACTATACATTGATATCTATACCTGTCCATCTATCTATTCTATATAATCTATTATATGTCTGTATGGATTTCTAGATAGAGAGATAGATGTATCTAGATAGATTTTTATTTTTGTGTGTACATATGTGTGTATGTATCTATCTATAGACAGACAGACAGATAGTTTTATATTTACATAACTTACATACTATCATAACTTACTGGTGCAAATACCTATGCTATTTGTTATAATAGTTTATTAGACAGAAAATGGTGAAATAAGACCAGTGCAATAATGGTTTCTGTTTAGGCATCTGGTTTTGCTTTTCAGCCTGTGATGTCAGAAGATAGTCCATTAACTGCCAGCAATGGCAAAGTGCACAGAGGTCGTAACCTCACTGTTAACTCTTACAATGACCCAGTGGTAGGCTGTCTATGTTAACTGCTCTGAAAGCAAAGCGTTGGGTCACATTTCAAAGTTTATGTATCCAGGTTTTAGGAATCTTTGACAATGCATCAGATGAGTAAGCCTGAATCCTGTGCAAGAGTAAATTCAACTGACTGTGTAATTTTCGCCCACTAAAAAAAAAAAAAAAAAAGTGCTTGGATGATCACGTACACAGAGTGTGTTTAGATTGTTGTCTGAGAAGAAAAAGAAAAACAAAAGCGAATTCAGACCGGGAGGTTTCTCGTTTACAGGCAGCGTAGGAAAGGGTAGGGCTCTGAAAATGTTCTGATTCGAAAAAAAATGTGCTTGGATATCCAAGTCCGCAAAGTCTAGGCTAGTGTGTTTAGATTATTTACTGACAGAAGGAAAAAACAAAATGAGGTTACACTCAAAGATTCTCATTTGGAGACAATATGGGAGAGGGTGGTGTTCTGACATAATCCTGTTATTTTCTTATTAATCTCCTCCTGTTTGTTTCCTGTGTGTCTCTCAAAATATTTCACAAAAAGAAACGAAAATACCACAGTTGCTTTTGTATCAGGGCGGTGTCTCAGAAAATGTTCCTGAATCTCCCTCACACCAGTCTGACTCTTTGTCAATAGCCTGTTTGCTTTTAAGGTCCATTTCCAAGGAACCATGGTGGCCACCAACTACCCAAAGCATGATATACAACGGCTAAGCTAACCGAAGGTAAACACCGATGCCTGGTCTTCTCAGAGGAGACTGTAAATCTCTGGACAAGCTGAATGTGCTACATTGTCCTATCTTGAAAAGCACGATGTGGTTTGTTTACCTAAGATGAACTCTTCTGATTCTCTGAAAACTCTCACAGACAGAGGAAAACAAGCAATTCTTATATTTTATTGCTTTTCTCCCACCACCCAACAAGCTCCTTTTACGTGAAGCATGTTAAAGAAAAAAAGGAAAAAAAAAAAAAAAAACAGCAGGCAGCAGCACTAACGATATCGATGTACCGCTGAAAGAACGTTTTTTTTTTTCCTCTCTCACCTTCCGTCTCGGTGAAGTTGTCTATAAAAGGGAAAAGGGGATGTTGTGATGTCATCAGGAGTGTGTGAGAGGAGGTGTGGGAGAAATAGGGGTTGACAGAACCCAGCTGCTGAGTCAGTGAGTCATGTCGTCCTCAGAGGAGGAGACGCGAATCTTAAACTCCCACTTCCACTCCAACATGTACCAGACAACACAGAGCCAACACAGAGCCAACTGAACTGGATCAGAGGACCAGTCAGGACACACATTCTTCCCTATTGAATCAATAATCTTCTTCGTCCCCTGTGGGCTGAGCTGAAAACGCATTGTTTGAATGATGAAGTTCATGAAAAAAAATAAGCAAAAATAAAATAAAACAGAGACACGAAAAGTTGCCCCCCCCCCCCCCCCCCCCCCCCGCTGCATGTTTAAATACAGCAACAGAATATTAGTGCTTTGCAGTGAAGAATAAAGTTAAACTCAAAAAAAGATGCTTCACATCCTCATTAGAGCATTAGCATCACACACTGTCTTCTTTTATAATAATTTCCTTTTTTGACTTAACTCGTCAATACCTTGTCTGATGGACAAACAGCTATATTTTCATCAGTCATATTTCACACTACTGTTCTAGAAATAGACATCAGTTTATGACCAGAAACCCCCCGAAAAATTAGGGGATTTCTCTTAGACTGGACGCGCCCCGCCGCACACCCCGACCAGAACAGCGCTCATCACGAAGTTGTATATTAGACAAACTGTCTCTTTGAAGAAAAGTTATGTGTGATTAAGGATTCAAAAATGCTGTGTTGCAACGTTTCCTTGGTAACGGGAGGTAAAGTTGATAAACAAAAGTTGTGTTTATCAGCTGTGTGGTCTTCAGTGTCCAGCACAGAATCGTCTCAAAGTGGGTCTGTGTATGTGCAAGGCCGTGGGAGAAAGCCTGTATTTCAAAACATTAGCGACGGCATCTCGCAGGCCACTGTCTCTCTGCAGTCTGCAGCAATGCTGCAAACATTTCGACATTCAGTGGGACTAACTATAGCCATTAGTGTTTATGATAAACACTACTATATAAAACATACATGTCTACACGTATTTATAAACACCTCACGTAGACGCCTCGTGTATTGTGAATAGTTTCCAGTGCTGCATTATTATTATCATTGTATAATATTTGTGCTGTTTTTGTGTTGTGTTGCACTGGGATCAGTGGATATGGTTTTTGTTACAATGTAAAGTATAATGACAATAAGGTTGATACTTGAAACTAGAAATTTGAATCTAGTATAATGCTGTTTTTGTCTGTTTTTAATTTAAAAAAAAAATAAAAGAGAATCAGACATTACTTTTCATTTTAATCCTTTGTCTTCTGTGTGATTCACTTGAAACTTAGATTAGCTCATGCCAGTTGATGACATAGTAGACAATTATATCTAATGCACCCAACACCCTAATGGTAGATCATCCTTCAAAGCCAGTGAGGTCAGACTGACTGGAAAATTTTCCTCTAGGAAAATGAGGTTTAATTCCCGTCCGGAATCTTATTAACGATATCCAAAACGAGAAAGAAAGTGAAAATATGCAGAACTAAATATGTGAGAAATATTCATCAATCCATTCGTTACTGTCAAAAGATCAACACTAGGACCTGATACTATAAATAATAAATATAAAATAATATGAAAGCAAATACCAACTGGTATGATTCTCTCAACAATATGTGAGCTGTGAATCATGTATGATAGAAATGTTCTATTAAAAATACCTGCAACCAACTTTGACAAAAATCCTGGATTTTGAAGTAACGTAACACGAAACAGAAATCAGACCTATAACAGTGTCATTTCTCATCAAATTGAGCACAAAGTAAATGCTGTCTGTCTGAATACTTTACATATCAGACATATTCTCCACAAAGACGCAATTTAAGCCACAAAATTTCCATAATTGTTTTTTGAAATCATAATCTGTGGAAAGCCGTGGAATTGTCCTGCATTACATACCGTCTGTGGAATCAGGAAGAACTCGACGCTGACTCTTCTCCTTATATGGTCATAGGCATCTTCACTTCTGGTGTAGTCCTCCGCTTCCCTCAGATGAAGTAGCATTCAGCAAAGGGGAAGTCATCAATTACATAACAGGCCAGACTGGGAAAGATTTGGGTTTGAACCATGAGCTGGGGATTTGTCAACACTATTCCACTAAGAATGCCACAAATACCTCCAGCCTCCTTCACTGCATGTCCCTTTACCATTGGGGGACAAGCTGGATTCTGTCCCTTGGTTCATTAACAATCTTACGTTGTTTGCCTAACAGAGGGGTTTAATCCAGAGTCATGAGCCCGGGGTTTGAGATTTCTGGGAGTGGTACGGGGATTAAGTGTTTTGCTTTTCTGCGTGCGGGCTTCTGGCATTTGTGTGCGAGAAGTGTTTACAACAATGTGTCATTTAGCAAGAGTAGCAGACAGTTGCTTTCTTACAGCTGTCTTCTCCCCAGATACCGAAATAAAGAGATCACTCCTAACTTCCTCTCCTTAGCGTAATGCCGCATTAGACACAGCTCACGGTTTTGATTAACCGTGGCATGAACACAAAGGTAAGGAAATAAACATGATCCAAGACATCGCATTGTCTTCTCGGGGGAAAAGGCGAGGATGGTCTTAATTAAAATATTATTTTGCGAAACTGATTGCACACTAATGACTTGGCTCCTGACAACAGACATTTGTAAGAGGATTCACTAGAAAAGAGGAGGCTGATGAAATCCTTCTGGAACCAAAGGCTGTTTGTCATGACGCAAGAATAAGAGAAGATATCATTCTGCAGAGCTGACTTAAGATCTTGCTGATTACCAAAACGTCGACCGCTATATTTGGGGAACTTAACGAGTGTTTTAAATTAGTGTGAGAAATGTGTTTTTCCATTTGGAAAATGTTAGCTGTGTTTTTTCAGAAGTGCTCACGTCACTAGCAGTCATCTGCTTAAACTTAGACAAAATAAGCTACAGCAGTAGCAGGCTACTCAACTTTGTGAAGGGTCAGCTGCCCCTGATAGCATGAAATCGACAGAGGTTGCCATGGTGATTGCTATGTGCCCAAGTATTCCCAGTCGTTTCTCGGTTATATAGACAGTTTAATGCTGGAGACCAAATGCATTATGTATACCACAAATCCTTTTTCCAAGCAGCTCGAGCCAATTCCAGCACAGTTGCAGAGGTTAAGTTGCAGGCCATACCAGTGTCCCTAAAAATCATCCCTGTGGGTAGTAATACTTTAATAAATTTCAGTTAAATTATTTATTTTAGTTTTTGAGCAACAAAGCAAAATTGTGGGGTTTTTTTCCCCAGAGGCGAGTGATAATCCTCTCTTAGCACAGACCTGTATATTGTGTTTGCTTGGGTGAATTCTATGCCTCTCAGCAGCTGTGCTTAAGCAAGCCTCGACACTTTCAACTTCTGTCCAGTTGTCTACATTTAAAATGAAACACAATGAATTTGATTCATCAAATTAGCAAAAAAAAAGCACCAATAATGTTCAATGCGGCCAGTGAGTTGAAATACATATTTGATTACAATGGAACCCAATTATTTCCTTATGCTTTCCAGACACGTGTTACCTTGTGTTTCTTTTGAAATGCCAGGTGCACAAATCAGTGGTGCGGTTTCATTTCATACGACTGAAGAAATAGAACATCTGATGAACTAATTGATATCTTCATGTGTTCATATAAATGATTAGTATCAGTGTTAAAGATTGTTACTCATGTTGTGACAATCTTGAACCAATATTCAGAGTGATGTCATAAGAGCCGGAATGTACGAATGTTCCATGCTGCATCACTTTTATTATCAAGAGTTTACGATTAACATGTCTATAGAACTAGCTTTTTTGTAATTACCATGTAATTACGTGCAATGATAACAAAGTTTATGCTGTAATTACAAGATTCAAACTAATTACGTGATTAAAGTAATATTCTGATGATTGATTGGGGTAATAACAGAGAGCATAAATTTAAAATCAACAATAATCAGAGTTTTTCTGAATATGTCAGCAATGTTTAATGGCAAGCTGTCTTTCTGTTGTTACCTCACTCAGAAATGCTCAGTGCATTTTCCGGATATAAATCCCTTTAGAGTATAATAAAATGGTGTTAGCCAGCTGCTCTCTGTAAACACTTCATGTTTGAACAGCAACCAAGAGCTGACACACAGGACATGTCAATGAACAAAAAGAAAAATACTTTTATATTTTAGGCCAACATGACTTAAGAAAAATGTCGCAATGATTAGATTTTTGTCTCAGGACTCAAAGTCCCTCTGTAGACGTAATTGGAAAGTTATTGAGAGCGTATTGGAAACCAGTTGACGGCAAGTACTGGACTGAATAAGTCTGTTAATGGTTATTCTCCATTGAAAATCCTTTTTTTTTTTTTTGGGTCTTCATCAAATGTAATACTCGTCTACACAAAAGGCGATTTGAAGCATGTCAAATTTTTTGAATGCCATCAAAACACATGTGTCTTATCAAATTAAAGGTTTTGTTTTCCGCCTGCAGGGAGGTGAACCAGATTGTGTCCGTTCAGTGCCAAAAATCTGTTGTGGTGGCTTCAGGAAATGGTTTCCGTGGGAACTGTGTTTTACCTTTTAATGTGCAGTTTGTGTCTCTTCCTAGTTTATGTTCGTGCAAATTGCTTACCCATGGAACGTATTTTTTACATAAGATATCTGGTCTAGCGCTATAAACTGCCCACAAATTGACACTTAGAGCAAGACAATCTATCAACAAAGGTGACTGTAATCTCAAGATTACACGTGAACTCAGACATGCTGGTACTGCATAAGGAAGCTGTAACAGCATTCATCCATTACTTCATCATCGGCATGAACATCTGATCAGAGCTTTGAATAGGTCGAATTAGGTCTAGTTTGTGAAACAGTAGAGCATGCATGAATGCTTGTACATGTCACTCTTGGTCCAAAGATGCGCTACATCTGTTCACTGGCCTCGTTTCTTTTATGGAAGGTCAAAATATCAGCTTGAATTACGGCACTGAAATTGCCCTTAAACGCCTGACTTAAACTCCATCAGAACACTTTTCAAAAAACTGTAATCTCCCCTAATCCTGTGATTGATTTGATTTCTCTGCAAATGAAAGAGAATTTCCATCCGTCATCAGGTAGGACTTATTGAGACAGGGAGTGCTACATTTGAACACATTATTATTGTTCTTATTCACGAGCTGTAGAAGTCATTTAAAGGTTACATTAAAAAAAAAAAGAACATGTTCGATCAGATTTGCTGCACTGACTGAGAAAACTTCCAGACCTTTTGTTAAGGTTTATAGGCATGAGTAAGTGTTAAGGCATCATTTTTGCTCTTTGTTGATAACGTCTTGGGTGATAACCTCTGGAAAATGTTAGGCAATAGGAACTGAATCATGGAGTACAAAACTGGCCTGTGTTTCACAACACCTCTTTGGTCAGTCAACGTTTACTTTTTTTTTCTTTTTCTTTTTTGTTAAAGAGAAGTCGTTCAGCAGGAATCCACTTAGAGATTTACAAATGTCTGGTAAGGGTGAATTTCAGAGTGAAAAATTTTCTAAAAATTTTGTTCCATGGAAATATCCTCCCAAATCTTATATCATTCTCTAACAATGCTATTGAAGAGGCAACGTGTGGAGATAGAGAGAGAGAGAGAGAGAGAGAGAGAGAGAAAGAGACAGAGACAGAGAAAGAGACATAGAGATGTAGTGATTTACTGTAAATTTATATTGCATCCATCTGACCAATACTATACATGATAAAACTGTGACACAAATGTCATTATTATACGGTTCCTCAGAATGCTGCAGAAAGTTCCACTGAATTTGATGAGCCATCCTAACGTCTGGAGGTCCGATATTTCTTGATAACGATCGCTGAAAAAAATTAATGACTGCTACCATTGGCAACGGGTTTTGTGCTTCTTATTTACATCCGCAAATAGTCTGTTCACTCTGTTCATCGTAATGGAAATTCATGGTCATTTGTATCTGACAATAGCGCCCCTTACAGTAACGGTTTGGCAACATCAATGGGACATCAACTTCTTCTTCCAATGTGCCATTGATTCTCTCAAACTGCACCATTAATGGAAACATTCAATTTAATATCAGTAAACAGAATACTTAGCTTATTAATCTGCAACAAACTGGCTAGTGTGCAGGTAGCTTAACATGTCGCTGCACAAGATCTGCAGCTTTACAGCTTTATTTGCTAGAGGGACTATTTTTCTCAGCGGAAGCCACAAAACGTCGATAATATCATTAAAATGAAATATTGCGGGACGTTTAATGAGGTAAAATCATTAAAATGAAATATAATGAGTGAAATAAATCCCTTCAGGATGATACAACACCTGTCCTGTTCGTCCTGTCAGGATTTATTTTTCGATAATGACCAGCAGACTATACATTATCCCTTACACGCAATAAAACCATTCATGTGTTATATATCAAGTATCGATAGCTTTATGATGGTTCATGTTTAAATTCCTCAAGTAATACAATGTAGCAAAAATGAAAGAAAAATTAATAAACAAATGGATTTGTTAAGGGAGGGACATATTTTCTGAAAGTAAAGACTTTTTCTTTCTCAGCTTTTCTTTTTCTTTTTCAGAGGATTCCCAGCTAAAGACTAACTACTCTCAACACCACCTTCATGAAAACAAAAAATTACAAACTCTCACAAGCAGTTACATCCAAAAAGATTCCGAGATTGCACTTTTCCTTATGTTTCCCTGATGTGATCTCATAGTACACGGACTTGTACTAAAGTACTTAGACTTGTACTTTACAAACTTGTACTTTACTGAACAACACTGCTCCTGGCTCTGATGACCGCATTTTAACATAGTGGTGGTAAACTGAATTTGTGTGCTCAGATTATGATGTTGGATACATTTATTGTGCTGCAGGAAGCATTTAAAGGCCAATATTTTGTCAAATATAGTTCTGAACATGTATCTCTAATACATGTTAAGCATTCCAGATCTGACAGTTGAGGAGCACGAAAGGTATGATTCGGGAAATTCTAGATTCATTCACGGCATTCATACCATATGGATAACTTCTACAGCTGCTGCTCATCTGATTTCCTGTCTCCTTCGTAAGGAGTAAGAAAAGAGTACAAGGAATTGCACCTTGTAGATAAGCGTGACATTTACCATGTGATATTTTCAAAGCATAGCGGGTATATCACGAGAACAGAAAAACATCTATGTATTGGGTAGCTTTAAATCAATTTTCAAACGTGTTGACACTTTGTCAAAGTATTCAGGCCACATCGCTTTTTGCACACTTTTGTGTTATCAACCTACTTTGAAATAGATTCATGGATTCAAAATGGCATTTTTTTTTTTTGCCATCAATCAACACAAAATATCCCATAACGACAAAGTAAGGCCACATATTTATTTATTTATTTATTTATTTATTTGTTGCAAATTTATTAAAAATCCTAATAAATGACATACACCGTTTACATAAGTATTCAGACCCTTTATCCAAATTCAGTATTTTTCCTTAATCAGGAAAAGATGAATGGGTATGAATCCTTCCTGAGAGCACAGGTATGAATACTTCCTGAGGGCACAATAACTGTAACAGCCCTTAGAACGCTGTTGAACGTCAATCTCAAATTGCGCAATTAACTGCCGAGGACAGTAATTTACGCGGCTGCTTACGACTACGGTATCTCTGACATCTTATGGTACTGACATCAGTGAGAGGAAATCGCGCTACTATTGCAGTATTGTCTCCGAGCAACAATGTAGTGGATGATATACAAACAGCCGAAACAATATAAACAGTATCCACCCACAGAAGCTCGTTGATCACAGATCCGCTACTTCTAGTGGTAACAGAGAATCAGAAACCTGCAGTGTATATGTAAAAAATGATCCTTTACGTCAAAGGCAATACTGAAACGTACTCTTAAAAAAAAAATCAGACTCTAAGTACCCGTGATGATGATTACGATGATGATGATGACGATGATGATGATGATGATGATGATGAAGAACATCAAATGTTGGAAAAGTTACATAAAGTGGTAATGCATTCATAAAGCCCTCATTAATGTTTTTTTTTTTAATATAAAGGTACCATAGCTTCTTAACTTAGTTCATGTTATAACATGTTTAAACGTAACTTCATGTTTAGCTAGGTTAGAACCACCACCGTAAGACGACACGACTGCATGTATGTAAATGTCATGCTACGTTTTTCCAGTCTTTTCTTTTTCATGAATGAATGTGAGTGAGACTGAGTGTTCTAAACGTTCTGCCAACATTCCTTATAGTTTCCCTCATGGTAGCGGAGTCAGACTCATCTGTCAAGAATGAGAGGTAGGAGGGACGAAAAAGAACAGAAGTTCTCAAAAAAAAAACCCCAAATAAATAAATAAATAAATAAATAAATAAATAACGTCTGACATTTCTCTGTTTTTTGGGAGATGTGTCATCAGTGGGGTTGGTTAATAAAGTGTACAGCCTGAATCTCAGTCTCTGCTTTAACCACAGAGGTCTGAATTTAGACTGAAGGCTTTGTTTACATTCGATGGCTCATCTGCTGCTCTCATAACTGCGGGCAACCGCAGGCTCCCTCTGACTGGAAATGTCTGCTCAGTCATACCTGATAGTACACAAAATCCTCATGCGAGACCAAAAAAAAAAATAAAGGAAAGGAATCCTCACACACGGTACATCCAAAGCATATGGACATGAAGTGTTTTCAGACACAAACAGTATGGGATATCTGAGCGTGATTTAGAGATGTTTCCCGTGCGATCATAAAGACATGAATGGAACAGTGGATAAATGCATAATAGCATAATATGAATGGAGTGCGGCTTCGTCAGTGATTGAATGTCACCCATGATAACCCATGAAAACGATTCTCGCCTTTTGTAATCCAAATATTTAACATGCCGGGAGTTTTAGATTTTACCTTATGTGTTTTTGATGTTCTTGTTTGAACAAGAACATTTAAATCTCAGATTAAGGGAGCAGGACATGTTTAACTGGATCTGTTAAACTGGATCTGTTGTCCATCTGTTGATTGGGAGACTTCTACAGCTATGGTAGCTATGGTGTGGGCTGGGGGGCTTTTCTCATATTACCTGTATGCGTATGTTAAGTTTATTGTCTCGACATACCTTTGGGTGGCAGTATACTCAAGTATCAAAGGCTAACGGACTGTGTCCTGCATCTCCTCAGTTAGTCAGTGCATTCCATAATGTTTACTCAACCTATCATCAGTGCAAACAATGCCTTTAACGATTTCACCAGCGGTGCACTCAACTAAAACAATTAAATCTACTCTATATAAACCTGCTCACGGCATCTCACACTCATAAATTTCACTGCGAACCGTAACAATAGTAAACATATTTTAAAGACATAAATACAAACTCAGTAATATTATATTTCACAGTTACCGTTCTGAACAGCACTCTAGCAGTTTGCAGTGGGCATAGGTTTATAATGTTTCTAAAGGCTTCCTCAGAATGCAGAGGAATTTCATGAGGAGTACTGAGTGATATGCACACTCCTGAGACAGCTAAAGTATTTTTATGACTGGAATATGACACCATTATTGACCAGAGGTGGAATTCAAAATATTGTCTTAGGCTGCAGGTTTTGACAAGTTTAAGACTTTCAAATAATGGAGAGGTATATTTCTCTATCTAATGTTTGACATGCTGAAAAATATTTTGAAACTGGTAACTAAGTGGTATATAACTAATATTCTAATATTAATACTGGAGGAGTATGGAAAAGATTGAGCGGACAGCGACAGAGGTGTTGATTTTGTTGCTAAGCAATAAAAAGGGTTCAGCTTCATGCTAAAGAATTTTTAAATCATGTGTCACTCAAAGCCTTTCTATCTTAGTCGTTTTTTTTTAATATTTGAGTTTAGCTGCACTTAGGAAATTATTTATGAATTTCCTGTGTATGGTTTTTTTTTGTTCCTTTGTTTGTTTGTTTGTTTCTTCCTTCACTTCTTTCTTTTTTTCTTCCCTTCTTTCTTTCTTTCTTTCTTTTGTTCATAACACAATATGTATAACTTTTAATGGTGTCAACAGTCCAGCTATATTATTGCATGTATTTATTTAACTGATGTACTTTAAGTTTCCGTGATTGCACACACACACTTATCCACAGAACCTTACAAGTATGACTTTTTGCTCAAGGTCACACGGGAACAACCTCGGGGTTATGTAGTTTGCTCAAGGTCAGATAGGTGGCGAGTTCCAAAGCACACGATTCAGACTCACAAACCTCTGGTTACAGGCCCTATTGCTTTATCACCGGGCCTCTACGCTGTCACCTCACCAACAGATTTCCTTTGGTATCTTAGCCCTTCAACAACTGTTTTTGCCATTTTTAATTCTTTTTTTTTTCTAAGTCGTTCTCTCAGAGGTATGAGGTATGTTTGGTCTGCCTTGCAGCTGTTATTGTCTTCATCCTCCTCCTCCTCTTCGTCTTCCTCTTCTTCTTCCTCTTCTTCTTTTTCTTTTTCTTTTTTTCTTTTTCTTCTGTGTAGGTCATCTCTGACCACATTCAAGAGAAGCCAAATCCCTTTCCATATAATGATTTACAGTTTTCATTTTAAGCCTGGCTGGATGTTTGTGGGTTCATGTCATTGTCTTTGAGAGCCACACCACTCAGAATAAAGTAGCTCTCAATGTAGAGCAGAGGGACAGGGACAGCAACAAACAAGCAAACAAACCTAGCTCTGGATGAAGTTAAACAAGGTGACGGCATTCTCGACAAACTAATCCACCTGCAAGGACCGAACGATAGATATTTAGACAAAGAGAGAGAGAGTCTTTGTAGTTGGAATGTATCTGAATTTGACTGGCTATACTCATTGCTTGCGGAGCCATAAACTTGCTCTTTGATGAAATGTTCAGAGAAAATGGAATGTTCTAGCTGGTACGAGGCCTTCTGTCACTGAGAGGTACGTGAACCAGATTCCAATATCACATGTTCCTAGATTGGAGAGGTATGGTCCTGGGGCAGAAGTTCAGGTGGTCCGTCTAACCTGCCTTGACTCCAGCCTGGATGTCTGTGTTCATGAGTAATACTGATTGTTGGCAAGCATGAGGCAGGTGCCCATGAGCCACCTGAAGTAAGAAACCTTGCGGCACCAGATATACCGAGGAAACCCCACCTTTTTAATTTTTGTTTGTTTGTTTGTTTGTTTGTATGTTTTTGTATGTTTTTTTGGGTGGGGGGGGGGGGGGGGGGGGGGGGGGGGGGGTTGCAGCAATGGAGCTAGGAAACTCTACAGAAACACATGACTAATTTGGGACAAATAAAACACTTACCTAAAATAGAACCTTTACTCACTTGACACAAAGCATGTGGCTATTAACTGCTGTTCGCATCATTTCCTGCTACAATGTTAAAATATCAAACTATCAGCATTTGGCATAAATAGTATAAATAAATAGTATAAATTGATTCAATAGAATGACTGCTTAAACTCCTAGTCATTATGTGCCTTCTGTTAGGGGATATAATTGCTTATAAAATGCCATTTAGGTATTATTACCACTAAATAAAATTAATTCTATACCAAGGTAGCAAGTAAATTCTAAGGATGTAGGAAAAAATACAAAAATACCATTAGTATTTTTCCTGTGTGGGTGTTTATTATGATCTCATCTTTTTCCAATCAGTGCTCTCAGCAGAAAGTGGAATGGTGAGAATCTGTAGCCTAAAGCGCTGTATTATTTTATTAGGTGCTGGCTGATGTTTTTATTGGCCAGAAATCTGATGTGCAGGGCATTGTAACGAACAGTATCAGTGCTGAGTCACTCAGGAAAAAAAAAAAACAATCAGAAAAAAACAAAAAACCACAAAGCTTACAAACACGCTCAGTCACAGAGCCTTTGAATGGTTTGGCCTCTGTGTTTTTCCAGCAGTTTCTATGAGGCAGTCAAAAACAGGTTGGTGTGTTGGCGTGACTACATTAATAAGCCAGAGGGCACATGCTGCTTGTACCTCCCGAGGTAAATATGGTAATATTTTAAACATCAGAAGAGAAATATTCTCATTTTAAAAAAAAAGAAGTTGTAAATGGCTTTTTCATATTTGAAAACTTTTACATATTTGGGAAGACCGCAGTGCTTACTTCCTCCTCATGAAACTGTCAAGTTCAGTCTTTCTGAAATATTATTCTGGTACACTCATATTCCCCCAGTGTTTTTCATTGTTCACATTTTGAAATCCAGCGAGTAAGTTGGTGAGTATGTCATTTTGGCAGGCTGACCAATTAAAGACCAATTATAAAAGATAATGCCTCAGAACACCTAAAACCTGTGAGAACCAATGAGAACAGCAACAGATTCCAATATGTGACAAGACAATAGACAAAATATATTCATTGCCTCTTAAGCCAAAGAAAACAATACCTTGAAGGAGAACACTAGATACAGGAATCAGAAGCTAAGAGATGCACACTGGCCTAAAGTACGAACACAAGCAGAATGAGAAAACATTAGCGATGTTCCCACCGGTCGGTTCTTATTTCTGTCAATACACAAAATATATTCATTGTCTTTATTTGTTTGCCTTATATTCAACCCATGCCACTGACATTTTGAAAATCATTTATTCCGAAATTCCCCGTCGAGAGACATTGATGAAGGCACAGTAAATCAATATAACTCTGAGAGTGTTTGTTTCACATTGTTATTGACAGTGGTCTTTTTGATGAAACACAAAAATAAAAAGAAGTTATGACTGGTATACTGGCTAGACCAGGACAGGGAGTAAGTAGTGAAGACATAATAGTTTTACCATGTAATCTTAGACGTAACTTACCTGAGAGGTCATGCAGTGGTGTCTCCGGTAAAAATTTTGAAGCCATATCTGACTAATCTTTCGCCTCCCGGGGTAAACAGGCCTCAAGCGTTACCATGTCAACAAACAAAAACACATAAACAAAAAGGACACTTGGACACATTATCAGTACCCGTAGTTTAGCACTGACAAAGTCAGTTCCTTTCCAACAACTGGCAAAGTACCAGCATTTTGGATTGCATGAAAAAAAAAGTGTTACAACAATTTCAGTCATTTTAATTTAAATATGAATATTTAGTTATGTATTCAGAATTCTGACAGACCTGTACAAGCCCCTAACATATGGAGACCAGAAAACAGGTATAACTCCTCAGCAAATGTCAAATAAAAGTCATACGCAGTCTTAAACAAAATCTGCCAACTGTTCATGAAAAAGGTTCCATCTTACTCACATTCTCCAAGAATCAATTTTTTTTTTTTTTTTGGTCAAAGACCATGGATAAAAGCTAGATTATTCCTTCATCGCTGCGTGAAAGACGAAATATAAACTTCCTGACGCCCTTATAAAGACAGAGTATTTTTGGAAAGAATGTCGTCTGTCTGCGTGAAAGAAACTGATCGCCTTCTTTCTCGATGTCCAAAAGGTAACCGCTCAGCCATTTAACGGTCCATTGAAAATACATTAAAGCAAATAATCCTAAAGAATTACAGTGTTCCCGCCAGAGCTCTGAGCTAAAGATGCGTTCTCGTCCATCTCCAATCTTTTGGTGATGGATCTTGGGACAGAACTCAAATGTTTGCAGGAAATCTGATTATTACATAATAGATTTAACCTGACTTTTTTTTTTCATTCAAAATCCGCATGAGCCAGGTTTTATGCGGCTTCCTCCTTAAGATGCATGGGAACGTATCAAAGACCATTATGCAACGAAAAGTGGAGCAGTATTACAGTTAAAAGCCTCTTAAGCCAAAGAAAACAATACCTTGAAGGAGAACACTAGATACAGGAATCAGAAGCTAAGAGATGCACACTGGCCTAAAGTACGAACACAAGCAGAATGAGAAAACATTCGCGATGTTCCCACCGGTCGGTTCTTATTTCTGTCAATACACTGATTACAGTCTAAAGTCTTATGCCGATACAAGTGTAAATTTTTCTTTAATATATCTATATAATGCAGCTAGTGTTTTTTTTTTTTGTTTTTTGGCAGTCGTGTACTGACTTAGAATAGTTGAGAGGATTAGAAACTGACCTTGAAGTCTAATGGGCTTTCCCCATGGAAGCCTGAGTCTTGTTCATAGCTATGGGGTGCTGTTTGAATCAGGTGGTCGGATCTATTTAGAGAGTTTTTAATGGTCCTAATAAGCAGCTGGTGAGGTTTTTATATTGGTAACCGTCTGGTAGTCAGGGAAGCAGCTTGCTAACTTGAGTGTTGTGGATTCAAAACAGTTACTACTGATGTGCCTAGAGCAAGGTACCTAACCCTAACGTTGTTCAGGAAGCCTGTGACCCCTGACACTAAAGGTAATGATTGTGTGTCACGCTATATGAGACAGCTGAATGTTGTAAAGGTTGTCTTGTGGCATACTGACCTGATGTTCATGACACTATCTGAATACATGACAATCAGGACATCATTAAGCATGTTTGTGTATATGATCACATTCCTATGTTTCTGGGTTTGTTTGGTATTTCACATCTGTTTTCTGAATGGATACATACAGTACGTTGAACATACTATCATTTGCTGGTGGGCACATTTGTTTTGAGTGCGTACCAACAGTGCACTCAGTTCCTTGCACACTGTATACCTGCATGTGTGTGTGCATGCGTGTGTATTTTGAGGTGGGGGTGGGGAGGGGGGGGGGGTGTTTGTTGGATAGTGGTAATGTATTTCTTGCCTTTCATTCTTTGAGGTTATCACACCAGATACCAAGTGAATCCATTCATATCCTCTCTCTGTCTCAGTTTTATTTGTGGCTCAACAGGCCACCATACAAGCCTACCTTTAAAGAACATTGCTAACAGGATCAGACAGAACTATGCAATGTACATTTCGAACAGAGCTTCAACTGTTATAATATGAAACACAACCTTACTTCTCAGAAATGAAATATTATTTCTATGCTCAATATTTCCATTAAATAAAAAAAAAAAAACCCTTTGCTGTCTGTTGGAGAATGTCTCAACTAAACAATGATCCATTCCAAATACAATTTCATTTTATCCAGTCCCCGTTTTTTTATGGGAAGCTAGGGATGGAAAAATGAATGAGAGCCAGACGTCTGCAGAGAGAGGACTTAGCGCACACACACACACACACACACACACACACACACACAGACAGACTCGCGCGCACACGCACATACACGCACATGCACGCACAAATACACACGCACACAGTGTGTGTGTGTGACCAATAAAGTACTCATTCTTCTTCGCCACACACACACACACACACACACACACACACACACACACACGCATACACACACACAGCTGTTGAGACTTTCTACTGTGGCAGGACAATGAGAAACATAACTACTGAGACCAATTTGAAAATGGTCTAAAGACTTACACTGGCATAGTGAAGGGCCCTTGTAATGAGACGAACTTCAGTTTACCTGCAGTTGTATCCACAGCAGTTTGGAGAGGATTTTTTTTAAGTTTACGTCAACCAAAATAAAAGCTGATGATCACATTTCGGGCCTTCACAATAAGGGCAGTGTACTGCTGGAGCTATCGCGTGTCTTATGGTTTCTTCAATTCTGCCCAAATGTTATTAAATCCCAACTGCATTTCAGGTCTCTGAATGAAACACACCAATCATCTCAATTGACCATAGGTTCTCACTGCTGGAGCCTGTTTTTATATTTTTACTGTTGCATATAATAGATACTGTTTTGAATATTACTCATGTGGATGCCTAAATTATGATTAGCAATGACCTCTTGTCTGCCCCTCTCTCTCTCTCTCTCTCTCTCTCTGTCTCTCTCTCTCTGTCTCTCTCTTGCTGATGCTTGAAAAAAGTATTCTAAGTTGGAAACAGGAGCCAATACACCCCTGTGTGTTTATTTACGCAAGAAAATCAAACACAGCAGGACCATAGAAATTAGCATCTGCTTTTGCAGTTTTGAGGGCTCAGTTTTTCAAGGTCGGCCAACTATCCGAAAACGATGGGACGCGATTCCGTCATATTGTTTTAAAACTTGCGGTTTGCGTAAATCATACATGCTGCTGTGCGTTACAAGTCATATTTCACAGACACAGACAACGCCGTGTTTTGAGATGTGCTGTCTGTGATTCATGTGCATGGTTTTCTTTTTTGAAATGCTTAATAAACGGAGAGAGAATTTTCTCCAAACGCACTCCAACGACGAAAAAGATTCACCCAAAAAGCAAGCTCTGGAGTGTTTTGGTTCTCTTGCGGTTCTGATCTAGTGTGGTTGATGGATCAAATAAATAAATAAATAAATAAAAAGAAAAAAACAAGGCTCAGAAGCTTCTAGAACAATAAGTGATCCTGCAGAAGGAAGTCGGTTGTCTATGGAGCTTGCCCAGATGATGAGCTATGCGGGTAATGTTTCACAAGAATCACATGGGTCAAGTCCCACAAAACATCTCTAGCTATACCTCCCTATCCATCCATTTCAAATTGCATCTCCAACAACCCCCTCCTCAACCCCCCCCCCCACCCCCCCACCCCCAAAGGCCAGTGGAAAATGTTCTGCTGGAGTGCCATATGCAATTGTCATTCTGTAGGTCCAGAGAGATTTGGCAGTGCAGACATAGCTTCACTGTCCTGTGACTGAGGACGACATATGGATTCCTAGAATATGGTGAAGAGCGACTCAACTCTGAGGACAGCGAACTTGTACTTATAATCTTGTAAACGTTGGAAAACGTCTGCGTTCGTGGTCTTGAAAAGCATTTGTGCTGAACCCAAATGCTGATAACAGCCAGGAGACTGACGAAACGAGGTATGTCATCTGTTTTCGAGACTCACAGTGGATGCATAAAGTCCCTGATCCATCCAAGCCCTGTGTGAAGATTGGCAGGAGAGCACAGAGACGTGTTTACTGGCTCTCTGGACCTGTTCAACCTCCAGAACTCTTTGCAAACTCTTGTAATGGAGGTTTGGATCTGGCTACAGAGCTATACCAAAACAAGTCTAACTTTACCAAACATGGTCTGGAACACTCTGAAGATACAAAACATGTATGATATTAATGCAATGCTATATTGAAATTGTTAACAGTGCTTTAGTGCCAAAGCAGACAATGGAACTGAGTCATCCCATAATTGCTGTTTCAAAATAAAATGCATTTATTCCCCATTCACCATGATTGATGATTGATTGATTTTTTTTTTACACTATAGTATATTATATTTATTGTATTGTATTTTTATCTTGTATTTTTTATCTATACTTCTTCACCTGTCTTTCCTCCTTTCCGCTGCTGTTAAAACCCAAATTTCCCCAACTGGGCATTAATTAAAGTGTTATCTTATCTTATCTTATCTTAAAACCAATGCACTGTTTAAGTAAATACAAAGAGAACCTCTGATGAAGACTTAATACTCTACAGAGCTTGATACCTTTCATTTGTTCGGAGATACACTGTGTGATGTTCTTTAGGATCAGTACTAAAGTTTCTAGAACAGCTCTAGAATTCTAAGTTCTAGAAAATTATCTCTTACCTGGATGACTCAAGCATAGCATGTAGACAGCAGAGATAGACAACCGATTTTAGAGGTGAAACAGTCTCCATTATATCTCTGCAACGACTCCCTTTCTCTTTCACCACAACAGGGAGGAAGACCAAGGTCATGACCCTTTAGTGTCCTCAGATCATCACGACTGGTAACGACCAGATGAATAAAGCACAGATCAGGCTGACAGAGATGCTGTTAGACTGTGATACTGAACAGGTCAAGACTGAGGTGAAGCAAACGTGGTCAAGTTTTCCATGTTGTGAAAGGAATGATGTGTCCCATCTGCTTTCAATATCTCTTCTGATGTATCAGATCACCTCCATCTCTATCTGTTTCTCCTTTATCATTCCAGACATAGTAAATCTGTACAGATGACTCTAAAATACAGGGAAATCTCATTATCAGAGCGGATCCGAAAGACTCTTTTTCCATAAGCAGTCACAGTTATTGGCAAAATGATGAAAACAAAAGCAGCATAATCTGGATCAATCATTTAAAAAGCATCCAATAAACCTCACAGTAAACCTGTGCTCACAGTTCAGCAACCACAACTGCTGAACATTGATTGCTTTGAATAGCCTGAAAACTCCTGAGCTCCTAATGAGAATAACGTTTAAAAGAGAGAGCATGCTAATGTTAAAAAAGGATGTGATTGCTAATCTGTTTCATATGTTCCACATTCTTTTTCTTCCAGAAAAGAAAAGAGTTCCTAATTTTTGGTAGTATGGCTGTGAGCGACAGGTTGGTAGCATAACGAATACATTCAACCGATGTTTTCAAATGCCTCGCATGGATACAGCACAGTGTTAGGCCTCAGAATAGCATCCAGATTTGAAAATTACTTATTAGAGAAAGTTATTCACAGATGTTGAAGAAATTACCGTTTCAGTACAGCTGTAAAAAAACAAAACAAAACGAAACAAAACAAAACAAAAAAACCACAGAGGTCTCATGTTTGAAAACGTGCACCTTTAAGTCAATAATGTAAAAACAGTTAGCATGTTTTTAGAGCAGCGTGTGGTCAGCTGACAGAATATGTTGTTGCGGTCTTTAGCAAACACGTGTTGTGGACACGAACAGAGCCCAACCATCTTTTTCCATGTTTCACACAAGTTTGCATAGAGGGAAAAATGCATAGAATTACCCAGTGAATCTGACATGCAAGCTGAAACAAGCATTACTGCATCCAAGGTCAAGTGAAGAAAAAAAGAAAAGAAAAAAAAAGTCGTAAAATGAAATATGCAATCACTGTAAACGTCTAAGAAAAGGTGCCTTGCATATTTTCACTGTACCACCCTGTCCCGGTTTATACAGGTACTATCTGGGCTTGTCAGTTTTACCACATGTGTTTCAAACCTCCATGCTCCTAGCTCAAGGCAAAGTTAAACAAAGAGTTCATTTGTGGAGGTCAAACATGTAACGGTTATTTGAACTCATGTAGTGCTGAGTGACAGAGAGCTGTCCATCAGCTCTGGCCAATCATGTGACTTTAAGTAGACAGGAAAAGAGCAATTGGCCTCACCAGCCTTAGGGGCATTCTTATTCGGTGCTTTTCTGGTCACATGACCTTGTTTTGTGGAGCCCCTCCAATTAAAGTAGCCGGCGGATGGATTACAAGCCGTGCTGGTAGGTAAAGGCATCTGGGCCTGTGGATAAGATTATTCTAAAGCTTCTCCGCAGACCTGGGGATATTTCAGAAGCTGTACATTGTTTCCCTGCAGTTGGGTTCCCAGCCAACAGCGGCTTGGTCTGACTCCAGTGAACACTCCACTGCTGAAGCGCTTAGCAGATGAGGAAAAAAAAAAAAAAAACCGATTTCTTCTCAGTGACTGGATTTTGCACTCGTCAGCACATTTTTTGTTTGGCGCTCAGGTACAGTTCTGTTTTGAATATCTCCCTCACGTCATTGTTCAGTCTTTATAGCCGCTCTCTCTCTCTCTCTCTCTCTCTGGGTGTAAAATACTATAGTACCAAATTTGACAGCCCCTGGCCAAACACAACACCCCTGGCACCATCAGAGGCATTCATCATATTTTGGGGTGAGGCATTTGAAAGAAAATAGCACATTAGTCTGTACCAATAAGTAGTCTGATATTAGATTTAATGGGTGAATATGGAATGGGATATCAGGAAAGGATTACACACTAAGCCTCCATGGACCAAACTGAATAGTGGCTGCACCTTAAAAAGAGACTGATTTTTCAGGTAATTGCAGTGGATGTATCAGCCAAACCACAGTTACGTAACAAAAGTGTTTTATGACGAACTAAATGTTGTTTATTCTACAAGCAGGGAGGGTAATGTTTTCTCAGAGTTTGGATTTGCCACCGGAATTCTATACAGAAGCAAGCACACAATTCACGCAGTACGTATGTGATTTTCAGACTCTTTTCCATTTAATGGTATCTTGAGTATAAATATTCAAACGCTACATTAGATTAAGGATCTAAGCACATATATTGTTAGCCTGATGGTGTAGTTTTCAAAAATTAGGCTCTCCATAAACCAGGCCATTAGCTGAATTTGACGATTCAGTCATAGAGACACCAGTGCAGAGAGGCATTCTTACCATTCAGCGTTTGTTTTCTCCACAAGATAACCACATTATTGCCTTAAGGTAAGTTTCATGATTACATTTAGATATGAATGCTCATATTTCAATGGATAAAAATGTAATATTTCCCGCATGGTTCTTTTCTAACAAAGGCTCATATGCCAAGTCCATTGTTAACTCAGATAGACATATGGCAATTGCTGGCAATAAGATTAAATGTTGTATTCATTTTTAAATGTTAAAATTGTACACGTGATTTGGTTATTTTAACATAAATGAATAAAAGAGTGGACATGCATCACCTCACTCTCTCGCCTGAAACCTGATGAAACACTGAATACTTATTAATATCGATTTCTTATTTACTTAAACGATCAGTCACATGCATTTGGTTTAAATTCAGCAGTTTTTATATGATGAAAATAATTCCACAGCACATATAAAGTTAGCCCACCTGGACTCAATGGGCTTTTTTTTTTTTTTTTACTCAGCTTCTCATACCTCTGTCCTGCTGACTGACTACTTAAGAGGACAGACACTGGTTGGTCTGTTTAGAATGTTTCTCTTCCAAAATTCCAATATGTGCAGAACACAGGAAATTCCAGCGTATCCAGACAGAAACGTTCACTATCGCTACAATATCCAAAACCACCAGGGGGAAGGAAAGATGACCAGCTCTCCTCTCGGCTTTTTTGGTTAAAATAATAATCACGTAGAATGACACATGATGACTGGAATTAGGAGAAGAGAAGAAACAGAAGCACCACTGTGCTTTAGTCATTGGTCTGTATTGAGGGAGTGTCATTTACATAAATATTATGTTTGCCGTTGCTTGCCTTCTTTGAGAACACTGGCAGTAATTTCATTTGCAAAATTTAAGAACTGGCAACAAGTGCAGGTGAAGACACAATCTTGGGATTGAGGAGACCAGCCTGTCACACACACACACACACACACACAGGCACACACACACACATACACACACGCACGCGCACACACACACACACACACACACACACACACACACACACACACACAGAGTTTATTGAAGTTAAGCTAGTGAGACAATTCAGCCTAATAGCCATTTGAGTAAGAACAGAAGTTCATAAATCCAGACTTTTTTGGAGCAATGCATGAAAGATAAGTGCTTTTTAAAAAATATCACAGATGTTCAAGTCATCTCCGTGCTGGACAGAGGATGTGGCGGAGAGAGGCATTTGCCTGCTGAAAGCTTCTGGATTACCGATGCAGTACCTGTAATGTTTTGGATAAGGAAGGTTTGAATCCTTGGTCAGTGACGCACTGTCTGGTGTTGGAGATGTAATGGTCACTACTGCAAGTATCAGTTCTTCACCAACTGGATGAAGAAAAAAATGTCTTTTTCATGGGAGGCGAGTCAATTTGTGAATATTTCAGAAATCACAAGAGGACTGCAGAAACTCTTGACTTCTGTTGACTAGTTTATGGTTCTTTAAGTGCAATGTATATGGTGTTAACAACTCCAGCATAATCCAAGAATTTAAGATTTACAAACCGCATGCCCTGAATTACCCATAAATCCTGTGTCCCATGGAGCGTTGAGTGCAAAAACATTCAGAATGTCATTAAAGGGGCAGTTGAATTTGAATGTTTCGGTGGATGGTTATTTTCAATGAAAAACACAGCCCGACAAGAAATGCTCACAGGAACATAAACTACTCTCTTTATTCTTCATTCTGAGAGACGGGTCACGGGTTGACAAGGCACCACCTGGTAAACCCCTTCAGAAAACAAAGCACCACTTGACTGCCCTAAGGTAAACACAATGGGTTAAAACAGATTTCAATCATAAAAATGCAGCAAGGATCAATAAATCCATCCTGACAACCTTCAGATGTTCCCAGTAAAGAGGAGCGGAGGTGGATCTGTTACTGTACCTCTACTGTACCACAGTGGGCCTCACTCTAGACACGCAAGGGACTGCTTTCCCAGGGAGGGAGAGGGAGAGAGAGGGCGAGAGAGAGAGAGAAAGTGAGAAAGTGAGTGAGAGAGAGACAGAGAGACCCTCAGTTTGTGCTTACAGTGCAGTTCACTGGGGGTCCCCACATAGCTCAGGGTCTGGTTTCAAGCAGGGCTACACAGTAGCAATGCTGGCAGACCCTCTGCTAGCAGAGGCAGTAGCTCTGACAGGAAATAGAATCACCTCAGGAGAACATGCTATAAATCCATCAGCTGGAGAAGTGGAAGTTTAAAGACTTGAGAAAAGAAAAAAAAAAGAAAAAAGAACCCAAAACAAATCAGATTGTGAACACTTTCCTGATATAAGTGGCCTCTGTTTAAAGAACTGGAATGGTTTCAAAGACGTGGTTTCTACATTAGAGTATAGATTCATGCAGTTTCAACACTGAAGAGACAAGGGAAAAGTTATTTATAACCACAGAAACAGCTGCTGCAGCCAAAGTTTAGACTGTACTGTAAAATGGGAGATATGAGTTGTGTTCACAATCACAGCAGTCCTTCATTTTGACATTTTCCTCAGCACGGCACTGAGTGCGTTCCTGTTTCTGATACAGTATGTTCTGCCAGTACAAATTCATGATAATCATTTTGAGAAGTACAAACAGGCAAAACAAGTTCATTGCTGCACATGAATTACTCCATTGAAGTAATGCCAAAACAGAATTGATTGACTCGGGCATTAGCTTTTGCAACTCAATGAAAAAAAAAAAAAAAAAAAACTGCAAAAGAGAAAAACCCTTCCACGATCAATAAAAATGAAGAAATAATGAAAGCAAAGCAAGTTCTCACATTTTGTGCCACTGCCATACACGGTATTTCTTAATGTTCAATGTCTTGATGAGTTGTGAACACTGAGAATATGGTGTCAAACCCTCTATATTCTGGAGGCACTGTGTAGTAACAAGGGTAATGCCACTGGCTTTGTGGCTGTTGCCAAGTATTCACAGGATTAACTTCTCACTGGTCAACAATTATCTCATGACATTACAATCCTAAACACTGACGTTCTCTCTGGAAAAGAAAGAGAGATGGCAGCTCCAACCAGGCTATACTTTGGCTAACTGCCTCCCACTCAGTTGAAATGGGGGGAGGGGGGGTCAATTATCACACCAGTGTCACGGTTAGGTTTAAGGTTAGACTGCTAATGCTAATTACCTGTGCCAGTCTAGCATGTACCAATGTGGTCCAAATTTTAAGTGAAGTATATAATCAGATTACTAATATTTATAATAGCATCTAATAATAACAAAACAATTGTTATACGCTCATATATATTTATTTGTGATAGTCTGTTTTCTGTTCCTGAAAGGAGTTTGACAGATGTAATCTTCTGATTAGCTTTGCCTTGAGGCTGCAGTGAGATCAAAACAGACGGAGCTCTTCTTAAACATGGTCATAATCTACCGTTTGTGGATTCCTAGAATGACCTAAAAGTGCAAAGCTATGCAGTTCACCTGTTTGTCATCTGTCTCTCCAGGCTATGCTTTCTAGTGTAGCCAGAAACAATAGCATTTTAAAAGGTCAAGTCTCTGACTATGAAGTCACGGGTCACTCACCCGTTTGGAAAGAGAGGTCATGTCAGCCATCCTGTTTGATTTCTTAAAGCAAGACAAAGGTCTTTCACCACAGAGACTGTCCATGGCACACAGTCAGTGTTGGATTTACTAAAACCTTTTTTTTTGCATGTGTGTAAGGTCTTAGCGCATGCAAAAGTAATCAAATGACCAATGATTCATGCAGAACAAACACCCTGGCAGTCTTCTCTTGTGGAACTGGTTATGCATGAACTGAAAGCTTTTGCACGTGTTGAGTTCAGCTGGCCCTTGAATACCGAACCCTTTTCAGACACTGAAAGGAAACCAACCCAGTCCTCCTGTTTGGTGGCATTTCTCCTGAATGCCATGATGGAGTTTTCTTTGGAATAGCACTCTAGAAAAAAAAAAGAAAATCAAGCTTCCACATAAATTTAGCCCCATTAAGAAATATAAAGCACATGGTGCATTCCTAAAAATGTCAACTAAACACAATGTCAGGTTAAATGGCTTTCCCAGACGAGACTACCTCTCAAAATTTTTTCCCTGTCTCTGACATTAGAGTGGCAGTAGGATTTGTCATAGGCTTTTTTAACACCTTTTCCAGTCATTAACATTTTGATCCAATAACCCTTCATCATTGACTTAAGGAGAGAGGAACTCACGTGCAGACCCTCAGTGAGTTATGTTAGTGAGTTCATATTTTGGAATTGCACAGCTTGGGTAACTAGCTGTTCCTCTTGTGTTCTCTCATGGTTCTGGACTACTGTCTGGAGAAAGAATTTCCCAGCGAGAGCCAGCAGTTTTCAGTTTAGCACATTGATCTCAGTGGGCCAAGTACCTTTATACATTACACCTCCCACCAAGAGCCAACTCCAGACAGCCTCAGTCGCAAGACGTGACCGTCGGCGGAGGAGAGAGAGAGAGAGAGAGAGAGAGAGAGAGAACCCAAACACGAGCATGTCTGTTTCTCCACTTTCAATGAGACAGCAAGAAGTACTGGAACGTGTGCCCGCAGCAAAACAACACTGGTCTGCTGAAAGCCCACAGCCATGAAGAGCTAATGTGATGGAATGTTAAAATGAGCGGGTGCTAAAGGGTAATTGTGCGACCACACAGCTCTCTGCAGAGCTGGTAACGTGTGTCAGAACAGATCGAGATCAAACATTCATCATTCCTCTTGTCGTCCCCCCCCCCCCCCCCCCCCCCCCCCCCCCATTTCAGCAAATGAAATAGCTGTCAAATAGTTTTGTGCTGAGACCCACTGTGCCAGGCTTCTATAAACTCTTTTTCGCTTTGTAAACTCCCTTTTACTGTGTACCCATCAATTTACATGCAGCCATCCAAAGCAGTCCAAAGCTCCCTTTGAAGCTAAACCTCATTTAACCTTTTCCACCTGTGCTGTCTTAGTAGAACACTCATTTTTCACTCTTTTGGAGCAAAAATCATCCATAATTGACGTAGATGCCAGACAACTTGTTGAAAACATGTTTAGAATAATCTGAAAAATCACAGAGCACAGGGACTTTCAAACGAACTGAAATGACAAAAAAAAAAAAAAAAATTATCTTTTTTATATCATTCTGTTACTTCTGAAACTTAGCGAAAAGCGCTGAGAAAGCACATTGAAATTTGTACAACTGTTCATTCATTCATTTTCTATGTGGCTTATCCCAATTAGGGATAGGCTCCAGCACCCCCTGCTTATCCCAGCACTCACCGGGCGAAAGGTGGGGTAACAGCCTGGACAGGTCGCCAGTCCATCGCAGGGTAGACACACACACACACACACACACACACACACACACACACACACATTCATACCTAGGGGCAATTTAGTATCTTCAATTCACCTGACTTACATGTCTTTGGACTTTGGGAGGAAGCCGGAGCTCCCGGAGGAAACCCATGCAGACACGGGGAGAATATGCAAAACCACGCAGAAAGGACCCTGGCTGCCTAGCTGGGAATCGAACCTAGGGCCTTCTTGCTGTGAGGCAACAGCACTACCCACACCGTGCCACCCACAACTGGTAATTGTACAAGTGAAATAAAAGTAGGTGAAAAACACCAACATCATAGCAAGGTCAGATAAGGTCAACTGTGCATGCGTCACATTTGTTAAGAGGCCGGATCTATTTGCAGGCCAGGTTTACTTTTATTTGCAAGAAACATAAAACTCCCAAAGACTTACAGAAAGCAGATTCATGAATTCAGGCAGGTAGGAAAAGCAATGTGACATAGAGTGAACACCAAACAATTCCTTACAAAGAACGAAGACAAAAACAGGAGTATTTATACAAGACAAAACAAGGCAGAACTACGTGAGAACAGGTGGAATCAGTGATTGAACTAACATGATTAACTCAGGAAACAGGAAGTACCAGACAGCTTACCCAAAACTGACCACTAGAGGGGGAAACGAGAGGGACAGGGCGCGACAGTACCCCCTCCTAACGCGTGGCTCCTGCTGTGGAAGGTACCATCTTGGGAAAACAGGGGAACCAGCAGGACCAGAAAAATCAGGGAGGACACAAACAGACACTGGGGGTGGACCAGGAGACTCAGGGAGGACACTAATGGACATCAGAGTTGGAGCAAGACACAGGGCTGGGCGCTCCGGAGGCTCAGGAGGTGGACCGGGAGACGGAGCTGGGTGGTCCGGAGACGAGACTAGGCAATCCGGAGGCTCTGGCAGTGGAGCCGAGGGAAGGACCCCTGAGGCGACCGGAATAGGAGCCAAGGGAGAAGCCTCTGAGGCGACTGGAGCAGGAACAGGAGAAATCTCCCCCCCCGCTCCGCGTTTGGGTCTGGAGTCACAGCTGTGAGAGGGCCCTGCCGCATCTGGATCCTTCTCTGGTGTCCCTGCCGGTGTTGGCTCCCGCAGGCGGACAGGAGCAGGAGCTGGGTCTGGTTCTGGAGCTGCAGTACTGGTGGGAATAGTAACCTGGAGCACTGAGGCGGCAGGCAGGTGTTAGATGTTGAGTGTGCAGAGGGTGCTGTCATGGCTAGAGGTGTTAGATGTTGAATGTGCTGTCACGGCTAGAATTAAACCGAGCTCGTTCAATTCCCAGGTGACGACTCCTCTGCCATGCCGTTCCGATGGCTTAGCATTCCCTGTCCACCTTGACTTCCCCACTGTCGCCTCTAGCAGGAGGTCAAAGGTGGCACAGAAGTGAGTGATGAGATCGTCATGGGAGGGCTTAGGGCCTCTCGCCTTCAGCCACCAGTCAACTGTCCACTTCAGTGCTCTTCCCTCCGGGTGAGTGATGAGGAGGGTTATTCTGTCGCCATCATCACCAATGCCCATACATGCAAAGTACAGGGAGCTCTGTGGTAGGAACTCCCTGCACCTCTGAGGGGATCCATCATATGTCCCTGGTAGTTGGTCAAACCAGTACTGGCCTGCTGCATCCGTGACTAGGTGTGGAATTCTGTCACGTTTGTTAAAAGAGGCTGGATGCATGTGCAGATCAGTTTTAGTTTTAGGATAAACACCAAACAATTCCACACAAAGAACGAGGCAAAAACAGGAGTATTTACACAAGACAAAACAAGGCAGAACTACCTGAGAACAGGTGGAATCGGTGATTGAACAGGACTAACTCAGGAAACAGGAAGTACTAGACAACTTACCCAAAACTGACCACTAGAGGGGGAAATGAGAGGAACAGGGCGTGACAGCATGTCGAGTCTCCATAGGCTGTCCTACCCTGTTTTCCCCAGATATAATACCGCGGAGAGCAATGTTAAGCTCATCTTTGTAAAGCAGAACTGAGGGTTATAATCATTTATCCCCATCCCTAGCCCTCACTATATTCCTCATTAACACTGCACTTGGATTCATCAACTCAAGAATTTGTTACACAAGATCTTCCAAATCAGGAATGCAGCAGGGTGTACCACTGACCCATTTGACATAGTATTTCTCAGTGAGACATAGTAAAACGTTGTGTGTTTGTACATGCACTGACTGATTTGGAAGACATGTGTAGAGCTGTCCATAGTGAACAAACAGGCATGTGTGGAGAAAGTAGTAGTATTAGTAGTGGTGGTAATGCATGTCTCTGAGTACATGTTTACGTGTGTAGGCACATTTGTCTGTGATTTATTATTACAGACAAGGACCTCCTTTGGTTCTGTGTTAACTCAAATCAATATCCACTATTTGCTCTTCACTTAAGAGAGGAAAAAAACATTGTAACATAACATAGTAATACTTCAAAGCTGAAGTTTGGGGAAATAATTATTTACCATATCAAGTATAACAGCACAGCAATAAAGGAGATTATTTGGTTTATCAAACACAACTTAATAAATATATTTAGTGTACAGCTGGAAAGATATTTCATGATTAACTATACTGTAATATCTGCACATGGATGATTTTAGTCGCTCAATCACGACTGTTTTGATGTCAAGTGACATCTAAGGTACTCTAAAAACAAGTGATCAAACACATTTAAGGAGACCAAGTTTCACCACACAGAATAAGTGTGTCTACACTGAACATAGCACAGGTGTTGGAAGGCAACTGGTGCATACAACCGTGTGGGCAGAGAGTGAGCATAGGGTTGCTCTTGAAAAGTCAAATAGTTTTGCTTGAAGTCCCACTGTGTTTGTTTGGTCCTTTCTGAGGAAGTGCGGCCCATAAAGTCTCTGAAAGAGAGCGCCTTGTTCGACACTTGCTGTTTCTATTTTCAGAGCCTAGTAACTCCACCATCAGAATGTGTCATAGAAAGGTTTTACTGTCTTAGAACATTCTGGTAAGCAATATAAAAAGCATAAACCACAGCTGGGGCACCGAACACACTGCTTGATGGAGAATCTTCCAGGAAGGGAATCCCTCCTGGAGGGGGGAGGGGGGGGTAGCAGTCCAATGGTTTGGGGCAGCTGGATATCAGGAGCGTAACAGAGCAAGAACAGAGGTGTCTTCCAACACAGATAAGCCCTTGGGAAAGGAGCCTCCACACATACCTCAGCTTTACCGTAAAACCCAGACACTCGGATACATGAATTACAACCCCTCCAAACCAAGACACTAAGAGTCAAACAGGAAAGGGGAGAGGGGGAGGGGGAGGGGGGAGGGGGGAGAGGGGAGGGGGGAGAGGGGAGGGGGGGGAGCGGGGGATTCCCGACACCCATTAAAGAGTAAAGGACCATGTTTGAGTGATCCTACAATGCAACCAGAAAAAAAAACGTAAAGGAAAGAATAGATAGAGCCAAAAACAGAGCCATTCCACAAATTCTTCAGTGTTCCAGTAAAAGCAGTTGGAGCATCTGACTTGCCTCTGTTCAGTGTGACATCTTCTTGTCCCTGGACTTTAACTGCACTTTCAGACTCCTGTTAGATTTTACATAATGTGCCAGACAATTGTGCCAAGAATTACACAAATGTGTGTGTGTGTTTTTTTTCTCCTTTTTTTGGCATAAGATATGGACATGTGCTAAACATATGCATGTTTTCTAGCCTCCAATTTTCATCACCTTAATGAAATTTCAGTTCCCGGTAATTGCTAATATTAAACACATAATAAGCTAACAGTAATCCAAATATTTACTCAATTGAAAAAAAAAAAAAAGATTTTCAAACAGTCATCAACAAATGTCATGCATGCAGGCAGAATGAGAATTCTACACATCAGGAGATCATTTTTACCAGCTTTATCATTTTTATTAGTGGATCATTTTTATTTGTCCAGCGCTCCCTGATTTCAATACAGCAGGGACATTTTACAATGTTAATAAGGCTAGAACATCAACTTTAAAAAAAACACTCTATGAAGCATTAAGGTTTGGCTACACACAGTTGCATTCTGGTTCAGTTCTCAGACTCAAACAGAAAAAAAAAAACACTGAAACTCATGAAAACTGAAAAAGCAGGATTTAATTATAGCACTGGAACTTGAGAAACTTGAGTTCAGAACATTACCATGACAACACCAGAGATCGGAATTTATGAGTTTTCTGTTCCCGAACAAGTTATGGGAACTGATGTAAACATTATTTATCCAAACATGGACACAATCATGCAAAGATAGATGTGTCATGTCATGTCTTGCAAAATGGGCTAAAATTCAGTGGGGTACATACTCCAATTTCTTCATTTAGCCCCAGTTAATGACTGGAGATGATGCACTCTCCTGCTATGTTTTATGGTGACCTTTGTCAGACCCAACTCCGACCTCTGTGTATGAATCACTGATGAAAGCAAGCCTGGGCTTCTAAAGGCAGCCAACATTCAAAGTCCTTTTTTAAAAAAAAAAAAAAAGAAAAGAAAAGAGAAAGAAAAACGGATGACAAATGATGCCACGTTGCACAGAAAGAATGGAGAATTTTGGCTGAGATACCTAATACATGGGATGGTGATGGAAAGTGTGGCCGCTAGCCTGTAGACGTCAATAACTTTGTTTTAGGGAGACAGTGTGTTAAGGACTGTTAATTTCAGATGGACAACTCTCTCTGATTCTGGAAGCTTACTGCCTTAATGCAGAAACAGTGAAGCCACATGTGCCTTGTATAAACCTATATTTTTTCTCTGTTGATCTAGAAGTATGTCCCAACGCTGCACTAGTGCCTTGTGACTTCTTACCTGTACAACAAGCACCCAACAAGGCTGTCAAAGATATTAAGGCCATAAGTCAGTTGCATAATTCTGGACATTTCTTTAAAACACAACATTGGCTGAAAACACACTAAATTGCTTAAAATAAATCTGTCAGGATCTGCATGGGTTATTTCCCTCATTGCTAAAGCAGATTTCCAAATTTGCGTTTGCATTCCTGAACTTTCATCCAGCACTGAGAACCTCAATGTAAACCTCATTGCCTCATTGATCAAGAATACAGATCATTTAATGCATACAAAGAAATGAAATGAAACACACTCGAAACTCTCGTGAGAGGCTGAATCAACTCCAAGTGTCTTCTCAAGGACAGCCCGAAACCCAAACAAAAATGACTTGTGTCTGACAGGTGACTTCAGCCAGGACAGTTCAATCCCTCAAGGTGATCTGTCAAGATGAACTTGAATGACTGAGGAGAAACACAAGGCACATGTTGTGACGTGATTTTTATATTAGGTTTTCATTTATCAAATATGACAAATGTGAGTATGCCAACCGTTTTTGTAGATGTAACTTTGATCATCGATGCACAGATGCAAGGATATTACATTTACTTTTACATTTATTAATTTAGCAGATGCTTTTATCCAAAGCGACTTCCAAGACAGGCAGAATACAAACCAAGCATATAGCCATAATACAAGAGCTCTGTGTTGCACAAATGCAACCACTAATATCAATATCAATACCATTATATGCTGAAGTGTGCAGGAATTTGCAACAGGTACCCATGCAACAGGTAAATTATCTATGCATGAAAAGAAATAAGATATACTGCCACAGTCAATTTCATTGAGAGGGCCGTTAAAAGATGCATATCATTCTAAAGAATGAAACTCTGGGGCATTTAGATCTACTGAAGTGTTTCTCTGGAAGGCGAAATGAGTTTGTTTTTTTTTTCATACAACAGTGACAGTCAAGTATATTTTCTTCGTCTTTACTCTTCCAGATATTTCCATTTGCACAGTTCTGTTTATTCAAGGGGGAAGTTCGGCCCCACTTGCGTCGACTCTCTGCATTCTCCAGGTCCCCCCTGCAGCTCGAGTGACCATGAGGAAAAACAGAGAGCGCCCGGAAAGAGCTTTAATAGATTTTCAAGACAACGGCAAAAGCTCAAACAGAAGTTAGCAGTTCCTCTTTAAGTCTTCTCCAGGCTACCTGAAGGGAATAGAGGATTCTACTTTAGTTACATCAAGCAAAGACTGTACCAACAACACTGGAACATTCCAGGGCAAACTGCCCGTCTCCATCTTTCTGTTTTCCAAACGTATGCATATATCCCATAGTCATTAGAGTGGGAATAAATGGAGTAAACAGATAGACGTTGCTGCAGTAGTTCCTTGTATTGCCTAATTACCAATGGCTAATATCTGCATGCTCAGTCAAGTTCAGAGGAGTGTTGTCATTTAGCCTCAGCTAACCTTTATTGTCTTTACTGTCATGTCATATTGGTTCCCTGCAGTGTTTTATCTCAAGCATTTTTAATGGTGCTTTGTTTCATTTGGAGTCAGCATGTGTATGGAGGTGTCAGAGGGCCTTTGGAAATAAAATCAAATAAACTCAGTATTTTAGTATTTATATAGTGTAGTAGAGTGTAGTGTAGTGTAGTATAATATAGTATAGTATAGAATTTATTGTGTGTGTGTGTGTGTGTGTGTGTGTGTGTGTATATGTGTGTGTGTGTGTGTGTGTGTGTGTATGTATGGATGTATGTATGTATACATTTCTAGTTTATGAAGCAAAATTCCCTGAATGACTTTGAACTAGAATCTGGAGGCTCTTAAATCATAGAGACACCAAACTTGGATGTATTGTTTGACTGACTGTGAATAAAGTCACCAGTGATAAGCATATGAGTCATTCAGTTCAGTTTATACCAAAACCTGCCTGGATCGTCATTTCTTTTCTAAAAAGTCTAAATCTTTACTCTTGACTCACCAGAATTTGTCATTTTGTGTTGAAATAAATAAATGAATAATATTTCCAGACAGTAAATAAGACACTTTGTTCTGGCATAGAATAGTGACCACAGTCATTAATTAATGCTTTTACGATGAGTATGACAGACTTCATTGAGAATTCTCCAAAGAACAGAACTCTGGACTGGTTTGTAATGTCAGTTTCCTAAAGACAAAATCACTACTTTTCCCCAGCAGCCAAAGCAAGGCAGATAAATCAGCTCAGGTCTCTGTAATGCTAAAGGAGGAAATCCAAATGGAACGACAGTGGAATCTGGCCGGACGCAAATCCTCTAATGCTTTTGTTTTGTTTTGTTTTTTTTGTTTTGTTTTGTTTTGTTTTGTGGTGTTATGTAGGGGTTTGTGGGGTTTTGTTTTGTGTGTGTGTGTGTGTGTGTGGGGGGGGGGGGGGTTGACCACCCTTCAAATGCGCCCTTAAGAGTGAGAGTAACCACTTTACCTCAAGATAAAAACACGACCAAAACGTGACGCTTGTAAATGCCACCTGTTTCTGCTCCAAGTCTACAGTACAGTAAGTCAGCCTGGTTGAGAGCTGCTCAGCAAATCCTCCTATAAAACTAAATTAGAGGCTATAATTCTAGGCAGCTTGTACATCCAAAGCCCAGTGGAAACCACAGAATTATAGTTGTCTACTGGCAATTTATTTTACTAATGTATACCGACTCTACTGTATTGTCTGAAAGTAGGTCATCGGATGGCCTCAAATCATCGCAATTTGTGACACCCGATTGGAGGAATTTCATGGTCACATATGCTTTTTGGACCTGTGAAGAGATTCTGAAGAATGTCTCACAGATTCTCTGCAGAAGGCCTGACCTTAATATGTAGGGATGTTCTTCCTATGTATAGTATTTTCATGTTTTCTCCACCTTACCGTTTGCATGTGCGAGGCAATCCCTTTGCTATGAGGATCCCCTGCTCCAGGAACACCAGAAGAATGCACCTCTGTTTCCTAAACCTTCCATAGACCTAACCTACGTACTTTAATCTGACCGACATGTATGGAAGATGTATTGTTGCAGTTTTTCAGGTGTCAGTAGTGACTAATATCTTCCCTTAATCATAGAAAACAAAGACCTGACGATCATTTAAAAGGCACCATGAAGTTTCCAAAAAAGCAAGTAGTGAGGAACTTAAAACCTTAAAACAGTTTAAAGCTTGACAAATGGTCAGAGCTGGTCTGTAAGTTATTGACAGGGTACTGCTGAGGAAAATCCATGGAAGACTGGATTCAGCACGTGCGTACAGATGTTTACAAAGATATTTAGCATCAGCTGTTTTCTGTGTTTGAAAAAAGAGATGAATTATGGGAATACTTATTTTAGACATGGGTTGTACACTTCCAACAAACCAACGAAACGTAATGGTTCCATTAGCATCCAGTAAACTGCTTGGTCTTCCTGTCCAGTATAGCATCCTGGGTAGAGAAAAAGTGCACTGGCCAGTACAGATATGTCAGTATAGTATTGATTACACACCTGCTTATAAAAGTACAGTTAGATTAAAGTCAAATCTCAGTTGTGTTTCAGTGTACATAATAACATGCACAAGTCAATGTATTGTGTATTTTAATTTGCGCTTTAGCCTACTAAACAATTTATTTTTGGACTTTATTAACATACACTTTGGTTCTCTTACTGATAGTATAGATTATTTCATTTTTGTCGTAAATGTCTAAGTTTCTGATTCCAATTTTGTAGTTCTGTGCACTTGCAAAAATAATATCAGGATTTCACGACTTTCAGTCTGTGATTCAATATATATATATATAAATATATGTGTGTATATATATATTCCTTCATTTTAAGTTTTCGCTTTGTTCCGTGCTTTAACCGTACTGACATATAGAATATGCAGAATTTCTTTTAATCTCAAATTTAACTAGCATATTAAAGCTATGTTCCTATATCATATTATGTGCAATTAAACTGTGTTTAGATGTATTTAAGACATTCAGCTTTGTAAATTAATGGTTTTAGCAGATGTTTTCATTTTGTGGTTGCACTTGTCTGATATAACTGACAGTCTGTGAGAGCTCAAGTCAACCAAATAAACCAACATATGAGTGCTGACAGAAACACACAGAGCTGATTATATAACGCTTGGGAGGAAAGTTTACATTTCCCATAGTTCAGTTCAGAGAGGCAGTGTTTCCACTCGTATCCACGTACTCAAACTAAAATGCAGAATAGTTCATAATTTAATGAGTCAAGCCAAAGAGGTATTTTCACAAAGGTCAGGCACTTAATTTTTTTTTTTTTTTAAATGTCTGCCCGTATTTGTCTGTATGGACGTACATAAAGGCAGTGTATTGTCCTTTTAATCCCTCTGAAGAGGAATAACAAATGCTTCCTCAGTAGTTCCAATCATAACATGTTTTCTTTGGAATGACAGGGCGTACGCTGCAGTTATGCTGTCTGATTCATCAACAGACCTGGATGATAATGGTTTATTTTAACAGGACATTGAGACAAAGCTGACTGTTTGACTTAAACAATCGGTCTCTCACTAACACATAGCAGCAGTTTAGTACAATCACTAGGAGGAAGGAGTGAAGCTGCACGTGCATTTGTGTTTGAAACATAGTTGATGTATGACCCTCTATGACAGTCCATCATGTAACTTCGCACGGCAAACTGTCTGCTCTTAATATGACTCTCATGGTTGTGGAACATTTGTCTTAATAAACTTGTTTCCATCAAGAATGAATCATAATGTAGAAATGAACAATTTCAGCATTGTGGATTTGATTTGTCCTTATTCGTTTTAACAGACATTTAAATGTGCTTTCAAAACTGCTTGTTAATAATGAGAAAAATAAACTCAAAAATCACTTTACTGCATTACTTTTGTGAAGATGTTCCCTTTTAATCTTATTCTGCTAGTTTCCTGGATGAATATTGATACTTCTTCTAAAGACAGCTTTCTGTGAAATAGAGATAGCTCTACTTGAGTAAAACGTTTTAGCACTCTTGACACCACAGCATAAGCGTACTACACAAATGTACTGTTAAATAGATTTTGAGGTGCCATTTTTACTGAAGAATTAAATCTGATGTGTAAATACTTCTGTGTCTCAAAAAGGGGGGTTTGAATGTGTATTGAAGCAACCTTTAAAAGCAGGACAGTTTAAAAAAATTGAATGAAATAAAAAAAAATGTTGAACACATAAAGACAATTCATCATATTATTTTCCTATATGGGACGGCAGTGCGCACTGTTTCTTGAGGTTTCATTACTGAACTGGAAAAAGTGTCATGTGTTGCTGTTAGGGTTTTGTTGTTGTTGTTGTTGTTGTTTGTTTTGGGGGGGGGGGGGTATTCAGTCAGTGCTATCCTAAGTAGAGACATGCTGAGTCAAATAGTGTACATGTACCTTAAAATTAACTCAACATCAAAGACTTGTCTGGTCTCTAAGACATACAGAAGGATTTAGCCCAGTGACACAGCAGGGTTAGAGGTGCAGAAAGAGGGTCTGGCTGTTTTTCACTTTCCCTGACAGCCATTGGCCTAGTAAAACGCTAAATAAATTCGTAGGGGAAGCATTTAAACCCTGAGGAGCGCTGAAAAGCGGAGCTCCCCGTAGACCAATAGCAAAGCCCATAAAGGTACTGCATTATGATGTCATGGGAGTGATCCACACTGGAATGCTGCATGGTGCTCTGTGACTGGTGGGTGAACTGTTCTATAATCTAACTGTAACCTCACTTCCTTTGAATCTAATCTTAAAACATGTTGCAACACTTGGACATCTTTGACTGTCAGACAGCTATACAGCTGTGACTTTATGAACCTCTACATGGGTTGAAACAGAATTGTAGCCCAGCGACAATCAGACATTACAAAACATCAAACCGGAGGAAAGTGTGGAAGAACTCAATAACCTTATTACTGGATTTGGTTCCTGGTTTTTAGTCCAATATAAAAATATGTCACAGTCAATTACCTTCTCTCTGTCCGTGTTTTTTAAAATGATTATTGGGAGTGTGAATAGGGTTTAGTTATATATTATGCTGTGATTCATCAAAATGACGGATTTGCAATCTAAATTTAATAGCAAACTAAATGGGAGTATAGGTCTGATTATTTGTTTGGCTGGTTTTCTGAAACTGACCACCAATCTCATGAGTGTCCTTTTGGCAGAATCCCCAAACAGCAGATAACAGCATAAGAGAAAACTTCAAAAGTGTGGGTATGTGTGTGTGTGTGTGTTGTTTGTAGCTGATCATATAATGCATTGTGATGACCCTATGTCCCCGTGAGGATATATTATCTGTGAGGTTGACAAATGGGGACCTAGTGGGGCCATTTGATTGTCCCCATTTGGGAAAGCCTTACTTTAGAAAAAAGGGATTTTTTAAATAAATCACATGCCAAAATATTGATAAGGGTTATGTTTTTGGTTAGGATTGGGTAGGTTATTAAATGTTTGTTACAGTAAAATGGAAGTCAGTGGGAAATCCCCACTAGAACAGAAAGACAAATGTGTGTGTGTGTGTGTGTGTGTGTGTGTGTGTGTGTGTGTCTTTCTGTCTGTCTGCGTGTGTGTTTTTCCTCTCCCCTCTAAATGACTCCGAAATGTTTTCGGAACTGTTCGCTGTACAGTGTTTGGTGATGGGAAACTTTAATGGAATGGGTCATGGTTGGGGGGGGGGGGGGGTGTGTGTGTGTGGAATGATCGGTGTTGATGTGTCCAAACAGAGGGGAGAGGAGACATACTATGATGGTGTTTTTAGCAATGTCAGACTCAACAGATGGATTTTTTGGATACTCTGGTGAATATTCCCATTTGGTGTGACGTAGAATTGTTCCAATACACTGCTGGGTGTGGTGGTATGCTGCTTCCATTACCAGTGCCCATAAATGGAAAGGCATTGTGAGACATATAAGGACATACAGAACCATTAAGAAAGACAGTAAAATGAACTGCATTGCCCAATCTTTGTTACCCTGTTTTTCTGAAATTTAAACAATCTTTAACTGTACTACCCAGTGTAAACCCACATGGTTCACATACACCCAATAATGAAATGACATCTTTTTCATTGACAGACATTTAAAAATGTAAGTTTTTTTTTTTAATTGACTTCTACATGTTTATGAGCTCTGTAACGTAGTTTGTATTTGCTTCTTGGATATAGAGACACAAGACAATGCTGTGTGAAAAATGGAGAATAAAGTGTAATCTAATCTAATCTAATCTAATCTAATCTAATCTAATTACTGCTGTATAGAGGTCTAAAACCCTCACAGAAATATGTTTTGTATTTTTTGCGTTTGGAGTGATTGATGAAGTGTTTGTAAATTCCAAACAGATCAAAACAAAAAGTATGTTTCGTAACTAGTTTAAAGCAAATGGTACAAAACAAAAGATTCAATTCAAATGTCAAAAATCAAATTCTCTCAATACCCTCGGGTCTTAACTTTGACCAGGGCACTTATTACAGAGACTGCTCTCATACACATGTTGACTGCAATGTGTTTTCACTATTAGCCAGATGCTAAGAATTCAAATCATCCCTCAAATAAACTAATAGATGAAAACATTTTCCTGTCTCTTAAAATTTTTTAACAATCCTCACATTTGGAACATCTTGATTGACTCACGTAATCTTTCCTCAGAGTAAGTTTAAGTGTCCTTGGCTGTAAATATTTATCTGTATTAATCTGCTATATTCAAATCAAATCTCTGTGATCACGCACACTCTGTGAGCAGTGAACAGTGAATTTAACTTCTGCATTTAACCCATCCTATACACCCGGTAAGAGTGAACACACACACCAGGCAGTGGGCAGCACCCCTGCGCCCAGGGAGCGATTGAGGGTTAAATGCTCAAAGAGCAGCTCAGCCGTGGATGTTGAGGGAGGGGGAAGCGTTGTTCACCCACTCCCACCACCCACATTGTTCCTGCCAGCCCAGGAGATTGGACCAGCGACCTTCCGGTCGCCAGCCCGCTTCTCTAACCATTAGGCCACGGCTGCCCCCGCTGACCTTAGCCGAAAGGATTGGACTGTAAATATGTTGTCTTCTAATGGGCAAGCGTCAGCTCAATAGTTGAATTGCATAATCACTGTCTTCCTCTGTCTTCTACCAATACTGAGTGTGAACCATCAGCATAGGGAGCACATCCAATGAATGGCGCTGTGCTCTAACTTTGTACAAGTACATTTACGCTCTATGATGAATCAAAACCCTTCGAAGCAACACCATCTCAGAGTAAACTTCAAAGTCTTAGCAGGAATATCCAACCAAAGCGGCTGTAAGAGATTTTCAATTCATATCCCCCAAAGCATCTGTTTATACTGAGTACTCCTATTAATTATTCCTAATCAGGCAGATATCAAAGCCAAAATGTTTCTAAACTCAACATTTTCCCCTCAGGGTATAACAAGACTGTCTAGCGTGACTGAATTTTCAGTAAGGTCTGAAGACTTAGCATTAAGACTGAGGCCTCATAAGACTCCAGTGTGTGGTCATTAAAGCTTTTCGTGAGATAAAAAAAAAAAAAAAAAAAAAACCCTCACTATTTCTTATGTCAGTGTTTGACCAGACACATCCAAAATCCCAAGAAATCCCAGTGTCTTAGTGCGTGTTTGGAGAAGAACATTCCAAAGATTCACTCGGAAACTCTTCCTGTGTAGGCCTTGACGCAAAAAAAAAACCCCTTAAAAAAAAACGAGTAGCGTGTGGTCTTCAGTGTTCAGCGTGCACTAAAGGCTTTACATGTTTAGGATTCAAGAAAGGATTCATTTATTCACAAGCAGGCAACTCATCAGAGAGGAACTTAAGGACGTTCTGTGCTCGTGTGTTGAGTAGAGTAATAATCTGGCTCATGGAAGCAGCTGTGGATGACTTGAGTTCTCTGTGTAAACGGCAGGTGGAGATGAGCCTTGAAGAAGGAGCCTATCCAAAATTATAATACTCTGACATCAGTTACCGTACTGGGAAAAATTCACTAGTTCCAATCCGTGAATATCCTTCCAGTAAAGAAACATGGATTATCTAAGCACCCTGAATAGAACATTACGTAAATTTGTACGCTATCGTCAACATTGTTTTTATTTCGCTCATCACACAGAGTTTTGGAGAATTAAGTACACGCAATAATAAAAACAAACATACAAAGACAGTAAAATAAATTAAATAAATGCATCCAAATAATATTAGTATTTAAAAGAGGAAACATGCAAAGAACAACAGCAGGTTGTTGTTTGTTCTTTTGGTTGGTTTTTATCAATGGTTAGAGGCTTCCATCTTTGACTTTTAACATGGACCTGCCTTGTTAGTTTCATTGGATGTTGCTGTAGTGCTTTGAATAATCTAACCTTCATGAAAGGCCTTTTCCTACACCGGGGATTCTCAACCCTTTTTGCCAGTTGAACCTCTTGAACCCAAATTATTTTCCTCATGTGGCCCTTCGAGATTTCAACTGAGCAAATTTAATTTGACGCTGACTTTTGCGACGCAATCTCACGAAGCCCTCTATAGTACCGCCACCAACCCCTAGGGGTTTGCGATCCCCGGTTGAGACATAAACGATTGTTTGATTTGTCATACTGTGGGTTTTCTGGTCAAAAGTGTGTTCTGTCGCTAAGTCTTCCCAAACCACGCCGGGTTACAATGGCCGTTGCTAATTCCCGTGTTTCCCATTTTGGCCCTTTGCTATGAAGTATGGCCTGGAAAGCCATCTTTCACCATAGCCAACAGTTTAAATCCATTTCAAACCTCTGGCGTGTTTTAGTGGACTCAACAAATTCCCATAAATGTCTGTCTTCGACCCTGGCAGGTGGTTCTAAAATTTTTCGAAAGATGTGAGCTGTCCAGTAACAAACAAACACTGCTCCAACAGTTCTGCTCCAGTGGAGTAGTTTAAAGTCATCCAAAGAGCCACACAGTCTGTCTATCTTTAAGATCAAAATGCTTCATTTTATAATGTAATGAATATCATGCAATGTGGGACACACACACACACATGCACATGCACACACATGCACACACATGCAAATGTGTGTCTGGGGGCAGAGGTTGTGAGAGATTTTCTTGCTTAACCTTGTTATTTATGTTCAGCGCACCCAGAAATGTAAGCAGCACCCTTTTTTTTTAGTTCAATATATGTTGGAGATATTTACACAAGGAATATTTTCCCTTGAGCTGCCTGCTGACGCATCACAGCGTTATAGGGAAAGACGACTGCTAAGGACACGAGCCAGTGGCCTGGGGGTGTTTTTTTTATCAACGCAGAATGGAGAACGTTGTTGACACTCCTGATATCTCAAGAGTCATTAAAATACCTCTGGTCACACCTTGTTTTGAGAAAAAAAAAAGAAAAAAAGACAGGGTCTTTGCAGCAACATGAAAAACGCACGGCCTCAGGGCAGAACAGGAGTCAAGGCAAACACACAGCACTGTGCGCTAATGCGTGCTAACTGACTCATCCTGCGTAGCAGTCATTTGCCCGAGGGTGCAGAGGTGAAGATTTTAGTCATAGCGGGGAAAATAAGAACCATATTTCTAAATGTAGCCACAAAGCATGATCTTCAAATAGCCAAAGAGCTGAATGAGAATGAAGCATGCCCTTCAGCACTGGAATCAACTTTGAAATTACAGTTTTGTTTATTTGGCAGATGCTCTTGTCTAAAGTGATTTAGAAGAAGTACATTCATAAACAGAAGCGAGTTAACAGCATGTTCCGATCAAACATCGAACTCTGCAATTCCAGAAGACCCACAACCACCACCACCCCTCCCCAGTTTTGTAAACGAAAAGTTCTACAACAGGTAGTTGGGTATAGTTTCAGTTCTGAACTGTGTATCATGCATGATGAGGTTTCAAATGGAAAATAGAGTGGAAGACTCCCATCATCCATGGAGAGAACATTCCACCATTTTGGAGCAAGATGCAAGAACTGTGAGGCCCTGGCAAAGGAAAATCCAGGAACATGCGGTGATGAACTCTGGAATAAGAATAGAGTCACGTCCCGCATTTCCACTGACACAGTTAAAGGCCGATCGCTTACACATTTAACTCCACGGGTCACGTAGTCTGTGAGGATTAGAAGACTAGGGAAAACTGATGAATGAACATCAGAAACTCAATAGGTAATTCAGCAGGGGAGAGAAATCAGTGTGATTGGATGGATGAACAGAATGGCCTTAGAAATGATGTGTTTCCAAGGCTGTTAATCTTTCTTTACCAATTTTCTTGCTTGGATGGAGATTGTTGTCCTACTTGGCTGCTTGTTGTACTTTGCTGAAGTAACAAGAGCAGTCTTTGCAGCTTCTACAGTATGAAGAAAGCAAAGAGCAGATCTTCATCAGTGGTCTCTTGGGTTGTCTCTCTTTTTCTCCCTCTGAGGGAGAAAACTGGGCACTTTGCAGAGGTCATGTCAGCAAACTTTTACAGCATATCCCTGCTGAGTCTTATAGAGGTCCAAGTGTGCCTATGTTGAAATGTGTGTCTCTCTCTCTCTCTCTCTCTCTCTCTCGCTCTCTCTCTCTCCCCTCTGGTCAATTTACAGTCTCTCTCGTAGCAGAGCAATCCAAGTCTTCTGACCTAGTTGTGTCAAGTTTGTGATTAATCTGAAAGTTTGTGATCATAAGACCAGAGACAGGGACATTGTCCATTCATTTCTGATTCAACAAACATTTCAAGACCTAGGAAAGAATATACAGACTATTCTTTGTTCAGAATTTACCTGAAGGCATGAACAACACCCAGACTCAAAATAATAAGATGTGCCTGACTGGTGTCCTTTTCTTAAAATGCAAATACGCAGGAGGCAAACACAGTGCAGAGAGAGTGAAAAAAAAGCAGTGAAAGAAAGTCTCTCTGGGCCTGTCAGTGATGTAGGGCAGAAGGTCTGGAGCGGAGAGTCAACCATATCAGGAAACTGTTTCCGCTGCAGGACCCGTTACCCTGTCAGGGGAGTCGGTGATTCCACTCATCATCAGCTGGCACACTGCCACCTTTAACTGTGCCAACCCTCACCTCCCACACACTGAGGTCACCGAAACTTTTCCAGACACCTCCCAGCACACCTGTACGGACACTTTCAATCTTTCACTTGGAACACGCATATGTTCACACACACACACAGAACACCTGCATACACACACATGCACGCAAACATACACACACACAAATACACACACACACATACACAGAACACCTGCATACACACACATATACGCATGCGCGCACACAAACATACACACACACACACACACACACACACACACACACACACAGATACTCATAAACATGCACATATTTGCATGCTTACAAATATGGCCTCATCCAAACACAGACACACAAGCACACACACAAACAAACACACATACACACACACACACGCACGCAGGGACACACAGACACACATGCACGCACACACACATTACATGCACATACAGGCACACTTAGACACGCATACACACATGTAAAGACTGGATTTTGCACGACCTACGAGCCAGTCTGCCTCCTTTTTCGTCTCACGAAATTCAGTGGCAAGATAAAAACAGAATGCTGAATTTTATTTGTTGACAAAGAGAACGTGGAGCAAAGAAGTCATGACATTTCCAAACTTGGACTCCATTCAAATGTGAAGAGTCAGCAATGTAATATCCCATATTAGGATACAAAGGAGTTCTCTTCAGTGAAGTAAAGCACACACAATGTGTTTGGTCAAGGTATGAGAAGGTCTGTGCGGCCAGATGACACACTCCATAACAATTATGAATATGACAGGCGCTTGTTACAAAAGCAGCCCATCCGAAAAAAATCTATTATGGCGGTGGGGGGGGGGGGGGGGGGGGGGGGGTCTTCTGTGTTTTAGGGGCACTGACTGTCAGTGAGCAGAACCACCCCAGAACATCTGGACCCAGAAGGGTTCCAGGAATTAACACTGAATTCTGGTTAACAAAAACAAGAAAAGCAACGAAAAAAAAGAGAAAAAGCAGAAAAGAGTTCATCACATCTGTATGACAGAGGAGGGGACCTGACATGTGTGTACTGTTGGATTAAAAAGTCTCCGAGTGGGCTCTATCAAGACAGGACACATAAGATGAGTCATTCAAAAATTCCTTTCATGGTGCTACAGAGGGTACACTGTATTGAGCAATGACTAGGAGAGAATGACATATGTGTAAGCTGTATTAATAAACAACTATTATGTTAAGATAAAGTTTCTGTTGGTTTAGAGGGATTTTTTTTTCACATTGCCAACACCTGTGAAAACGATTTTTTGATATACAGCCAGAACATATTTTTTTTGTATGAAACGTTTATGAAGTGTTCATATATATTATTAACAACTCAGGACAGTGAAAAATACATACACAAAAGTTCTCAGAAACAATCAGTGATATGCACTGTATATATTGCACTTCAGAGGCACTTCACAGAAACCATAGTCAACCCCATGGGAGGAAAGAGTGGATGAAAGACAAACGAACAGGCATGACCTCACGACGGCTCCCAGTGGACAATCTCGGAATAGCAACTCGCTTTATGTTTTATTTGGTTCCATTACTCATACGTAGGAATGCGATAGGAAAATGATCAGAACATTTTTTTTCTTTTACAGTCCTTCATTATATACTTTGTTTTAGCTATTTAATGGGTCACGATGGGACTCTATTACAATGAACATTTATATTCTGATATTTGAAATCTTATTTACTGCCTATATTGTATTGTATTATTTTATTTTCAAAATTATGATTATTCAGATCAACAATGAAAGATTTTACCCGACAGACTGACTCAATTCATGTGTGAATTTTAATTGAGGAGGCACTCCTTACCGGAAAGAAACTTTTGGCATGAGTTGGTCTATAAAACAGCTTATTTCTTTGGTGATGGAAACTCGGCTCTGGAATGCATTTTTTTTTCAAGACCGTCTCGGATATTACTCTAGTATGAGCTGTGAGGTAAAAAGATAAGTTCGTCCCATTTTCCTCCTCGATTCTGATTGGTGGAGACGGAGGCTTAGGAATGTCTTGAAAATATTTAAATAGCACTTTGTTCTTCATGCTGGTAGTGAGCGCAAGAGCCTGAATAAGGAGCAACATATAACCAAGGATCATCACTTATTATTTATAAAGACAGACACACAAAGAAGTAATACTTTAGTGATTTTTTATTTAATATAACCTACGGGAGACGCACGAAGACCCGGAGGACTTTGTCTCAGCTGACTTTGTTTCATTCGGACGTCCTTGCTTCAGTACACTTTGATAAAAAAATTTTTTCGTGCAGGTAGGCAAAATAACTTTTTTTCTTTCACAATGATAGATATCTTAGCTATTTCTCTTTAGTCAGATATTTAGAACAAAGAACTAGTGTACTTTCTTTTCGTCCCTTGTGGAAATTCTGAGATTACGCATGACAAGAGGTAGCATGCTGATGATGTGTAATGATTTACTGTATATCATATACGTTTCAAAGCTAAATGGTAATTGTTTGTCCGTGTAAATTATAGAGGTATTAAACTCTGACAAGGATGCTGACCGCCGGGCTGTTCATACTTTTGATGCTATGGAATTCCGAGAGCAGGAGACTAGCAGGTGAGAATTTAAAGCCCTGGGCAAAATTTTCTCAGAAACTGCTGTCTTGCCACAAGAAATTTAACATGTTGACATTTTAAAGAGAGTTTCGTTCATTTATTTGGTGCATGTGGTTTTCAAATGTACATTTGCGTGTTTATTTCGCTGTTGACTTCAGAGTGTAACGGTTTGTCCTTGCTCACCTTACAGAGAGCCGAGATGATAACAGTGCATATGATCTTTTTGAACTTGTGAGAGTTACGAAGAAAATCCCTGGAGTGAGTCTTGTGAGGGGCCTGGATCCCAACAGTCCTGCCTATAAAATCCTTTACCCAGATCTGATTCCCCCGGTCCCCGATCACCACTTCAAGGACATACTTGATTTTATCCAATCAGAGAGAGGATTTCTTTTCTTAGTAAATTTTAAGCAAGCCAAGAGGACCCGAGGCGCTCTTTTGACCGTAGAGAAGAACGATCGTTCTGGTCCCGTTTTTGAAATTATTTCCGATGGTACATCTAACACTCTGGAAGTGGTTTACACCACTAAGAATCGTCAGCATACGGTCTTAATTGAAGATGCTAACTTGGCTAACGGAAACTGGAAGAATATCACATTGTTTATCCAAGAGGACCGTGTGCAGTTATACGTTGGTTGCGAAAAAGTTAACGACGGCGAGTTGGATGTGTCAATCAACAAAATCTTAACCCCTGGGGTTGCCGACATCGCCAGGCTAAGGATAGGAAAAGGAGCAGTCAAAGACAGATTTACAGTAAGTGGTAAAGCGCTCTATAATTGAAATGAAGCAGCCCTCAGGTTTTCACTTGTTTGGCTGTGCGCCTTTGTGGTGACTGTCCTTTGCGACCCAGTTAATCTAAACTAATCCTTTTATAACTAAATATGCTATTTAACATACATGTCCGTTACAGTAAAAAAAAAAAACCTGGAAACTTGTGATTTATTGTTCAACATGTCATATTTGTCCCCACAGGGTGTGCTACAGAACGTGAGATTTGTGTTTGGCACCACTCTGGAGGCCATTCAGCGCAACAAAGGATGTGAGAGTTGTAAGTATTGATATAAACTTATGTTGTTAACCGTGCCCGATTTGAACCTGTTTCAGACCAGTGGAAGGCCAATGAGCACAGGTACTAATTTCTCTGTCTCGTTTCCCCACAGCTACCTTCATCCCAGACATTTTGACCTTGGACAACCCTGTGAATAGGTCCAGCCCAGCTATCCGGACAGACTACACTGGTCACAAAACCAAAGGTAAAAAAAAGCTTCATCCTCATGTCATTCCTATGCTCCTCTGTCTGTGGGGAAGTAAAAGCATGAGACTGAGTGATGTCCTCTGTTCTGTTAGATCTGCAGGACATCTGCGGGTTCTCCTGTGAGGATCTGGTCGGCATGTTTAAAGAGCTCAAGGGACTCGGTGTGGTTGTTAAGCAGCTGTCGAGCGAGCTCGGCAAAGTGGTAAGCACAGAATCCAGCTGTGACTGCTTTCTCTCTCTCTCTCTCTCTCTTTCTCTCTCTCTCCTCAACTTGTATGTAAGACCAAATACTGCTAAACTCTGCATGCAAACCAACGTACTGTCTATTATTCTTTCATTACCATAATTTATAGGATTATTTGCAAGTCCATGTACAAATATCTTTATTTGTTTGACTCTGGTCTAGACTGCCGATAATGAGTTGCTCAAGAACCAGATCAAAATCCACAGTGGGGTTTGCCTGCATAATGGCATTGTGCACAAGGACAACGACGAATGGACAGTGGACAGCTGCACTCATTGCACTTGCCGGGTAAGGCATCGGTCCGTGCACATCACTCTTACAAAGCACCTGCAGGTGGTATGGTGAGACAGTAATTGTGAAAACTGACAGACTCCTTGAAGCTCACTGCAAGGGCCCCTAATGGGGTGCAGATAAGCTGATGTGTTTACATGACCTGAGCAGAAGTTTTCCGACCGCAGGGCGTCAGCTCATTAGTCAATGTCTTCCCTGTGATTGGGAGAGAGTGAAGATCAACAGAGCAGCAGGAGAGCTCTGGTCTTGTTATTTATCGGAGGGAAAGAAGAACTGATGTTGGGATAGGAATACAGATACCAATTATCTTTTCTTTTCTTTTTTTTTTTAATCTCAATCCTACTTTCCCTCTGCTTTCACAAGCTATCTAACTGGCCAAACGTCAAGAATTTAGTTATTTAATTGGAGTGTGTGCGTGGTCAGACAGACACCCTCTGTCTTTGATTTCCGGGAAAATGCAAGTGTTCTCCTGCCCCTCTGGCAGACCTCTCTATGTGGGTGTGTGTACGAAGGGAGACTCCCCACCCTGTCATTTCCCCTTGGCTCATACACTCATACACTCTCCCTCTCACCCTGGCTAACCTCAGCACCCTAAACACCCACACACTTCCCCCACCCTCGCACACCCTATCCCAGAACAAGGACCCGTGGAATCAGGGTCATAACATCACATAGGTCTTTTGCCCAAGGCTCAAGACACTCCATTGTTCTTGAAAAAAGAAAAAAAAAAGAAAGAAAAATTATAGGATAGGACCTTACAGTGTCTGGAGAGTTTTTTTTTTTAAATCCACAAATTCAGTTCAACTTAGTTTTTACTTTTTACAATAGACATTGTCAAAAAGACGTTTTATAGGGTCCCAGGCTTGAATTCATATTCTTTCTCTCTCCACAGAATTCTGCCACAATTTGCCATGAGAAGACCTGCCAGCCTGTTAACTGCTCCAATGCCGTTATTCTTGACGGCGAATGCTGCCCACGCTGTACATCTCGTAAGTAAACAAAATTGTTACATAATTAGCTTTAATAGTACTACGACTCAGCACTTTTGCACACAGTTTGGGGCATTCTTATAATCTAGTCCAACTGTTTCTGAAATTCCCATTTGGTACAGTTTAACTGCTTTGTTTTTGTTCACTGCTCTCTGGAATGTCAGTACTGAAGAAGCCAAGGCCATCTTTTTCGACAATAGCAACCACTCTTATTGTCATCCAGTTCATGGCACGGGAAAAAGAAAAGGTCTAACGGCGTCTATCTGTGTTCTCTTTAGCTCAAGACAGCGCTGAAGACGGCTGGTCCCCCTGGTCAGAGTGGACTCATTGTTCTGTGACCTGCGGCTGGGGTGTGCAGCAGCGTGGTCGCTCTTGTGATAGTGTTAGTCGTCACTGCGAGGGCACTTCAGTGCAGACCCAGAACTGCTACCTGCAGGAATGCGACAAACGCTGTAAGTGGTTACAGGGATTATAATCTGAATCCGCTGATTTTTTTTTTTTTTCTTTCCTGTGTTCTGCTCTCAACAAGATTATGAAACTTATGAACGGTTCATTAAAAAAAAAAAAAAAATCATTTCGTACGCAGTCAAGCAAGATGGCGGTTGGAGCCACTGGTCACCTTGGTCCTCTTGCTCGGTCACCTGTGGAGAGGGCGTCAAAACTCGGATCCGCCTCTGCAACTCGCCAACACCTCAGATGGGTGGCAAGGACTGCGAGGGAGAGGGCCGCCAAACCATGCCATGTTCTTTGGATCCATGCCCAAGTAAGCCAAGAAACTGATCTGAGAGAAACTATCGTAACGCGGCATGAGATACAGACCCCTCATTTGTCTCTGTCTCTTCTCTCTTTCCTTCAGTCAATGGAGGCTGGGGACCATGGTCCCTGTGGGACACATGTTCTGTTACTTGTGGAGGAGGCCTGCAGACCAGACATCGTCTCTGCAATGACCCTGCTCCCAAATTCGGCGGAAAGGACTGCGTCGGCGATAAAAAAGGCACTCGGTTGTGTAATCCTCAAGATTGTCCTGTTGGTAAGTGCTGCTGTCATCAGTCTCTTAAAAGGACAGAAACAGAGGAAGGCTTCTGCAGTCTTCTGCTTGCTTAAAACCAGCACTGAATGATTAAAATCTCTGTCTCAACAGATGGATGTCTGTCCAACCCTTGTTTTGCCGGGACAAAATGCACAAGCTTCCCAGACGGCTCTTGGAAGTGCGGGGAGTGTCCTCGTGGGTACACTGGAGATGGAATTCACTGCGAGGACATTGATGAGGTACAGTGCATAGTATTAGTGGAAGTGGATGACCATTAATTGGGGGAGTGAAGCTGTTTCCTGACATTAAAACTTGTTTCTGTCTTTGCAGTGCAAAGCAGTCCCTGATGCATGTTTCGTGCTTAACGGGGTCCATCGTTGCGAGAACACAGTGCCAGGCTACAACTGCTTGCCATGTCCACCTCGCTTCACAGGATCACAGCCCTTTGGCAGGGGAGTTGAGGAGGCTGTGGCCAATAAACAGGCAAGTCAAGCTCTTCTTCTCAAAACACATATTTATATTAAGCTCTAAAAGTCCATGACATTGTAGCATGGCCTTAAATCCTTCTCAGGGTTAAATATTCTTACTGAGATTGGATTTGTTAATCTAAAACCTTAATTTTTTGTTTCTTTCATTCAGGTCTGCACACCAAGGAACCCTTGTGAGGATGGCAGTCACGACTGCCATAAGAATGCCAACTGCATCTACCTGGGCATTTTCTCTGAAATTATGTTCCGCTGCGAGTGCAAACCAGGCTACGCTGGTAATGGCTACATCTGCGGAGAGGACACTGATCTCGATGGCTGGCCAAATACTGACCTCCACTGCGTTGAAAACGCCACCTACCACTGCAAGAAGGTACCTAACCATTAACCTTGCTCTATGATTGAAGTTAACCTTATGTATAATTGAGGTTCTAAACCCTTAATCAAATTCCTCTTCTTTCAGGACAACTGTCCCGACCTTCCCAACTCTGGCCAAGAGGACTATGACAAAGATGGAACTGGTGACGCTTGTGATTACGATGATGACAACGATGGTATCCCAGATGATAGGGTGAGATATAAACACTTTCTTCCCACACGGGCTCCACTGAGAAACAAAAAGTAACAATTCAGCACTAGTCCATGCCTGCACCAGAACGAGAGTTGGAAAATGAGAGAGAGAAAGACAGAGAGTAGTAGAGCGAAAACATGAGCCAGAAGCATATAAATAATAATTTAGTTACGGGCATAAAGCCAGTGGTCCTGGATTACATGGAGGTGTTTCCATAATTTATAATGTACACTGGAAAAAATGTGAAGAAAACATTGTGGCAAACTAACAGTGGCCGTCTCAGAGCCAAATCATACATTCCAGCATGGAAATTCGGCCCTGAAGCCTAGAGTTCATGGCATGGCATATCACCAACAGTGAAATTTAGTGCTTTCTTTGATGTGAGAGCTTTCCATCCATAAGGAAAAACAGGCCCCCAGAAGTCTGTGACATGGCTGGTGGTTGCAAAGGAATTTTTTTAAGGTCATGCATAGAGACACTGGTATTGAAGTTGTAACATGTTGTTTTTTCCCCGAAACAGGACAACTGCCCATTTGTCTACAACCCCAGGCAATACGATCAAGACCGTGATGAAGTCGGTGACCGCTGTGACAACTGTCCATATGACAGTAACCCAGATCAGACTGACACAGACAACAATGGAGAGGGTGACGCCTGTGCTATTGACATTGATGGTGATGGTAAGATACATGAGAAATTATAGAAAAAAAATTATAATATTGCACAGAGCAACTCATAAAAAGGTCCTTTTTTGAGAGCAGTATGGCTAATAGAATTTTGTTTGTTCAGGCATTCTGAACGAAAAGGACAACTGCCCTTACGTCTACAACGTTGATCAGAGAGACACTGATCTAGATGGAGTTGGCGATCACTGCGATAACTGCCCATTGGAGCACAATCCTGATCAGGTAGGCCTGCATCCATTAATATAGCCACTGACTCGTTTAACAGGGTAACAATGTGCTTTTCATTTCTGGACAGAATTCCAGTTTTCATGGCCAAAACACCTAGGGAGAAGTAATAATCACAAGTAGCTAATTAAATAAATATGGCCTTACTAGTAGGGTCAAGCATGCCTCTGACTTGACATGATGCGTCTAATTTCCTTCAGTGCCTTTCTTCAGTGAGTGAAAGGAATGTACTAGGTGGGAACAAGGACTAACAATATTATTTTAGGCAAACAAAAGTATGAAACAAACGCCCTTCCACTCTTCCTTGCTTTTCGGATGGTAAAAGTGAACAGGACAGGCACGTTCTTCATCAGGGATATTACTTGCTAGTAAAATCTTATCCACAGAAACTCTTAGGGTATTCGGTAGTTCTGAAAAGAGTTCTGAAAAGGTCAGTCTGGAACAGATGATAATAATTAGGAGATCGGAACTTTGCATGGATCCATTGTGTGAGAATGCCCCCTAAAAGCTCTTCATTCATTATTTGTCCTCCCTCAGATCGACTCTGATTCGGATAACGTGGGCGACAAGTGCGACAGCAATGACGACATCGATGAGGATGGTCATCAGAACAACTTGGACAACTGCCCATACATTCCCAATGCCAACCAGGCTGACCACGATAAAGATGGCAAAGGAGATGCATGTGACCATGATGACGATAACGACGGTATTCCTGATGACAAAGACAACTGCAGGCTGGCCTTCAACCCTGACCAGGTGGACTCTGATGGTAAGGCAAAACATACAGGATCAAAATTTCTTCTGAGCTGAGATCAGAACCATCTTCTAGGTTTGAACTTAGATAGCTTGACTGAAGGGTTGTTTTGTTGTTGTTGTAGGTGATGGTCGTGGAGACGTTTGCAAGGATGACTTTGACCAAGACAACGTCCCCGATATCTATGATGTGTGCCCAGAGAACTTTGCTATTAGTGAGACTGACTTCCGCAGGTTCCAGATGGTACCACTGGACCCCAAAGGCACCTCACAAATCGATCCCAACTGGGTGGTCCGCCATCAGGGCAAAGAGCTTTTGCAGACCGTCAACTGCGATCCTGGCATCGCTGTTGGTGAGTACCACAGATGCAGAGCCTCTGAACATCAGGGTATGAATGTACACGGCAAACCTTTTAACGTCCTTCTTGTTTTGTGCTTTAGGCTATGATGAATTCAATGCTGTGGACTTCAGTGGAACCTTCTTCATCAACACCGATCGCGATGATGACTATGCTGGCTTTGTATTCGGCTACCAGTCCAGCTCACGCTTCTATGTGGTCATGTGGAAGCAGATCACCCAGACCTACTGGTCTCACACACCCACCAAAGCCCAAGGGTACTCTGGACTGTCCATCAAAGTGGTGAACTCCACTACTGGACCTGGAGAGCACCTCAGGAATGCCTTGTGGCATACTGGTGACACAGCAGGACAGGTAAGCAATGTTACCCTCGAATGTAGAACGTGTCAAGAAAAATAAATGTAATTTGGTTTTTTTTCATAAATTAAAGGGATACTTCTATTAATGGACTTTTGGACTATCCATTTCAGGTGCGCACACTGTGGCACGACCCCAAGAACATTGGCTGGAAGGATTACACTGCCTACAGATGGCATCTGATCCACAGACCAAAGACTGGGCTCATCAGGTGAGCATGGCTGATGACTAAATATTTTCACTCTAGAAATAATACATCCCCAAAGTGTATTCTTTTACACCCTATTAGGAAAACTAATCTCCTCATGTCTTTTCTCTCATCCTCTTTCCAGAGTTGTTATGTATGAAGGCAAGAAGATTATGGCAGATTCCGGAAGTATCTATGACAAGACATATGCAGGTGGAAGACTAGGACTCTTTGTCTTCTCTCAGGAGATGGTGTACTTTTCAGACCTGAAATATGAATGCAGAGGTAAGAGCATTTTTTTGAAAATGAAAAAACAGAATCATTCGTTCAGTTCATTTAAAAAATACCTGTTCCCTAAATTCAAAATACTAAAATGCGCTTTTCCGTTCTTTTTTTCCTTGCAGATACATAAGTGTTTCAGTTGGCAGGGGTTCCTTGAAGAATGTGCCTTTTTTCAGATTTAAATGTGTAATGTATATCCTGGAACCATACAGCTGAAACTCTTTCCTTTGGCCGGACAATGAGCAAGTCAGAAGCTATGAGATCACGTGACTTTGGCAAAGAAATTAACTGACTACCGGGATGGAGCCAAGATTCCTGCATAATAAGCAGGTAGTGCACAAGGAGACAAACACTATCTCTCTCTCTCTCTCTCTCTTTCTCTCATCTACCTGGCATGACACCGGACAAGACACTGAACGATGCTTCTGAACTTAAAAAGTTGTCAGTCACCTCCTTTTCACAGAGGGGCCAAAGGGAAGAGTTATTTCTATGTTTCTTTGGGTTTTTTTTAAAAAAGCTTTTAAACCTCAGATCTGCTGTGGACTATGTTAATGAAAGGATGAACTTCTCTAGAAATGAAGGAAAGCAATAAAACCTTTCAACTGATTTCTAGTGGGTGCGAAGCCCGACGAAAGGAAATGTTGAGAGACTTATATAGAGGACAGATTTGATTGACTGTTGACTCGTCAAGTGACTGACTTTTTTTCTGTGCTGCATGTTCAGAAGATCCTTATGACTCCTTAAAAGGACTGCTCCTTCTATTGATATCCCGCCCCCTCTCAATTTAGAAACCCTGAAAATTATTTAAAAAGAAAAGAAATTGGTTTTCAACTGCTCCCAGAGAAACACCAATGCAAAAGCAGTGTTTTGTAGATCTTTCTGCTTCAGCTAAGCAAGTGCACACATCTCAGGGTTAGTTTGAACTTCACTAGTGGCCTTTTTAAGAGCACAACACTATATAACAGAGGGGATTTTAGAGCGAGGTACTTGGGCAACAAGGGGGGAAAAAAAAAAGGGAATTAGCAAGATAAATATTCGAGAGTTTACAGAACATATTAGATGTGTTGGCTCATGCCATCTGAGTTAATGGAGATGAAAGAAAGACACACGCAGTGTCAAATTATGTGTATTTATTGAGTGATGTTGTCTGTTGAGTGAAAGGACAAAGGATTGGGATGCTCTGAGTAAAATATCATCCCTACTCATCTCAGAGTCATTGATCACAGAGACAATGATAAAACATTCCCAGATAAACTGGACCTTTGGGGTAATAAACAAACAAACAAACAAAAAACCTACCTTATTCCTTTATGCGGAAATGCAGTAACCATATCACCTTCCCCAGTTTCAAGTCCAATGACTTCTACGTCTCATTTCTCTTTTAACCACTGTTAGAGGGTATGAATTGTGCCTTTGCACACTCTACATTGCAAACACAAAAAAGGAAAACCTTATTGTACAAATATTACCTCATTGTTGTAGAATTAAAACCAGCAAAACATAAAAGGAGTATCTTTTAGTATAATCAGTTGGCTTTTTCTCTTATATAGTTCTACTGTAGTACAATCATATTTTTTTTTTTCATTCCGTGTATTATACTTTTTTTTTTCTTTTTTTTTGTGGCTGAAAATTCCCCAAAAGTACATAGATGGAACATTTTTTTATAAATATGTTGTGCCTGATGTATGTGCAAAGCATTTTTTAAAGAATAAGTTATTATAATTATTTTTTGTTAATGTTGTATTTTTTAAAAAAAAAAAATTACTTCATGTGTGTAGATATATGCTATTTAAGTAATTTATCAGGAAACGTAACCTGACGTGGAAGTTTTTGTCTGTATAAACTGTTTGCACACTGACATGAGGATGTTTTGTTTTTCTGTCCTTTTTTTTCCTTTTTTTTTCAATTATGGATGCTATATATTTAAATATTGTTACCAGTTTTACCCACAAAAAGGCTGATATTGCTCATACCAGTTATTTTTAAATGTCAACAGAATAATAAACAGTTCAAAGAAGGGAAAAAATCTGTCTTTGTGCCTCTGAGTTTTCTGGGGGGGTTTTCACACTAAACCGCAGTTAACTGGGAACATGACGAGCATGCCTTAGATATATCCAAACAAACACATGATCAATTATGAAAACATTTACTGCCCCGAGCTTAAACGACCAATTCATCTCCTTCTTCTGCTTTGTTATAAATCATTTGTCTCAAAGCTTCTCCCTGCTGCTTCAAAAGACAGTCGCTGCAGAACATCAACAGTCAAAAGGGATGTCAGAGAAGCCACAGCAGAGCTAAACTCCAGTGAAATGATACAGTACAAAACGAAGAAAAAAATGTGAACAAGTGTGGAGCATTTTCATTTTCTTAATATCTCTCCTGTATCATTCTCACTGTAAGCCATATTTTATTTTATTTTATTTTATTTTATTTTATTTTCATAGCTTTCTTGCTTTGAGCCAGTTTGAGAACACAAAGTGAATGATTTTGGACATAAAAAGTCAAAAGAGAAAGCGTCTCGATGGAGCTTAACTCAAGTGAAATGACAAAGAGAAGTCCAACAAGAAAAAAAAAAAGTTATGAGCAAGAGTAGAGCATTCTAGTTTGTTTTTTTTTTTAAATATTTCTCCTCTTTCATTTTCTCTGTAGACCATATTTCATTTTTTTTTCTCGCTTTTTTTTCTTTTTTTTTCTTAGAAGCAATTTGAGAACACAAAGGGAATGATTTTGGACTCCGACTCTCACCCAACTTAGACATTCTTCGTCCTGACCACCTTTGACCTTTGTCTGCCCACTATGTGCTAAGTCACATTTTGTCTAAAAATAGAATCGTGTTTAGTTATTTAAAAGGACATGCTCTGATTGTCAAAGTCAACAGTGTCTGTGCCAGTTCAGGTTTCTAACACTCTCATCCTACTTCCTCCTGAACACGCACTATTGGCAACAAGATAACGGAACACGCTGGAACGGATCAAGCAGAAACACAAACATTTCAGCTCATGCCTCCAATAACAATTTACCAATAGGCTGGCCTATCTTCTGCACGTTCAAATAATAATGTGGATGTCATTTGGACAGGATGGGCACAAACAGACTGAAAAAAAAAAGTTTGTTAAAGAGGTAAAAAAAAAAAAAAAAACCTCATAAAAGCTGAAGGTGGAGTACCTGTAGCCAAATCTATAATATTTAAAGAAGAACAGAATAAAGGTGTGATGCAATTAGAGGCACCTCACCTGTCTACTGAATTGCTTCTGCATTGTTTCAACACATAAGCACAGAAAAATGGTGACTTACACCAAAACCGTAGTGTTGTATACATGGCCATGCAAGGCACTGCAATGTCCAAGGCTCCAAAAGTCTACACAACCATGTTTTATTAAATTCTACATCCAAAACAAGTGAACTTCTGTCAGAGAAATGGGCTGCACACAGTACATTCATCAGTTCCTATATGAACTTAACTTACAAAACAGTTTACATTTAATTGCCTGATAAACAAACAATGGGGATATTACATATGACAGAGGACCCCCCCCCCCCCCCCACACACACACACACACACACCACCACCCCAACCCCCACCCCCACACCCTCCGCAAAGACAAAAAAGCCCAGAAACTTTTTTTTTCTGTAAGATACTACAGTGATTCAGAAGCCCTGGGCACACCTTCAGAGGCAGGAATGCATGGAATGCCCTCTCTGTTGGAGTCCCCATAACCAGTTCCTTTGTCCCACTATAACTTTCATGTTTTCACTCTTTATTGGTACCTTAAGTACCAAACCAGTTTCTGTCTGAGTTCCTGCTGAGTATGAAAAAAAAGTGCATGAGACAATACCATTCTGGTATGATAATAACTGTCTTTTGTTTATTCATATGTCTATGAAGGCATCAATAACTCTACCATCTGGTCTTATTTTGTCCTCATCAAAAAAGTTGACTGGAGATGCATTTTATTGATAACATGAGAGGGATTTTTGCATAACATCTTGTTTCTATTTTAATGAAACAAACACTTACTAAAGCTGATGTCAAAACTATACCCAATGTTAAAACAGTTCTGAAATCATTTCGAGGGGGAAAAAAATGGCACAGAAGAACGAACACTTTTGCTCCCGAACACTGACTGGTTTGTTGAAAACGATTCTCATAATTCGTGCACATCCAACCTGCTAAGGTTCCCGTATGTTTAAAAAAAAACAAACAAAAAAAACTTTATAATGAGGGATATGTAACAAGCTAATCCCTGTATATTTACATAATGACATCAGTACAGGTCTGAACCAAATGTCCAGATGTGGAGCTATACATTTTAACCTGCAATAATATTATCCACGTGCAGAGGGATGTACTGGGAGTAAATATCTAGTAATACCCTTCGACCTGTTCATTTGTTACTGTGAGCCTATCGTTTCTCCATTCATCCTCCCGCACTCCTGGGTGTCTGAGTTGGGCTCATCCAACTCTGGGACGGTAGCAGGGGCATCAGGGGTCTCACAGTTTTCTTTCAGCAGTTCGGACAGATCCGAGCTTGACAGGCGAGGACTGCTGACCAGCAGGCAGGAGCCTTGGCTGTCCAGCAGAGAGAGGGCCCTTTGTGACGAATCTTCTATTGCCGAACATGACGTTCTGCTCAGGAACTGCTCACACTCGAACAGCAGGCTCTTCAGCTGTTCCTCAGGTAGCACTGGCGTCTCGGGCTGAGCACAGAACAGAGAAACACCAGAGTACTCCTGTTCATTGGATAATATCCCAATCTAGAGATTTACGAGAGAGGAAATCAGCTATGGTTTTTGGACCTGGAGCAGGCCACCTAAGCAAATTTAACATTTCAATGAGTCAGATGGCTGAGTTGCTAGGGCAGCAAACACTTATTTTGTAGGGGAAAAGCAGAAGAGGGAACATTTTATGACTTTAGAACTCTATGAGTATGTGATATGAGCCCATTGGTCTAAATAGCTGATGACACATGACACAGCATTGGGAAGCTGCTAAATAATAACCAACCGCTGCTTGTGTCCCTCAGTAAAATTAATGAATGGATCTGAGAAAGCCTGAGGGAAATTAAAAAAAAAAACCAATATCGTACTCCTGGACCTGTTTACCAATTCCCTAGCAGATATCTCTTTGCTGCTTCCATATGATCAATCAATCTGTCATTAAAGTCCCTCATGTTACACGCATTGGTCCGGTCCCAAATAGGAGCCAGGCTCCAACAGACAAAACACACTTCCAGTTCCCTCAAAGACTTCCAGTTGGACCGCAGATTGTTTTTCTATCTGGGAGGAAAAGGAATCTTCCCTAAGCACTTTGGAAAGATATGGGAAAAACAAAGCAAAAAACAAAACAAAACAAAACAAAACAATGAATAACAGGATATGGATAAGGTCATCCTTAAACTGTCGTTTAATTGGCACACCGATCTGATGAGAGGAGTGTTTTTCGAATGAAGGAGAAGGGGGGAGAAAAAGGCAAAATAGAGGTAAATGTGAAAGTTTCCAGAAATCAGCGTTAGTAATCATGGTCTGGCAATTGAATTAATTGAATTTGCAGTCCAGTGTTACATACACAGTACTTCAAATCAATCAGTGGGAAATGAATACATGTTATAACCCTCCCACACCCCACTCCCCCCCCCCCCCCCCCCCCCAAACTGCACGCACGTTCAAAAGCAAGGCCTATATTAGGGCATGTCCATTTACTGACATTACAGCATGCTGTTCTCATAAAAACAGACCAAAAAAAGCATAACCACATTTTATATGACATTTCTCTCGAGCTTGTTTTACAAGCTGCTACCCTGACCTAACGGATTACTGAGAGCTCTGTCAGGTTTACCTGAAAGAATCTGGGTAAGAAGACTCCCCAGTCTCTTAGCCTGATGTCCTAGCACAACTTTTTTTATAACTCTCTTCACAAATCCACATCAGCTGCCCCCACCCATCACCTCCACCTCCACCACCATGGCCAATTTGTTTAATGAAGGATGGCAGGTTCTGTTTTGGTGTTATATGGCTCCAGAACAAGTCAAAAGTGCAGACACGTGTTGGACCATTCATCACTTTTCACCTACTGCTGAGAGCCTGAAGAAAAATCACCATTCTTCCTTGTCTCTTGACCGCTGTTGGCCGGTGTTAACACACCTAATCACTCACCAGTATCCCCTCAGCTGATACCGGAGCTCCAGCATTCTTTGACATAATCCTGTTTCTCGATGAGATACCGAGGAGTCTCTCTGTCTCACCTGACTGCGAGTCAGACTCATGTCTAAGACCTAATCATTCACCGGCATCCTCTCGGCTTAACACGACGACTCTAACCCTTCCTGATTTCTCACAGAAAATCTTGGCTACCGTAAGGCGTCTCTGTACAAAGCTTTACGCTAATCACTGACCCCTTTCTCCGGGGACTGATGTTCAGTTGTTCCTCCCAGTTGTTCACGGACAGCTTGCCCCTATGTAGGGTTCCTGACATTAACCTGGTGTCAGACAATTCGTGTCTCACCTGTTTGCAGTTACTCACAGTTACAGGGCTAAATAACAAGCCTAAGGCTCTAACTGGGAGGGTGTTGCTGCCTGTTCACCAGTCTGGTAATTACTGGGAGGCCATCAGCCTCTCGTCAGCTGCGCTCACTGCTAAAAGCTGTCGGTACCAACCCTGCCCTTTGCTTGTGAACTTGACCTTCACACACATGTGCACGCACGCACATAAACACACTCAAGCACACAGAAGAAGACAAACACACATATATACACAAAGCTACAGACAAACACACAACACATCCTTCTCCCCTGTGGTAATAAGGCTTTTAGAAAGCCTCAGTCTAAACAGGACACAAATAGGTCTGAATAATAGCGTCTAACAGCTGTGGTTACGTGAGCGCATGAGGAATAACTTGGAAGCCAAATTAACATCTCCATCAGCGGCCCCAGAGAAACCATTAAGGCACAGCAGTCAGTCTTTTTGGTCTGTGTTTTTAGTGTTTAGTGAACATGTTCACTCAGAGTTAACAGATAACACACGTGCCCCAGACGGAGGAAAAAAATATGGACACGTGACCTGAACTGATGGGGAAATCATTTTTAATGACTGTGACCAAAGACTTTGACCCCAGCAAACGTCTGACCCCTAGAATAATTTCAAACATTCATCTCTCTCTCTCTCTCTCTCTCTCTCTCTCTCAAACACAAACACACAAATATGCACAAACACACACATCCAAAGAAACATACAAATACATGCACGCACGCACGCGCACACACACGCTCTGACGGCACTAGTCTGTCACTGAGTGACTGATGTGTGTTCTCTACTCTTGGCGATCTCCATTAAATCACGCTGTTCTACTGACTACAGTGAGACTCAGGCCAGCGACCAGATCCCAACCAATCATATAACACTGTGCCCGAAGGAAAACACTAAACCATTCAAGAGAAATCAAAATGATTTGTTTTCACGCTGCATATGGCGTATGTCTACACTGACAGAAGTTTTTTTTTTTTTTGCTTATCTGGGTCAGGAGAGATGACACGTGCAACAGATCGGACCGGCGCCAACGCTCCGGTCTTTCACAACGCACCACGTCTTTGCTCTGTTGCGAAAAGAGATGAGAGATGTGTCTGGCCGTGAAAGCGCGCGCGCACGCACACACACACACACCGAATGCACTGTTCCTTTAACAGCGCTGGGCACGGAAAAGGAGCTTGATGTTTATGACCCATTCCCAGCGTGAGGAAGTATCCAAACTGCACAGCCGTTAGCGGTCGGCTAGCTGTCTGCCCAGCAGCATCCGCAGAGAGCTGTGAAATATTAGAGAGCTGTGCGAAGCTCCACGGCTCTCACCTCAGACCTCCATTCTCTCCCCGTGCCTCTGCCAACACTCGTGCATTCAGTACTGGAAAAGCTTTGTTCTCCGCCGTCTGCCACAAGCAGCAGGACTGAGACACACGCTGGTTTTTACTGCTTTCCACCAAGTTTTGGGGCGTTTTACTGCAAAAAACATGCAAATACTGGAATAAGAAATGAGGCGCTGAAAACAAATAAAAACACAATGGCTAGCAACCAAAAAACATGCCGATTTAAATAAAACAGTTCGTATTTCCCTAATAAAAATGATCATTTTCCCATCCTAAAAAAGTCGTTTACGCCGAGGCCGACAGACAGAGGCGACAGTTACTGTTACATTACACATGATGTGCACATCTGATCCGTCTCCTCAGGCTAGACAAATAAGGGGAACCGGGAACATTTGCCAGGCAGACGTATCCTGAGCTGCCTTCTGTGTGCAGCGCACAGCAGCATCACAATGAATCTGCTGCAGTCCAGACTCTCCCTTAACGCATTCAGTACCTGCAGGACGCGGAGCGCATGACCTTTGCCAAACATAATTCACCTGTTGAAGAAACGACCCTGAGGAGTCAGAAGAGTAATGTGACAACTATGAGCGATTTGATACTTTACACCAATGCAATCTGTTTCACTGACTTCTAAGAAAGTTCTTGGAAAAAAAAAAAAAAACCTATTCTAAAGAGTGAAACAAGTCACAGCTTTACGAGCTTTGGCTCTGTCACATCTAAAGCCAGTGTCTGTTTATTAATCTGCCTCTGGGACTTCATAGAAAGGGCGGATTTGATCCACAGACGGCTGACTAAAGCTTGCTCTGTTAAACCAAGGCCCACCATTCCAACATTCTTTATCTTTCTTATTCTCTTTCTCTCTATGGGGGAGCATTCAAAATGCTTCATTTCACAAAGGGGGTAACCCACACTGCAATACCAAGCCTTCATTTAATCCCATAAAACCTGACTTGCATTTATCCCCTTGAAACGTAACTGATTAAAAACATCCCTTCTGTCCCTGCCACATGTCTCCGACCTCCAAACTATGTTCTCCAAACGTCTATATGAATGGATCGAGTGGCGTTTTCTGTGTTGTCAGAGGGTAATACATCTCCCCTCCTCACAGTTGGCTTGCTGGAGGACATTTTTTCTCCCTCTCTCTCTCTCTCTCTCTCTCTCTCTCTTTCTCTCCTCTTTTCAGCTCTTCTCTCCTGTTCTCTCCTCCCCGCTGTTCCTCTGTGTCCGATGCTCTGGTGGCGTTGCTGCTTTCTTCTTTTTTTTTTCTTTTCTTTTTTTTTTTTTTTTTTTTTCCCTTCTACCGCCCTCAGCGTCCAGGGCAGTTTAAGCTCCGAGTGGGTTACTCATGTTACAAGGTCACTGACTACGGTCACATATTTGGCTTTTTCTCCTGGCTAAGCTAACCTGAGGCCACGGGCCTCCTAATAAAGAGAGGAATTCTTTCTGGCCTCCTCTGCCTTAGATGAACACCTCTAGTCTCATACACAAGCTTTCTGCTGAGATACAATAACGCCATTGTTGATAGATTCATCTGCATGATGGAGTTCTTTGGGGTGGAGGGTGGGGGGGGTGAGCATGTATAAGATATCAGGTTTACATCTGAACAGCTCGTGTGTCGTACTTCGGTAAATATTTTAATATGTAATCCAATACTCTTTGAGTCTAACGAGAAAGAAGGAGAAGAAGCATATAAAAGAAAATTGTGATGTTATCCTGGAAGAGCTGAAGGCCAGAACAGCGCGGTGTCAGCAGAAATCTACCGCAGTAATAAAACTACTATTGTCTCATTCAAGAGTCAGTCGGTCTTGCCTAATTTCATTTGGAGTCTGGCTGATGTGGTGTCCAAGGCAAGACTGGGCGTTACACTGTGAGAACTGAGTCAGAACTGACTGAAACACATTAGACCTCAGAGATGTGAGGTTACAAGTCAGCCATGCCCTCTCCTGGTCTACAGCAGCGGTCCATCAGAAGTCTTCACACCAAAGAGAGATAGAGAGAGAAATGGAGAAAGAGAGAGATGATAATTCTCCATTGAAAACTTGCCTTGTCTCTTCAAATCCTACAACATATAGTAATAAAGTTCATCCCTCAGCTTGAGACGATTTTGCATAGCCTGACATATCCTTGTACGCCGAAACATAGATGGCGAAAGACAAATCCTTTTTTAAGATATACACGTAGCATGAAGACTGTTGACAGGTTCAAACATCCATAGGAAGATCTCCTGGCATGCATGTGGGCAGACTGAGGTCTGTCTGGGCTGCTTCACATTATGGAGAAAGCCCATCCCAGCCTGTCCTCCAGGGTGGGCAAGCTTCTGAGCATTGATCAAAGACAGCCGAGCTGCCTACATTACATTCCTCTGCCCGGGCTCTCCTCTGTAAGGCCAGGGCTACCCAAAGCGCTTCACCTTTATGATGTGGAAAAAGCGTTCTGAAACAGCAGGGCTGGCAGCAGTCAAAGACCAATACATCTCAGTGTGTGTGTGTGCGCGCGCGTGTGCGCATGTATATATGGCTCACATGACAGGACCAAGAGAGAGAGACAGATGTGATCTATGAAAAGTGAGTGGGTATGTGCGCATGTGTATGTCTGTATGTGTGTGTGTGTGTGTGTGTGTGTGTGTGCGCGCACGAGAGAGCGAGACAGACAGATCACACCTCCACCTGCTCTGAGCAAAGACACACACCCCCGCATGAAACTACACAAACACAAAATAGAACACACAACCCCACATGAAACTACACACACACAAAGTAAGACACACAACCCTGCATGAAACTACACACAAAGTAAGACACACAACCCTGCATTAAACTACACACACACACAAAGTAAGACACATACCCCTGTAAAAAAATACACACGCACAAAGTAAGACGCATACCCCTGTACAAAAATACACACACACACACACACACACACACCTACACAGTCAGGTACACCCTCAAATTACCCAACAGTTTCCTTATAGCTTTAATGAGGCTTACTCTGAGTATACACACACTTTCCACAACAACATTACAAGGACACAAGATCACAGGTTGTCATGAGAGTGTGTGTGTGTGTGTGTGTGTGTGTACATGACCACGTCTGGTCAAATCTGTGTGTGTAAATGACAGGCAGGAGTTTAGCAGAAAGCAAAAGGTCTGCTTAGACTCAAGCAGACACCAGTCCAGTCTATACCCACATGAAGTAAACATTAGAGCAAGACAGATATCATAGGCCTATATACGTGACTGAGGTCTTTACGGAGGTCTGTACAGTCACAGGTGTTAGGTGGAAATAAATCCTGAATGAATTCAAAACATTTCCTCGATGACACACAGTTCGATATGAGTCAACTACTCTGTGTTTTGGGGGCGGGGGGTCCCCCACTGATACTGCTGTGGACACACAATGGGTTATGGGAGGGGTAAGGTCATTAATCTCTGCCTTATATCAACAGTTTTGATCAGCAAACCTTTTAACATTTTTTCCCCAAAACGTGTCGATGAAAGTCCAAAATCTCAGACTAAACAAGCCATGCTCTCTCTCACCTTAATATGAGCACAAATATGGGGGGGGGGGGGTCGACCACATTGACACTGATATATTAAAAAATATTCTTTTAAGAAATTCTGGAAATACCTAGAATTCTTTAGTCGTGTCACTATTTTGTGTTTAAAACACTCAGTACAACAGACAATCTGATGATCTTCAAAAAAATCAGACTTCTTTTTTTTTTTTTTTTTTTTTAAATCTGACTCTCTTTAAAAAAAATGGAAATAAGCATGTGCTACCTCCAATCTGTTCAGATAAACAAAACATGAATGAAATACATATTCATGTCTGACATAACCATGACACAAATAAATATGACACATATTGAAGACAGGCTCTGATCAATGTCAAATTAAAATGACCAAAAAGCCAGCCCAGATGGAGAATAGAAGTATGTGTATGCTGTACAGATGTGACTGGCTGGGTACCGTCTGGAATCCCTGCATGATTATGACAATTAAAGGACTCACATGCTGGGAAAAAAAACAGCACAATCATGGCCGGACCAGGGTTAAAAACAGGTCACGTTCGCTAACAGAAACCACGGCACCGGTCACAGGGCCAATTTTATAACGAAAAGCCAGTTATTTATTTTCTATGTATAACATTTGCCATATATTGCAGTGTATTTTATATTTTCTCAATAAACACAGATTAATCATACTCCTTAGCTAAGGCTGCTTACAGTACAATGTCTGTGGAGGGAAAATGTGATTCATTCCATCCTGATAGAAACTCAAATACAAAAGTTAATCCAAGTCTAATCAATTTGCATTTCTTGGCTAACCTTACAGAGTATGAGCTAAAAAGAAAACAAAATCAGTCATTTGAAAATAAAACAACTGTTTTGCTCTTCTCCTTTCTTCTAGTGATTTATTTAAATTTATTAACATTATTTGCTTGCGTATTAATCAGAACAAAGTTTGATATTGTCAGGTCAGTGCTGTCAGTAGTAACATGTATAGTGTTAATAGTATCATAAACACCCTACAGAGACCCAGAAGCTGCTCTAAGGTGGTTTCTAAATGTGTTTTTTTCTGTTGAGGATTACAGTCTGCAGTTGCACTGCAGAGCTTGTAAATCTCAAGTTAGCTTACCACCACGGTTTACAAATTTCAAGTGTTGCCTATAAAAGCTATTATTCTGGGTCTGTTCGCTAAGTCAGAAGTCGAAGCACGATAAACTTTTTTATCTCTGAGGCTTATAAACACCCATAACTCAGTTTCCAATGCCTCTAAAATGTGAGCTACCTTTTAATAGCTCCTGAAGTGATTCAAAAGGATAAAGAGTCATTTTTTGTTTTTTTTTTCCGGAATTTACTGACACTGAGCATTACAACGTGTTTTCAGAGAGCAGGGACAGAGTTCAGCATGCTGCAATTCATGTTAATGACAGATAAATCATACAGGGGCTTAAATACCCCTAAGAGTGAATAAATAAGGAGACATGAAAACCGAGACAGCCTCGTAAAAATGAGTACAATCCGTCTGAGAAACATTGAACATGGCAAGGGAGCTCACATCAATCAAGTACGATTTCAGCCTTTCCTGCTAACAGAGGTGAACCCAGACATTTCTGTAAGCACAGACATGTTCTTAAATCCCTCCATTCATCTCTTTCCATCTAACCCCAAACCAACGTCAGCGGGTGTGCTTTTTTCGATATCTCTCGCGTTCCCAAAGCTGAGGCCTGTGGTGGCGTTCTGCAGGGAATGATGCTGAGGCTCTCTGTAATCAGGATATTTTATTTCTTAAGCTGTTTGAGCTTCTCAAAAACTGACTCATTTTAGGGAACAAAGCAAACCGTCAGAGGGGAACCGCCAGCTGCTCTGCAACATGGACCACTAATGGGGCAATTCTTCCTCAGTTAGTTCTACTAAACACATTTTTGGTTGACCTAAATCTAATACTAAATTTGAGTACCTTTTGGACTGACACAACACAAGCGCCTTCCTGGGAGTGTGTTTTCTTTGGATATCACTTTTGAAGCTTTGGGGTAGAAAGAGTTCAACATTATAGTTCCACAAACTGAATAGAAACAGAATACAAAGGAATTCCCAAATCTCCTGGGTGAACCTGGATCTGTGTGTGTGCTTTTAGTCCAAAAAAAAGGACTGTTCTTGGCAACAGTTAAGGGTGCTTTATCTCTGCACAACCAGAACAGAAATCCAAATCAAAATGTAAAAGGCATCCACCACCGCCAAACTTTGCTTGGCTTGACGGCACCACTGTAACCAGGTGGCAGAGGAATGGTAGCTAAAGCTGGCCAGCAGTGTCTGGAGGTCAGCCTGAGAAAGCCTAGCTCGATCCAATTCAAGCGATTAGGAGTCCAGTGAAACTATGGAGCTACACACTGTGAGCTTTTCTTCTCCTTCTTCACGCGCTCCCCTTTGGTTGGTTCTCATTCGTACGGTTCTGTTTTCACCACCCAGAGAGATGGACCAAACTATATTCTCAGAGATTATCGCGGTAAGCCTTGCGTACACCGCGCATAAGTGAAACATCTGCAGAAACCGCACTGCAAAGTATGCCGCTTAAGCACTTACAGTAGGGTAATCATCCCAGGTACAAAGGCATTCTGTTTGCAGCTCTGCCAATGGCTCTGTGATCATTTAGCGTTAATGGTTGAAGTGCTGGTTTTTGATGTGGGAGGCTCAGATCCGATTCACAGGTTGTTCAAAGCTCTCAAAGGTCACTGTACTCGATTTTGTCTTCCCCTTTGAACGATATAATAGTTAAACCAGTATCCGGCTAAGGCGCCATCCAACAGCACCAGGGGACGTCCTACTTGTGAGGTTCCAGGTTGGGAACCCCAGTTGTGCCACACTTGCTAACCATGGCTGGGAATCTGAGGGAAAGCAGTTGGCTTCGTTCCTTTGGATGGGTGAGTCAGCTTGGGTCACTCTCCTCCTTAACTTAGCTGTGGTCACTGACAATCAGGCACCCACATCGTTGCGGGTTTGGAGGAAAGAATGCTGTTCTCCTCCAAGCCTGTTACATTGCTTAACAATGTTATGAAGTTGAAGAGTCTTTGACTGACTTCAGACAAGCTTGCGCAACAAATCAGGGAGAAAAGAGGAGAAATAATAGGGAGGAAAGAGTGAAAAGTTAAAATTATATCACATCTGAGCCCCTGTAAAGGGCACCGAATGAATCGGAGTATTTCACTCTGGGGATGAGAGAGCTTATATAGCAGACTTTTTAAATAGAATTTGTGTATGCATATATTTAACCCCACAGACATGTATTTAACTTCCATTCCTCTCTCAAAGTAAGAAATTAAAAACAATGCTAAGAATTGTAATTGCCTGTGTGGTGAGTGAGACTGAACCCTTAGCGAGAAACAATCTCTGAAAACATGAAAATGATCAGCGTTCTGTCTCACAGACTCCCTGTGTGGATATAAGTTAAATCTTGCCCTGTTGCAAGAATCACACAGCAGAATCATGTCAAAGTGGCTTTACTCTCAATGAACACCAAACCAAAGTCACAAAAAGTCCGTAAATCTGTCGGCCTTTGTTTCCGGAACATTTTTACGTTTGACGCTAAGCAACAGGGCCTTTGTCAAGTTCAGGAAGTCAGTGAGCAAGAGTGAAGTGGCTTTGAATGGTTTCCCAGTAAAACAGAATTTGAAGAGCAAGCTAATGGGAAGCCAGTAGTCGCCACAGGGAATTCCTGCATCAAGGTAACCAATTAACTACCTCACAAATAATACAACAAAATCTGTCCAAGGAGAACAAGCTATGAAATTACACATCTATAACTACTATTTCAAGAATAACAGATCTTATCAATCATATTGATTTCACTAATCTAATGGACATTGAACAAATAAATGCTGTGTCATGCTCAGGCTTTGCTATGTAGTAAAAAAAAAGCATTAAAAAACACTTTTATTATTATGGCTACAATTACAGTTATATCACTCTAGTGGCTATTAAGTCATATCCTGTATGGGACAACTCTTATCTGTGGTATCAGGATTTCTGTAGATCATGCTCAATTGTTCCTTTATTTATTTTTTTTATGCCTGAAACTAACAGAAGAATGAAATGAATCAGTTTCATTTTGACTGCATTTTTTTCAACAATTATTTTTACACAGGGTTTATCTTAGGGGTGTAGGAATGTTTTTTTTGGTGTGTGTGTATGTGTGTGTGTGTGTGTGTGTGTGTGTGTGTGCGTGTGTGTGTGTGTGTGTGTGAGAGAGAGAGAGAGAGAGAGAGAGAGGGAATGCTGTTCCTTTAAACTCACAATGATTTCTGGGCTTTGTTCCAATTGCTCCAGCTGCTGCTGAATCTCCCTGAGTCTAATCTCCTGCTTTCTCTTCTCCCTCATGTCCTGCAGAACCCGTTCCCCTGGTAACCAGCACTCAGAACCCAGATCTCCTCCAGAGCCCAGTTCCCTGTCCTGACCAAGAACACACACACAGCACGCTTCATTACACAGCATGACCTTACCCAACTGCCTATTACTAACACACACACACACACACACGCACACACACACACACAGGCATACATGGAGTTAGAAAGGTCCGTCATTCCTTAGAGACTAATAATGTGTTTCAGAAGAGTGTAAATAAAACCATTCCCTTAAACCAATGACAATAATGTAGTGTAAGTAAATAATTTTTATGGATTGCACAAAATGCAACTTCTCATTTCAGACCTTACAGGTACAGTTATTCTCTACATCATGTCGTTTTTTGTTTTTTTTTCGTTGTCCTCTGTTGATAGTTCCAGCAAAAGCCTGGTCATTTTGGAACTCAAAACCATATAAAAACTTTGGAGAGAGTCTAGTTAGACAGCCACAGGCCCTCGTGGGGTCTAGAGTAAATCATACATTTATGGTGAGCACGTGTAAGAGTCCACGGAGGGGGAGGGGGGGATGCAGGCAAGCAAAATCGGTGGCGCTCGGGGGCCAAAGAAGACGTCAGCCTCTGAAAATGGGTCAGTGGGAAGTGCTGGGCGGGGGGGGGGGGGGGGGGGGGGCTAACTCGCGGCTCCAGGACAGTGTGTTTGGAGAAGAGACAGATGAGAAAGACTCTTCTCACCAGTCTTTCATTATGACATTTGGGAGAATCTGGACTGTGATCTGAAGCAGGAGACTGCATCTGTCTGGTCATCTCCCCTCAGGGCTTACAGACTGAATCAGAGTCTGCTTCAGCACTGATACTCACAGAAAAATATGCGCAGGTTATGCGAGGGTGCGCCAAGGGCAATTAGGCCTGTAACCACTTAGATATGGCACAAAGGTACACATGTAGTTTGTTCCTCATCCAATAGAAATGCACGGAATAAAGTACATACATTAAAAGCACAAGTACAATACAGCATTTTCCGTATAATAAGCTAAAGATTTTACTCAAATTATGGGCAAATAAGAGGCTCCTGACCTCAGTGTTCATTTTTACCAGTTTGTGGGAAAAGTTAAAACAAATTTAAAAAGCAGACCAAATTCCAAAGGAGTCAATAGTTTCGTCACAGAGGTCCAAGTTTCCAGTGTTACTGAGGAGCCTCTGTCATTGTCAAAGCAGCCAAGCCAACTAAAGCGCTGTTTTCGGTTTGCAGTCCCCCCCCCCCCGGAGATACCGGTTCAACCCCTGCCTTTTTATTCAAGCTCACGATGTGACATAGCTCTCAAGTCACAAAAAACTTATACGGCTTGTGCTTGCTCATACGTATGGCTACAGTGCTTTAGATCTTAGACCAGGGGTGAAAAACTCAGGCCCTCAACCCATAAGCCCTGTACACTTTTGATTGAAGCTTGAATGGTGGAGACTGGCTGTTTTTTTAAATTGGCTGAGAAAGGAAGACTTGACAACCCAACACAGCGTAGCATTTTTTTTCTTCTACATGTTTTCTGATTGGCTGAGGAGTATACAGACCTGTTTTGCGGGTAGAAATAAGCCTCTGATTACACGGGGGGAAGTAAAAAGGCAGCAGGACTTTACAGAGTGGACTTGCAGAGTGAAGCTTCTCTGCGTGAGATGAACAGCTTATGAAGGGCTGCAGATATGTTTCCTCAGCACATGGGGTAAGGCTGGACTTACCACTTGGAGGGTGGCTGTTTAAATTTTGTCACTCACAGCTAACTACTGCTGTGCTCTGAGGTCTTGTGCTGCGGTCTACAAAAGCATGATACTTTTCCAGTACACACACTGCTGACAGTCTAAATTTAAGTCCTGACTTTGGTCTCTCACAAATCTCTGTGCAAAGTCAAACATTTAATGTTAGTCAGACATAGCGCTTTTGAGGGAAAGATTATGTTGAATTACCAATGAAAAATAAACTAGTTAAAGTCTCACTTTACTATAGTCCTCTAGACCACTGAGTAGACATTTTCAAAAAGAGAGAAAAAAAACAACAACAAAAAAACATTCTGCTATGAAGAGATTGCCCTGTTTGCATTCAGAGTTTCACAAAAGTCTCTGAGAAAACGAGGAACAAACATTTCATCTACTAACAATATCTCATTTTCTCTATATTTTTAACTAGAGTATTCTTTATAAAGTCTCTCATTTTAAATAGGCCACAGTAACTGGAAGAGATACCCTGGGGTGCTAATGAGGGTATTTCAGTACAACAGTTAAAAAATTAGGTTAAATTCACAAAGTGCACAGCTATCACAATTTAATTCCAAGGATTAAGCAACTATATGACCATCCGCCGAATACAAATAATCGTCAACATGTGGTTTTTGGTGAACATATGGACAGCGCAAAATAACTTCCAGAGCTAAAAATGAGAAAATGCAGAGCAAATGGAGTTTTTTTTTGCAATACTGACACTGCTCTAAGTCAATATTACACTTAAAGAAGCAGCCAATAAATGACTTATTAACTGCTTTCATTCTGAGTTGAAAGAAGAACATAACTCCAACCAAGTATACGCCATGTGTTGTGCTATACCCCATCCTTAGTGAAATCAATTCTCAGAAGTAGTGAATTTCGAGGGCTTGACCTTACTATGCTGCAGTCCTTGCTTTATAATTGTGTACCCTTTGGATCAACCTCATTCTTTCATATCTGACTTTTATTACCTAAGGAATGTGTAGTAGCTGAAGCTTAAAAAAAAACAGACTGGAGCGAAGCACTTCAAACAGTACGCCGAAGGCTCTCTCTAAGGTGATCAGAAAATCAGCCAACAACAAACTTCTCTCACACTTAAGATACTTGACAACCTACGGACAGTCTCAAAGCTAATCTGTAGGACAGAAATCTAGGTTAGGTATGAAGGCCAAACCAAAGGCTTTGATTTTTTTTCTTTTTTTAAATAAACACACCGTCAAAACAGATTAAGAGTTCAATGGGGGGTAGAATCGGAAAGATCACGATGATCCCGGCTGCACGTGAGACGCCGTCTTATATTACCTCGGGGGTGAATTTTTCACATACTGTTATTATCCTATCAATGCAATCTCAGTACAGCACTTCATATGTTCGATCACGAAAGGGCATGTGTATGTTTGCAGTCAAGACCATTAAATCTATAAGTCATATGAGGATTTTGCTTCCAGTAAGGATTTTAAAAAGTAATGTCTGAATTAATACAAGGGCTGTGGGAAGTTTCCCACGCAAATACAGTTATAAAGAACTACAGCCGTAAGGGAACAAACAAACAAAATACTGACACTCGTCGCAATGGGGCTACATTGAAATGGAACCATGCATAGTGAACATATCCAAAACGTCATTCAAAAGAAAAAATAATTCACATTCAAAATTTCATCCTGTCAGTTTTAATCTGACCTTCGATTTTGTGTCCGGGGACTCCTACACTTGATCAAAATAACTCACACTGACAGGACTTTAGCTGGATGACTTCAGCTGAATTTGGTCATTGTGAACAAGCAGGAAAAGACGGTCCTCGGATGAAGCAGAGACGCAACACAAGCTCTGCAGATTTGGCTGGGCTGTCATTCTGCCAGCCAGAATGAGAATTCGGAACTCCAATCGACACAGATGCACAAACAGAAAAAGTGGCTGCAAGAACATGATCGGTGGTAGAGCTAAATGGGTCAAGTTAGCACTCACTCTCCATCAACACACGCCATAACTTGTTTCCTGTGAACCTCTTGTTTACTCTGGAGTCATAATGAAATATATGATCTGAAGATTCGTGGTTGGAAACAGTTCGGGGTTGTTGGGCCTTCTTGGCCGGGAAGATTTTGAAGATAAATTGTAAAACAGTCCAATCCATGAAATGAGACAGCAGCACTTTTGTACCACTCCTGTTACTAAACTGTTGTTTCCTTGGAAGTAAGAAACAGAAATGCTCTCACCATCAAGCAAATAGCTGCCTATAGTATAGATAGGCCTGTCATGAAATGTTTAACAAACAAAACACCTCTGTATATGTCACTGGAACAGGGAGCGTGTGGAGAACTATTATATAAAAGAAACATCTGCCAATGATAAGTGGAGGACAAGTGGGCCTTAAAAACAAACTGACAAAAATGGATACGACCATCTTCTCTGTGACCTAAAGCACAGATAAAAGGCCAAATGAGCAAGTATCAACTGCGGCCAAATGACACATGGAGTTACTCCACCGGCTATATTTATCTATGTAATCATAGCAATGTGTCATAGCAACGTTTCATGTAATTGTAGCTACGTCTACACAGCTCACAAGTCATTTTTAAACATCTAAACTTCTTTAAAAGGTAATATTTCCACATATCTCGCCAATATTTTCATATTACTCTTAATCCCCAATTTGCATCATACCGGACTGTAAACAATGTTGTAGATACATTTTTAATGTATAGATTTTTGAATGTATTAGAGATCAGATGATAGGAAGTTTGGACTTGCTCTGAAGGAAACAGGAGCAGAGTGAGTGAGAACCTCTGTGCTGCTCTAGCATTGAGTTCTCAGTCAGTGCCACGTGGATGGATGCTCACAGCCAACAACCCCCCAGCCCCCCCCACCCCCGCCCCCCCACCAGCTCCCCACAGCCCCGCTACAAACTGTAATAAACTTCTGCAGCAGGAGCATCAGCAGCTGGCCACATCTCAGATTAACACCCCAGTTGTGTGTGTGTGTGTGTGTGTGTGTGTGTGTGTGTGTGCACGCATGCATGTCAACCCAACTGTGACATACTTCAACTGGTAAAAAAAAATCAGCGAATCTAATAATACATTTGACTGTATATATTCCTCCATACTTCACATCCTTGATTAACCCCTTCACAACCTTTCAACCGCTTAGCCATTAATACTTCAAACAATATCTCATTCATGCGGATAAAGGCATCTTAAGAGTCAACGGTAGGGAGTGGTTGCCAAGAATGACGCGCACTCATATGTCAAACTACCTTGTTATGATATTAAATCAAAGTCTAACTTTTTTCTCCCCTCCGAGAAGAAGATTTCAACTTTTTACAAGTGCAGACTGGATAAGACTCAGATGACGCTCTGATTGCAAAACATTCCTGAAGTATTAGAAGATAAACTAGCTGGTCATCTGGACTTCATAGCTGTGCTTTTCGGGGGACTGAGGGTGGTCTGGATCAATGTAGGCTTCCACAGATCAAAACCTTATGGCAGAATGACTGCCCAAAAAACATGACACACACTCAATTTCACAAATAGACACCATTTCCAGAGCCAGTTTTTCTTTGCTCAGAAGGCTGACTGCAAAGTCAATAGTAAAAAGGCCCATATGTAAATATTCATCATTTGAATGAAGCTATTCAGTGCTCCAAACTAAACAAAAGTAAATTAAAATCCGAATGCTAATGACAAATCGAAAGAGCACTTTTTTTTTGTTTGTTTTTTCCAAAGCAGCAGATTTAAACTTCACAACCAGACACAAAACAAAGGGAGCTCTTAATAGCAACAACAACAACAACAACAAAAAAAGATTAGACCAATATGAAGTTTTGTGTTGATGTTTTCCACTACCGTATCTAATGGAAACCCCATCAACTCGGCGGTGAGCATTGACAGCTCCAAAGATGTTTCCCAGCTTGTATCCCCTCAATTGCTACTCTACTGTCAAGCAATTCAAGGTCTCTGCCAAAGACTGACGCACAAAAAAATAAGGAAACAAAAAAAAAAGAACAATGATACCTAATATTTATTCAAAGCATCTGGTCCAAACTTGGGGTTTAACCCATTAAACCTTCTCCGTTTTTGTCCCTAAGATTTATGCAAGTGGCACAATAGTCATAAACAATATTATCTGACCTATATTTTCAGCTGGTAGCAATCTGCAGTGATGATGTTACCATTTGTTTTGAATACATCCAGTTTAGGGAAAAGAAAAGTGCACAGAGATAGGCAGACCATACATCAACACATGCAAAGGGGTTGTAAGGGGACAGAAAGCATTTCCTGCCCAAACTTGGTTGTCAAGGGAGCACGCAGAATGTTAAAATGTTAAACTTATAACTCTATCAATCAACAGCATGTATGGGTTGGCTGAGAGACCATGTTATTTCACATTAGGAAACTATCATAAACATTCAATATGTTTGAGGATGATAGACAACTGGTGAAACACTTCAAGCTAAATAACAGGTTTGTCTTCAAAAAAGAAAAAGCCTGGAATTAAGAAACATACAGTGCAGAGCACCATAAAAAAAGTTTACATGCAACTGTATGTCGGAATTACAGACCTAGGCTGGGTGTGGAGACAAGTCGTACTTTTTACTCATACATGGACACACATAAACTCTCTCTCTCTCTCTCTCACACACACACACACACACACACACACACACACTCATAGAGCCAGCACAGCCAAAAAGTCCATGTTTTATGGATTATATACTGTTAAGATCCAAAGGTATTCAATTAAATTGTATACTTTTACATTCAACCAACCCCTTTCTTTGTTCTCTTCAAAGTTATTTCATTTAAAATTGTTCTCAAACAAAACATAAAAAAAAAAAAGTCCTGTAACTTCTGATTTTGGGAGACATGTTGAAATCTGCAGAACTAATACAATGTCCGGCTTCAATCACGCGGATCTCAGATGGTTGTTGCCGATTTCCTTCAGAAATCCTTTAGAGGGTTTTACAATGTGAGGTGCTCAGTGAGGGAAGGACTCCTGTGGTCCATTTCTGGCTAGAGACTCCGGTAACTCATTTGGCACCTGTTCCATCAACCAGCCAGCTTTCCGCATTCTGCTTCGATTTCAATTCTTGTGAAAGGACAATATCTGCCAGGATTTCAGGACAACCCGTTCTAGGCTTTTGTTTAATCCATCTGGAGTAGAATCACTGTCAGAGTTGATGAAATAAACGTTTAACTGAGTACTGGACGAGGACATGGACCAAGACTGAAAAACAAACCACTGGCCTGTCATATCGGATTATACGAACCTAAACTCAACGGCACAACACAATAACACGGGAATGAACCATTTTAATATCAACGTCAGCTGAAAATGCATAAAAAAAAAAAAAAAAACAGAGAAACTGAGCAGTATTACAAGTAGGTATTAAACATTGCCAAAGTGCATATAAGGTTTATGTAGGAAAACCTTCAAGGGTTGACGCCCTGCGGGTTCGCAGAACGCTTAAAGTTCTTTGAATCTGCCAAACTGTCCATATGGTGACCATATTGTGATGGTCAACTGGGCGTTTCTTCCAGAGGTCTGACTCACCCGCTTGTTTCAACTACACTCGAGCTAGCCTGAGCAGCAAGCGTCTTGAGTTTCCCGCAGCGCTAGCAAAATGTGCTAATATGACCTCACAGGGGTTGCTACACAACATTCTGAAGTGCTTGCCAAGCAAACTGAGGCGAACTGACACTTTTGCTAATCAACTGCTAATTTGCAGTTTTGCTGGGTTGCTAATCAGGTATGATATTTCACCTGAAGTCACGTTCACGAGTCTCCACAACCTCCTGACACGCCACTCAATTGTCCGTTCATCAGGAGGAAAGAAAAAAATGACAATACCCCATTAGAGCACTTCCATCCTGCACCATCTTACATCCTCCTGAAACTCAGCCAGTGACTATTCACAGACATCTCACTTTCTCTCTCTCTCCACCCTACACCAGCATGTGTCATTGAGGATAGTCATAAACTCACCACTCCATACCAGATGACACGGAAAACTCTTTCATAAGATCTCTTCATAAAGTCTGTCTTTAACTGCATGGGCGGTGTATTTAAGCAGCCATGGCACAACCACACAGTATACATGTGAGAAAGTCACGCACAGGAGAAAAACACCACTCATTGCATTTGTAATCAAAACTTAGTCCTTTAAACGGCACCTGAAGTTTGTAAGCTATAGAGTTTGTAAGCTATAGCTAGCTTTAGCTTCTCTGGGTATTTTGGTGAGACAAGGACACATACAACGTATCAATGTATTCTTCAATAAGATGTAAGTAGGTTACAATACAAAAAAAAAAAAGCCTCACTGAGGTATGTACAGTGAGGGTAACCTGTAATAACAGTTGGCCTACTTTCCTATATGTGCTGAAAACATGTTTGATCTGGATGTGTCAGTGTGATATTGGACATAAGTTTGACTCTCAAAACAATTTGCTTAAAGAAAAGGCCTTTTGATGAAGTCCAGGCCAGTTCTGGGCAGCATGTCCAATATCAAAATGGAAAGAATTCGGCTAAAGGAAGAAAAAAAAAAGAAGTAGAAAAGAAGTAGAACCAGTGACATAAGCATTAACACCTTTTAAACCTTAGAGATCCTCACCATGAAATATCTGTCGGATGGCCCAAATCAGTGAATACCATGTCTGCAAACTTTATGGTCCGTTTTACTGCACAGACCTTTCCAGAATCCATACAGCATTTGTAAAAAAAAATCCATCCTTTCAAGGTGATGGTTTATATTACACATAAGGTCAAAGGGAGCTTTTTAAAGGAAAACAGGTCTTCCCCGAACCACGATTCATGGGCACAGCTCCTCTTTGAAAACTGACCGAAAAACCGGGAGGTTAGAGGGTCCACCATGAGAGTTCCTGTGCTTTCTGCACCACAAAAATAAATAAATAAATAAATAAAAATAGGTTAACTTAAAATTATATTTTACATAAGATCTAGGTGCCCAAAAGTTGAGTTTGCTGAGAAAAGTTATTCAATTGTAAGTCAACCATAATTTTCACTTCGTAGAGTGTGCGATTTGTAACAAAAGCACAGGTGCTATGCATGAACACTGCAATATCAGCCAGTTATTTCTTGAACTTCATTATTTAAAAACAAACCCATTTCACAGTGCAGTTAACATGAGCAGCGTTAGGGCTTTTTTTACCTGGCTCTTCTCATCCTGTACCAATAAACATTATGTTCTGAGCTCAGAACATCTCTATGCCCAAATCAGAAGTGTATCATCTTATTACAGGATTAGTTCGGTTCAGTTCCTAATGGCTTAGCCATCACAGCATTGCAAAATACATTATGTCTTCATCCTTCACCTGAAGATCTCTGCCTCTGGGTTTCAGCACTTACTGAACCGTCAAAGACTGGTTTCTTACACGCATGCCATAAGTCAACTGTCTGTTTCTGCAGCATGCAAGAGACAGTGAGACATCTCTACAAGGTACTCTAACAACCTCAAAACTAACTGTGAAGCAGTCCTGTTGAGATGGGTACAGAGAAGTGAGTAGTTTCTGGAGCCGGACATATGTCTCTCCGCTGAAAAGTCCAACCTTATTTACGGCACATGCCTGATTGAGCATCAAGCCAAACCCGGAGGATTCAAGGCAGAAGTCCAAATGCACAGGGAGTACATTTAAAAACAGCCAACGAGTAATTCGAATGTTCCCATCAGCTACAGGTCTTGGATTTTGAAACGTTTCCAATCACCGCATCCAACGATGATTCTGTTAGACAAATGAATATGCCTTTGGGGCACTGACAGCACATAATATTATGATCTTTTTGGCTCATGTTAGTAGAAATGGTGTGACTTTGAAAAAAAAAAAAAAAAAAAAAGAGCTATGATCGGTAGCGTATGTAGGATTCTGGGGCTTCTCAGTATCACAGTGCCAGAGTTTCTATCTGAATCTAAAGATGTGGACGCATTCCACTATACACATGGGTGCAAGGACCCTTCATTCCTGCTGAATGGTTTTAATCGAGCGTCCATGCTTCATGAGCTACTGCAGAGAAGAACGTCAAATCGCAGACAACAACATGCGTTAGTTTTACAACCCTTCTTATGCGTTCTCGCAGCGGAGGCGAGATGGTCAGCTCACTGCGGCAACGATTTAATGAGAGTCTTGATCGTTTTCCGAACAAGTCTGCAGCTGCCGTGGAAAGTGCTTTTTGATGAGGCCAGAGAACAGAGGACCAGCGAACACACAATCTGTGTGGGAATTGTTGTGTGGGAAACTGTCTTAAACATTCTATTTGATCATTTCTTGGAAAGGTCCTTTAAAAAAAAAAAAACGGGGGGAAAAAAAAATGAATAAGAAACGAAACGAAACGCCAACATAGTTGAATTGTGAGACTAAGCAACTGGAAAAAGTATTCCATGTGACAAGACCCATTGAAACAAAATGTCTTTTCATCCTTTTGAAAGTAACAGTCCCATGTCCCCTGCTGGACTGAAGGTTTAGGCCATTTCTTTAGCCAATGTGCAAATTCATTGGGATAGAAAGTTTAAGAGATCCCAAGGTGTATAAGCCTGCACCAATTCCTTATTTCTTTTTCTTTTCTTTCTTTTCTTTTTTCATAAAAGTTCATTCCCTCTTTTGCACACGTAACCTAGTTATGTCAAGGAACCCAAATAGTCCAGTGAATGGTGTTTGTTAAATTTCATATTGTACATAAAGTTCTAGGCTTTAGTCTCATGTCATAGTTTAAGAACAAATAATTTGAAATGATCAGATTCAAAGCAGAACGGGTTTTTGAATGACACACACAGATTGGGTTAAGCAGTCGCAGATGAGGAAGAAATTCAAATCTGTTCCACGCAGACCAGTGCTTTCATTCACATGCCCAAATGAACTGTTTGTTCCTCTCTGGTAAAAAGGTGCTCCAACTCTAAATATCCACATCAGTGTGAGGAACCAAATACGGCATGAAGTTCATGACAGAGACAAATGAAAAAGCTTTACAAAAAATGCTCAACGAGCTGTTTGGAAATTACTTCCAACTTCCACATAGGGTTTTAATGATCAGATACAAGACTAGTCAGCCGCAGAACGCCATGTTCAAAAATGCACACATGGTGAAGGAGGAAATTGGGAGAGTAAACAGATCCATGTATCAATGCATAAAATGTGCCTGAAGCCTTTTTCATCTGCTTCATAAAACTAAAAATAAAAAAGGAATTTAGATTTTCGTTTTATTTCGGCCGCTTTCAGACATTCCTTAAACAGTTATCGCTATCAAATCGGCATTATAGTGAATGATTCCTGTAAATGACTCTTAGTCCCAAACCGTAGTCTAAACAGTAATCTGTCCTTATCTGAATCTGTCTAGCCACACAATAAAGAAACCAGATTAATTTCAGCTGCTAATTGTGCTGCACGCTTAACAAACATTAAGTTTCGACACCATATCACAATTTAATGATGCTATTTGAACTAGTGAATAAAGACAGAACTATTCGTGCTTACGTAATGGTTAAACAATGCACAGCTGTTGATTATTGTCTTTCTTTCACAGTGCGGTGCACCTCTATAAGAAAAACAAAAGCTTCATGGTAAAACACTGGTAACTCAAACCATATTCATTTGTCTGGTGAACAGCAGTGAAGGTAGTGTGATGGGAACATTTTACTTAGGATTCAAAACTCAGTCTTTTTAAACACATATTACTTTCAAATTCCTGTTGTGATTGGACCATTTCACTTATGATCTCATACTCAATATGCATTACACATTCTTAACTTAACCCTGTCAAACCTGAGCATGGGGAAAAAATGGTTCTCAAACAGTAAACAGTAAATTTGATATTTTACAAGCTACTGTATTATAAAATAACCAGAAACACAGGATGAATGGAAAGAATGACACAAATGTGGTCCATATGTTGAGGCCATACCTAAAAAACCTTTACCAGCGTTAAAAACAAGTAGAAGTTAGCTCCCTTATGGGGTTTATTTAAAAAAAAAAAAAGTTATTTAAATAGCAGCCTAGGGGTGACAGCCTACTGTAATAGTCATTGTAATGAAGCTTAATTACGTTGCTCTGCTGTTAAGGTAAACAAGTGTCTGTTAGCATTTAATTGGACCTTTGTGAACCCAAAGGGCAGTAAAATGCACAGACGGTCTAAATGTATAGCACACACCTGGGGCAAGCTGTGGTCAGGATAGGGGCTCCGCACAGACAGGAACTCCTCGACAGGGAGCAGAGGCTGCAGTCTGGCATCGATGTGCATGAGCTGGTCCAGCTCGGCCGGCGCCGGGGTATAACCCTCGCCAGTTGGCACAAATTCGGAATAAAGAGAACCCTCTTCCTGAGAGATAGAGGAAGGTACAGTCACTAACATGAGGGTCAGGGTCTGTAAGTTTGGGTAGATCAGTAAAATAAGATATCTGATTTTCGTCAAGTCTGTAGTGTGCTGGTATTTAGGACCCAATACTGTTAAATTATTCTAAATTCTACTCTAAAGCAGCTCCATAAACAAACAGGATTTAGCCTAAATATATTTAAATGGAGACAAATATCCATAATTGTTTTCACAAAATAATGTATTGTCAAGCGAAATACAACAAATTTAAGTACAACAGTCCCCTTCATATTGCAGAGAATACAAAACCAGGCTGTAACCTCTTCCTCTGGATTAGTATTATGAGATCTAATGGAAATATTTGGCCAAAAAAAAAAAAAAACACCAGGTGACTTCCGTCTAAAAATCGCACGCTTCCTTGCGGATGCCTTTAGAAATCGACGTATTCTAGCACCTGGTATTCATTTTTGGAGCGAGAACAAGATCCTGATTACTCTTGCTCCATTCTTCTGGCCAAGAGTCCCTTGTAAAAGCCAAACGTCTAAACTGTTGACCAATCGCCATGCCTCTGCTTCCCAATGAGAAAATCTCCCATTAGGCTGAAAGTATATGAAGTAGAGTGGTGAGGAGTGAGGTCACCGGTGCTCCGGGGTGAGGTAAGCTTTGACACACTGCCCAAGAGCGGCGCCGACTCCCTCAGCAGAGGCTGGAGGGCCACTGTAAGCTCCAGTCTCCAAATTGCCTTTTACTGTGATCTCACCATACAAGTATATGAGAAGAAGGGGGCGAATCCGAGTGTCACGGAACGAAAACGTTCCAAAACTGCAAAGGGTCACGAGAAATAAAAGCGAAACGCTAAGAGCCAGTGTGCAGTCGGCAAAACGTGCGCGCTCACCGCATTCGGGGGTTTCGGAGCCAAGAGGTGAGGTTTACGACAGAGAATCACTTAGAAACCCAAGTCAACAACACACGTGAGCATCTTTACCTAACTCACTAACGAGCATAACCAAAGCCTCTAATGTCCAACCATAACACAGTAAACCTTTTCCTTTTAGTGATCTAAAAATCAGTTTTTGGTTTTTGGGTTTTTTTTGGGTTTTTTTTAAACACAGAAGCCAACAAACCATAACCACAGCACACTTGTAACTCAGCAGAGACAGATTAATGTTGCTCTGTGCCTGCCAGCACTCCTGTCAGTACCCGCTCAATAAGGCCATTCAGTCTGTCATGCCTCCCCCCCCCCCCCCCACTCCTTCAATCATATGTGTATTAGAAACCAATAAGATCAAAGCCAAAGTTCAGTCTAAGAAAACAAAATAAACACCATCAAAAAAAAAAAAAAAAAAAAAAAACCCTCACAGTGAGGTCATTGTTTTTTGCAGTGCGTGCAGTCAGGACGGTTTACACTGCCCTGCTTCTTTGGCACCGACAACCCGCTTCAGGCTAAGCAGCAGGAAGGCTTAGTCAGGGACCAGTTAAGTGCCAAAACGACAGCAAAGGACATCTATAGGATAGGAAAAGTCTTGCTACACCCCCCCCCCCTCCCCACCCACCCCCGCCAAAAAAAAAAAAAAACCACTCCTCTTTCCCTTGAAACCGTATGTCAGGTAATTGAAACTGAACAAAAATTTCCAGCTTGAGGAAATCTTTAAAAATATAAAACATGTTCTCTTCTGTATTAGATTAGTATTTATAACTAGATCAGATTAGATTAGTACCTATAGGTATTGTAAACGTGCATTCACAGTCTGCTCTGACTAGCTTGCTGCCCTGTTGCCTTTCGAGGAGGACCACAACCGGAAATAAGCCTCTGGGAACTACTGCCCGTTATTCGTGATCATTCCTGTAATGCAAAAACGGCTGACTCTGGGTGCAGCTAGTCATTGGCATCTTTCTAAATGACCTGATAAATTGTATCATATGGTGTTCTATCCCTGTCACATTAATTACACACTATACGGAGTACAATCACATGACTTCTCTGTGGAGCGTAGGGTGGAGGCATAGAGCTATCCAGGGTGCTGAAGGCTAAATGTATAGGAACCAGAACAAAATGACTTTCCCTCCCCGTGACTCTGAAACACATTCGAGACTGTTCAACTCTCAAAACACAGAAGCGATAACACACACAAGCATATAAAGAACGTTCTGGCATTCTCACAGTGATGTCATTTGCATGCGCTGCTCTCGGCTATCACAGCCACAGACTTGGGATTTTACAATAGCAGAGACTTATCAACAGAATAGACCCAGGAGAGCAGTCTTGAAGGTTTGTAAAGAGCAGAGCAGAGGAGGAGAGGGCTTTGCGCCTGCAGTTGATTATAAGATTGCGCTAAGCCCAGCCAAGTTCACTGTCTGCCCGGTCACTCACATGGACTCTCGCTGTCATAGGCCAAGACACATCAAAAAACTGCACTCTGGCCCGAACCATTCATAGCAGCAAGGTCCTGCAATAACAGGAAGTCCCTGTCTAACCTTTCACGGGCCCAAGCATCTGTGAGTCTCTCTGCTCCAGAACCACTCGCAATTACGGCAGAGACCTTCTTAAGGAAAGGACGACAGCATAAACACAAAAGCAGAAAAATTAAGCCTTTTGGCAACGTTCTGGAGAAGAATGAAACAGCTAGATTCACTCATACTGAACAGAGTATTACAAAAAAACAACAGCCTGTATATATCATGTCACTCCACAAAGAGAGGAAATCAAACTTAAACTTTTGAGCTCAAACTTGAACTTGTTTGAAATGCTTCCCATAGAGCTGAAATATTATATGTACACAACTTTGCATTTTAGCCTAGGACATTTATGCTGAAATGTAACATATGAAATATACAAAACTTCAGCACATTGCCATTATGAGAAACAAGACCTGAGCGCCTTGCTAGAATGAAGGTCTGTGCACTCTGAGGAAGCCAGAGAGTGATTTTATTTTTCTTTATGTAGGTCTTCAGAGAGAAACTCTCTGGCTAAACCTAACTGAAGTTCCACACCATACAGCTGTGCAGATGTATTCGTTATAAGTTCCAGTAACCTATTGAACCCACTTTGAATCGACTTTTCACAACAGGTTATTCAACAAATGAGGGGAGAAAAAAAGTCTAAGTAAATGGAGCCAAAACCGTTTGGCCCAGTGAACGCAGAGTATGCGCTGCTTTCATGAACCTAATTAAGGGAGTATTATATGTATACAAAAACTTCGACCCAAATTCCTACCTATTTGTCAAAACAAGTCTCACGCACAGCACTTCACATCTGGTAAATATTTTTTGTAAATCATTTAAAGAATTTAAATTGAGCATTTTTCTTCCTCCTTAGAAAACAGGTCAGTGCTAGGGAAGATAAATAGTTTAGCCATCTCTCATAAAAAAAAAAAAATAATAATAAATCAGAGAAACACAGCCAACTGTTGCTCAAACTTAAAAGTGAATGAGGCCAAGGTGGAGCACAAGATCAGGTCAAATGAATGTGCATTTGGCATCTGCTGCTGCTAAATTTATCTTTGAATTGAAATAAATGAACAGGTGAGAGGTACCAGGTACAACATGACAAATGGAGAACATGACCTACTTCACCTGAAGTTCTACAGATGACCTATCCAAAAAAAAAAAAAAAAAAAGAGAGAAAGAGACCGTCAGCCCAAGAGCAACTGAGAAAAATGAGCGACCCTGAGTGTAAACCGCTAACCCTCTCCATATGCTCAGAGACAGCGGCGTTCAGCACGTACCTCGGGCCTGGCCGATTTGTCAACATTTTCCTCCTCTTCGTCCAGATCCCGAAGGAGCTCCTCGAGTCTTTCTTTCTCTTCCTGTGTCAGGAGAACCAGGTTCCCTGCACCTCCTGCTAGCTGCCCCATTTTTCACCCAGAAAAACATGTCAATTTAAAAAAAAAAAAAAAGAGTTATTCGTAGCCACCACTATAATTTATTTTTAAAACATTCTAAGCATGATACATATCACAAACATAACTGCCTAGTCATCCATAGATTAGTGCAGCACTCCAGTGAACCAGGACATACCTCTATGTTTTTCTTCACAAAGTCTTGTTTCTGCTTGTCCTTGGCAGCTCCACGGTGTTTAGCGACTAACTCACCTCTTCTCATCTCCTGACCCTCCTCTGAAGGGCTCACTGCATCACTTTGCTTGCTTTCTTCTGTTTGAGATTACACAACGATTTCAGCACATGCAGAAGTCACACGACTGCAACATACTTCAACTTACACAAACTCTATTTGGCTTTAATAAAACACCTATGTAAGAAACAGATAGTTCCTCTGTAATAGTTCACTGCAGTGGCTCTGTGCTGATGGTTTGCTTTAATCATAATTCTCTCCCAAAGTAAAGATCACAGATTTACTTTTGATATTAAGTAGGTCAGATAAGTGAACTATGTGATAATGCTGTACAGAGATCATTTCTCAATAAGCATATAAGTAAATATAAGTAAATCTCAGAGGTTTAGCATTTTGAATAGAACTTACAGTGACAAACAAAATGATTGAATGAAAGTATTTTTTCAGATATTTTGGTATACTGATAAAGCAATCTTCTACACAATGTAAGACAATATATATAATGTTTTTACAGAATAAAAGTAAGTGTAATCGTTCTAATTTCAGTTCAAATGTAAAGGCAGTATGTAATTGACAAGTCTGCCAAAAATTAATGTTCACATAGATTCTTTCGTAGAACCACACCACCATCTAGTGCCCAGTAAGTCAAATGTTGACCCGACGCATCTATATTCAGACTTTAGTGGCACTTACCTTCTTCCCAATGCTCGACATCCATATTAGAGTCTTTTTCCGGAATCTGAGTCTCAAATAATGGCTCAAAGCTCTCTTCTTCACCAGATGTTTGGGCTAAAGTGAAGTACATCAAAACTGTAGGCCTAACTGTCTCTCAAAGAAGTCAGTTTTTGTTTAATGGTATATTATGTGACATTATAAAAATATATATATATATTATAAAAGTATATATCACAATATTACTTAAAAAAAACTGTTTGCATAATTCATCCTTAATTTGACACAACTGAACATAATACGTACAATCAGAAGACATTAGTGCCAGGAACATTCTGGTATTTTCTGCCTCATCAGTGCGCTCTGAGGTCGTCTCATTTTTGATATCCTATACAAGATATTCACATTTAATATAACGATGAAACAACAGTCTTAGTCCATCTGTATCATTTATCAATTCAGGTTCTCACTTCCAACTCTTGCCATAGCCTCCTATGTAGCTCCTTTCCTCTCTTCTTAACCTCTTCCTCTTTGGAGACTGCCTGCTCCAAGATCTTATCAAGTCTCTTCATTTTCTTAATGGCTTTCTGCAGCTCTGGATCTTCAGCCTCCTCATCAGAGGTATCTACATGTGATCCATTTCATAATACATAATGAGCTTTTTTTTATATAATCCTGTTTTTCATTTACATCAGCTATGCTTCCCAAAATTATATGGGACTTAACGGTCCTCCATGAAAAACGTGTTGCTTCTATAGTACTGAATAAAGTTTTGATAGACTTGCTATAAATGGATTTACTAAATAAATAAACAGCCCATTGCTACCACAATCAGATGAAAACAATAAAGTTCAAACTCATACTGACCTTGATCAGAGGGCACGTCTTCTGAAGAGACTATGTCCTCTGAAGAGACTATGTCCTCTGAAGAGACTATGTCGTCATCCTCTCGTACGCTACCTTGATTCTAGACGCGTGACCAAAAAGTTTCAGCTAACCCACAAAGAATTCGTTTTACAAGAAAGCATGAATGGCCGATACGATCGAGGTTCAGTACCTGTGTGCCAATGACATCGGAGCTCAGGACTTCCAGAGATCTTGGGTTGTCGTTGCTCACCTTCCCGCAATCAGGCAAAGATACAGTGGCTACCCGACTTCCAGGACGAGTACGCTCGCTGGACGCTGGACGTGAGATATCCTCTAGACTGCCCTTCACAATATCCATTTCATCCCCGCCTAGATCAACCATTAACCTGCCATACCGAAATAAGGATTACATCATTACATATGATGATATGCACGAAACATTATATTGGCTTCATAGCACTTTACGCGGTTTCGCATAACTATTCTTGTATCATTTATAAACTTTCTATGGGTTTTAATGAGTGAGTTCATATGCAATTAGACTTAGGAAAGTGTTTTTTCAAATCCATATCCTCCCCCTAATACACCCGAACTCACCAGCCTGGCCTTCGCATAAACCAAATGAAGATGATAGTGCTTTCCTCCTAACGGATATCAGAAATTTCGATTTATGACTACTTTGGACTTATGGCTACGAATTTGTCGAAAATATATGCATCACGTACGGGATTACAAGACATTAATGGTTACACTTCATCAGATCATTCCCAAAAATGTTTAAGCTAACACCTAATTTAGCCTAATTCTCACGTTATCACAAAAGAGCAAATGATTGTACCCGTGTACACAGTTTGTTTTAAATGCGACATCTCGCTGCTAGCTGGTTCTCATGCTACAGTTTAAGGCAATTTAGTGACACTGTAGTTAGCGGACTACTAGCAAACAAAAATTGCATATTGCATGCTACTTACAGGAACGTTTCTCCCAAACGAGGAAACAACTTTAATTGAGCGAGAAAACTTGTCGAAACTGCTTTCATGCAGACTTTTGTCAGTCAACAATTAACAAAAACAAAATATTACTTTAGAAAAGTTAGTTATCATATTTTAATGAAACATGTCGATAGAAAACCTCTCACTGAAAGATGTGTTTGTTCCCACCACGGTGGTATCCAAGGACGCCACATGCCCCGGATGTCGTAACTAAGTTCATGACTTTGTAATTGCTCGAGCCTGTGAAATTCTCATTAGTTGAAGCATTAATCAGTGGCTAACTGAAAAGTTATGCCAAACTTCTCTTGGCCCGCGGTGAAAGGGCTAGATAGACTGTATTACTGTTGATGAAACATTAATATATTTTACATATAAATAATCTCGCATTTTATGCACTGCTTGCCTTTTATAGTCATATTAAACTAATCTGTACACACCAGACCCAATCTAAAAGATTTTCCTAATACCAACCTACCCGGACAACGGCCAGGTCCATCTATGCATCACCAAGCGCGTCTCTACTTTAAAGTACTTCAGTTTCGATACTAAAGCGATAAAGTTTGTCTCATTTCAGTACAAGGAGTATAATCTACATAAGAGGGCCGAAACCTGCAAATACATTGTAGGCTATAGCCTACATTGTGAAATGCATTAACTGTAAACCTAAGAAACAGTGTGTTGACTTTAAACGGAGGACACTGACCTAAACACAATGCACAGCAAATACTGCTCAATACAGACAGTGACGTGTCAGATTACAAAAAATAAAAATCTTAACATGCAAAAGTATATTAGCTTCTCTTGAAACGTCAGTATGAGGCCATGTCTGCTAAATGATGTCTGCTACATTTATTCATTAAATCAATTTTAAATAAAGGTTATGTCCTTTATTTCCTAGCAGTATGCCATTAACACACAGTTTCTGCTTTGAGAAGGAACTCCCCGTTGCAAATTATTATATACACAGACTCCCTCTGTTGGTCTTGAAGGATAGGACACTAGTTGAAAAGTCCACTTGTAGAAGTCAGGTTGGTATGGGCTTGTGAGTTACGTGGAGACTATTCTAAAGCCCTGTTTTAACCGAACGCGGCACGAAATTTCCGCGCGACGCGTATGCATGAACATTACAATTTACAATTTGGTATTTAGCAGACGCTTTTAGCCAAAGCGACTTACAATAAGTGCATCAGTCAGATCCAATTACCTCATAAACAGAGATCACAATAAGGCTGTACATTAATTTACCCTTCGCTTATTACGCTCCTGGAATTCTGTGACAGTGAATGACAAACACAAACACAAGACAAGGTTAGTATATATATATATATATATATATAAATATATTTAAGGGAGGTTAGGCAGTGGGGGACAGGTGGGTTCTGAAGAGGTGGGTTTTCAGTTTCCTGCGGAAGATGGCAAGAGATTCCGCAGTCCTAATTGAGTGAGGGAGGTCATTGCACCACCGCGGAGCAATGGCAGAGAAGAGATGTGTAATCTGATTGGTGTTATTAAAAATGCGTGCTGTGAAGTAGCGCAAAATTCGATTGCTCATTTTTCAGGCAAAGGATCAAACCAGCAGGAGGAAAATGAAGCGAAACTGCGCTTCGTGTTCGGTTAAAACGCAACTTAACTGTATTTTTTTTACTGCAGCGAATTTCGCCTCACTCTCATTCAGATTGTATGGGGACGAAATGGGGACGAGGAGGATCCTCATCTGTGGCCACCACTACTGACAACATAACTGTCACACGTTGGCCATATCAACTCAACCTGTGCTGATAAACATCCAGAGGATAATGCTAAAAGATGGAGCAAGAAAGAGTCTGTGGTGACTCAAATACCTCGACCTTTTGCAGTTTCTTTGTACAACAGCCATGTGGGTCGGTTGGATTTGGTGGATCAGTGTCTGGCAACATACGTACACAGAAGGCGGAACAAAAGGTGGTACATGCAAACCTTGTTCGATTTCTTGGATGTGGTGTGTGTGAATGCATGGCACCTTTCTCTGATGAGGAACTCACTGGCAAATGCTTGTGACTTGCTGCATTTCAAGATATCCATTGACCAAGCTCTGATCAATACTGGGTCCATGGGAAAACATAGTAGGGGGGGGCCAAGTCAGACCCAGACTCCCAAGGGAAGAAACCAGGAAAATACTGCTCATGCAGTGCGGTATGGCATTGGGCAACACTGGCCAAGAAGTGCAGTCACAAAGAACGCCGTGAGATGCCACTTTGAAATGTGTCAAAAGAGGACCAGATACATCTGTGTCCCGTGTCAGGTCACCCTCTGTCCTGACTGCTTTGAGGGCTTATTAGCTTATTCCTTATTGTCAGCTGTGGCTTTATACCGCTTTTTACTTCTTTGTTGCATGCTGTCCACATGCATGGACAGTTGAATAACTTATATAACACAGAATTTTGTTTAAAAAATTTTTTAAATTAGACTTAAATTTTAGCACAGTTTTGAATAATAAAAACAATCTTTAAAAACTCTGGATCATTTTCTCATGATTCATGCATGAAAGGGCTAGAGTGGTTAGCTAGCGCTGTCAACCTGACTCCACACTTTTGTTTCATGATTTTGCTGGCTAATGATAAATAATACATTAAACTATTTTACTAAATTCTGAATCGTTGATAAATTAGATGACAAACTAACGTCAAGTAAACCTCTAGCTGTAACACAATGACTACCCACTTAATGCTTGTTAGCTAACGGAAGTATGATGTTAACACTATAATACTTTTGGGATCCATTTTGAACGATTTGATCCTTGATTAAGTATTTAGTTTCAAAATTTGCACCTTGATTAAATACTTGATCAATGAACTTATCTTTCAAAATGAATTAGGATAGCCTAAAATTATTGTAGTGTGGAATATCTGAAGCAAGAGTTTCATACGTAAAATACAAACAAATTCCATTTCAATTTGAACTACATGAGTTAAAACATACAAAACTACAGTGCTGTATGACATTGGTTAATCAATATTTTATTTTTAACAGTTACCATCTGATACACATAGCAGTGTCGGTGCTCAAATGGGTCAGTTGGTCAAATTGGATTGCCTTATCAGTTAAGGATACGTGTGATGATGCTTTAGACTTTGTCCAAAATGAGATATTGTAGTAGGCACCATTTTTACAGTGTCTGAATTAAGACATCTTCTAATATCAAATTGCAGGGGCTCCAATTTTATCTCTCTCACACACACACACACGCATATCTAATCTAATCTAAACTCTGCAGTACTGCAGTGTGTTTCTTCTAGTCAACATGAGGACTGCTGTGCATAAGATTGTGGGTTGCTAGCATTGATTCTGAATTTATGTTCTTTGAATATGACTAAAATAATACAATGGGAAACTTTTAAAAAGCAGTGGTTAAAATGGTCTCCCACAAAATTGCTGTTCACATTAATGAGGAATAACCATAACATAACTGGGCCACTGTGTCAGCAAGAAGTCATTCAAGATGACAGGTAGTAATTAAGTAATATGATCCATCCATTACTTCTATGGAATTGTTACTTTACTCTGTTACTGTGGCACATGCCAGTATTCACAAACTAAGGCACAGAAAAGTGAGGTGATGCAATATCAGATAAAGCTTTTATTAATTAATTTTTTTTAATCAATCTGCCTTTTCCTTCTTCTCTCTCTCCATCTCATTTTTTCCTTTTCCAACTTTTTGGCAAGCTTTTCTTTCTTCCTGTTGTCTTTTGCTCTTGCTATTTAAGCTTTTGTAATTCCTTATGCTTACATAGGGCTTTGGAACCTTTTGGTTAATTTGGATCATCTTATGTTTTATGAAAACCATAGTGCCCACAGCTGTCAATAACAAATTTTCTGTGTGCTTCATCACTCTCTCCAGGTCAGCCCGCTTCTTCTTTATCCTCTTTCCAGGCAACCTTGATCAGGAGGCCTCGGGAGGCCTATATTGTGCCAATCTATCCTTCAGCTCCACCATAAACACATCAGCTGCTTTCTTTTCTTTTCTTTCCATTTCTTCTTCTGCATCCATGTCCCATTCATCCTCCCCATTTACAGTTCAATGCTCTTGCTCTTTCCAGCAGCTGTAGCTGTCTCTCTCTGATCATCTTTATTCCCATCTCCTTCTTCAATCTTCTCTCTGACCTTTAGCAGTCCTCTCAAGTATTCTGTAAGCTCTTTCCAAGCAGCCACAACCTTTTAGAACTGCTCATGTACCTGAGTCTAGTCTTTCTTTAGTATTTTATCAGAATCAGAATCAGATTTATTGGCCAGGTATGTCAACACACTGAAGGAATTTGGTTCCGGCCACTGGTGTCTCTCAAGCAATATAGACAATATACCGACAATGTACATATTATTCACAGACCATACACAATATGCAAGCAATATACAGATTATATAAAAGACAAACAATATATATAAAGTGCAAATGTGTGTGGTAGTGCAAACAACAATAATGTGTATCACTTATGGGAAATTGTGATGTATGAATATTTTTACAATACAGTATTTGTAGATGTGAAGCAGGGTGTAGTATCTATCTGATGAAACAAGAGTAGCTATGGCATAGCAGATGATACTGGTCACCTATTTATGAGGTTGATGGCATGAAGAAATAAACTGCTCCTGTGTCTGGCAGTTTTTGGTATACAAGGTTCTGTAGCACCTGCTAGATGGGGAAGAACTGAAAAAGGTTGTGACCAGGGTGTGAGGAATCTGTAATGATTTTCCCTGCCTGTTTCCTGGTTCTTGAAGAGTACAAGTCCTGGAGGTTGGGCAGGGGAGCACCAATGATTTTTTCTGCTGTCCTTACTATTCGTCTGTATATCAGAAGTGACCTCCCCCAGCCTCACCTGCTGTTTCCTGCCTGTCAGGAAGCTGGTGACCCACTGACTGATGGCAGGGGACACAGTGAGCTTGGAGGAGTTTGGAGGAGAGGATTTCTGGAAGGACGGTTTCGAATGCTGAGCTGAAGTCCACAAACAGGATCCTTGCATATGTCCCTGGGCAGTCAAGGTGTTGCAGGATGTAATGCAGTCCCATGTTGACTGTGTCATGCAAGGGGTCCAGCAGGTGTCCTGTGAAGTTCTTCAGGTGGACCAGAGCTCCAATTTTTCCTGCTTACCTCAATTTCCACACAAATCTCTTCATTCAGAAAACCATTCTTATCCTCCTGCTAAGACAAGTGTGCCTCTCTTGAGGTCTCTCCTTCCATTTGCAACTTTACAGACTCCTCTTTCCATGACTCCTTCAAGACCTCAGCTCTTTGTCTTACCAACCTGTCCTTGTCTGCTGCCTGTGCTGCCTCAGAAAGCTGAGAGACATGAAGGTGCTGCCTAATGTCATTGAACATTTCCTCATATTTTCTCCACAGAAATCTATCCATTTTACAGGTTTACTGCAGCCGGCAAAATAAAGCATTGGTTACAGACAATATAAAAGAGATCCAGGTCTCTGATTGGTGAAAGGGGCATTCCAGCACTGTTAAAATAAGCCAATGGCATTGACATGACCCAGCTGTAAATAACATTGGTGTTTGGATCGAAACGCCCCCGGAAATACTCCTCAGCGAACTAATTGAATATAACGTCACTCTCGATAAGACAATAAAGTCAGTCATGGTACTACTCAGCTGTAAGCTGCAAGTGATCAACAACTGATGTGTGTTTGAGGGCATTTATGACTTGTTCTGAAGATTTATTTGATTTTTCTAAGCATCTGTTGCTAGCCAATTTAGTGACTGCCCACAGTCATGGAGCATGGCTGCCTGGCATTTTTAAGCAAACATAATAAAAAAAATTCAATTATCACTGAACATCCTTCAGAATATCTTTCTCTGAAACTCAGGTATGCCAGAAAATAGAAAATGATTCAGAATCCAGAACTAGCTGAAACATTTTGCTCTGTGTCCTTAAACCTGCAGTTCTTTCTCTCCACCTGAATTAATACAAGTGAAATTGCTTTGGTCAAATATAGTTTTATTTTAATCAATAGATTGCTGATTAAAATTCATACAGGTATCATTAAATTAAATCCATGGAACCCAAGTGAACTGACTAAATGCAGTGCAACAATTTCATTTTAATTGCCCTACTGATGAGGGCATTATATGGTTGCAACTTAGTTATTATTGCCATAACTCAGGAACCACCTTTTTTTTAATGAGTTTCAGTACTTATTTATCGAGCCAGTTACACCAGCACACCTGCGTGATGTGTGAAATCTTAGAAGACTGTAGTATAACATTAAAAAAAAAAAAATATCGCTCGTTGGTTCAATTTGTAGGTGATATTCATTCGCTTTGTTAGGCAAGTATGCGGTATTCATCCATGCCAGCCCTGCTGCGATCCTGCTCACATTTTACCCACAACACAAGGGGCGTGTTTTAGAACGCTAGTGGGCTTGTTATGCGTAAGTGCTCGACGAGTATCATTTCCTTGTCTTTAGCTTGTAGGCATTTTCCCCACCAAGTTATTATGTTTACATCGACACGCTATATGTCTACACTTTACGATTAAAAAAAACTTCTTTTACAGGGGTTAATTGTAGGATGGTCGTGTCGTGTGGGGTAAGTGAGTTGTTTAATTCACATACGATGGCTAGCATGGAAGCTTGCTAGTATGTTAGGGTCGAACATTTATTGAACTGTTAGCCAGTTGCAGTGCCAGCTAAACATTGCAGAATACTTTCTTTATGTTAGCGATTTTCTGTTTAGGTAGATGACAGACTTTGTTTGCGTCAGTTCATGTATAGTTTGGGTGTCTTTGCGACTTAAAGGATAGTTACTTTGTCAATAATGTTGTATATCTCGCGCTAACCTATCGTCATGTTGAGATGAGTTGGAATAACAGTTGCTTTGGAGGTAGCCGTAGAGGGATGTGAACAGTTTATCCTTGTTACATAATGACCACTTCTGCTGGAATTACTATTCGTTAAGCAACACAGTTTCGGCACTGTCAGGAAAATCTGGAAATAAAGATTTGTAGAAGCAGCATTGTTTCTAAAAAAAACTGTTAGTCGATCCGGGTGGTCCTGTGCAGTTAGCTGACCAATGTACTCGTTAGCAAACTAGCATAGCATTACACCGTCAGATATTTTGAACAAAGACAAATCCAAAACATTAGCTCTCCAGTACTGGCCTCGGGTAAAATAATAGATATTTTGACTCATGTACATTTCCTGTTTGTTGTATTGTAGGAAGTAAAACGTCATGTTAATTACTTATTTTTTCGAGAGTTGATGGGCCCTCGTTTTCGATTACTTGGAATGTTTCGATCTATTCTCTGACCAGCAACGTTAGCTCCCAGTTGAGTGAAATTAAAACTGACTTGAAATTATTTTAAACTAGAGACAGTTCCTAAAGTCATCTGCTCTGTTGAGCTACCTAGTAGGACAAGATGAGTTAGATTCACAGACGTATTTAGGTCACATGGCATTCTTCTTGGAACCAAAACAAGGAAGTCTTTTGCTATTGTTGGACTGGGTGTGTAGTGTTCTCTGGAAACTATTTTTTATGACCGAAACGGTTTGACGTATCGCGAAAAAATGTATCTGCTCTGCTCAGCTCTGTAACTCTGTAACGTTGGTTTCTGTGTAGAATGGTACACTTTCTTGTTTGAATCATTTTTGCGTACCCTATTGGACTGATTCAGAGTAAGATCCTGTATTATGTGATGGGGACGTGGAAAATAACGATTTTATTTTTTTCTTTTCAGGTTCAGAGGATCACAGGCCTGCTGTGGAGGGATAAGATGTTTGATGGAAGAAAACAGTCCTTAGCCCATATCCTCTCCCCAGCAACACTTAGATTGCCTTTGTCTTTTCTGCTTTGCCTTTCTGTCGTATCTACTGTGCAGGCAACAAGTAAGTGCCTTTGTATCCCTCAGAAGAGAACCAATTGTCCTCTTCTTCGATATCTTTTGTGGCAGCATAGCATAAGCAGACCCTTAAGGCGTTTTCTCACGTCAAAAAAAAAAAAATTGTGCTTGTCAAGAAAATTTTGTTTTGTTGGACTCACAGGAGCAATAAGAGAGGCTTGTCTTTCCTGGCGGCACCTTTGTATAGATTTTGTTAAGTAGGCACATGACACAGCCTCTCAACAAACTCCCACCAACTCTGACTCATCTCAGTTACATAAGCTCTAGCACACCCACTTAGGTTTGCTTTTTAAAAACCCTGCAAGTGCTTTTGGCTATTGTAGCTGTGGTTTGGCCCACAGCATAGTCACCCTCATTCCTCCCTCACACATGCTCTAACAGGTGGTAAAAGTATCTATCTGTCTATCTGTCTGCTCATCTATCCATCTGTCCATTCATTCATTGAGTCCAGCTATTTAGTCTTATCTGTCTGGTTTATGTTTGTATCCTTCGTTCTCTTCCTCCAGGTTGCGCCAGGCCGTTCCCTGTCCAGCATGGCACAATGAACCTGTCAGAGACTAACAGAGGTTCCTTTCCTCTGGGTACTGTGCTGCAGTACAGCTGTGATCCCGGCTACTCTGTGGACGGTTCCAGTATTATCATCTGCACCAGGGAGGGCGTCTGGTCTCCAGAACCTCCTCGCTGTGTGCCCAATAACCGTGAGGGCCAACAATCTTTTTTTTTCTTCTTCTTCTTCTTTTTCTCTTTATGAGTGTGTGTCATGAGTCAGAGTATTGCAGACACACAGGCAGAAACACTGGTTTTGAATTTTATCATCCCACTGCTCTGCCACAATATATATGACCGTGTTCCGTTTCAGAATCCTTCAAAGACATGATTTTCAGCGACACACATTCTTAGATACACATGCATTGCTTGCATTTTTTTAAAAACTCGTTTTGTTCTTTGTCAGTGTGTCGACCTCCATTTGAACCAGAGAACGGTGGCTACACCTGCCACCCATCCCCGTGCGGGCGTCTAACTCAAGGCACAGTGATTGAATATTTCTGTGATGAAGGCTACAACCTGAAGGGAGATTACAGATACCTCACCTGTCAGAATGGAGAATGGGACGGTCCAATGCAGATCAGCTGCCTTCCTATTCAAGGTCAGTGAGAGACATAAAGTAACAAAACCAGCCGTGTCCCTCAGTCACACATTCCAAACCCTGTGAATGTTTTTACTTCCATTGTAGTAATCCATATGACTTGGTCTAACATCCAGAAAAACTAGGGATGCATCGATCCGACTTTTTCAGTCCGGATACCAATACCTGGCCTGGCCGATACTGAGTACTAATCCGATACCAGTGTTTAATTAATAAGCTGTATGCCTCACTGTGTGAAAGAGACTGGCATCATTCTTTTATGTGTAAGGCAACATCTAGCTTGACTTAAACATTGGTTTCCTAACTTTTTAAAACAAAATGTAACAAATATATATATGTGTGTGTGTGTGTGTATGTATGTATATATAAATTTACTGAATAGTTATTTATTATTAAAATAATAAATAATTGTGCACCAGCAACTTAGTAAAAAATCTTCAGAATTAACAGGAATTACAATTCAAGTATAAACCTTTTAATGCAGCAACAGACTGGTCAGGAATTAAAATTTCAGTATAAAACAATGCAACTCTATCAAATGAGAACAAAATGTAAACAATAAATCACAATTAAGCCACAAGCTGGGCTAAGGAGGAAGCCCTCGTTTTTCAGTGACTGTCAGGGGTTGCTCATCCAGAACAATAAATTCGAGAACCTTTTCAGTTATGTTTTGTTGCTTTCACACAAGTTTCTCGCGTCTTTGCAATGCACCCGGCAAAGCCGACTGCCTCTTCGAATTGTCCGCTTTTTCTGTTTGGTCGTCATGTCCTTTGGCACGATGCTTCTGGAGGTGCTTGATTAAACTGTTTGTGTTATCTTGCAGTGCTACCACCACTCCTCAAAACATTTGCTTTGCAGCAGGGTATCCGTTTGCTGGTGGTTACCCGTTTTTGCCTAGTAAAATTGAAAAAAAAAAAAAAAAAAGAACGATAAATTAAAAACTTGCCGGTCAAAACGTCCGGTAATAATGCTCATACAAAACGTAGCTATAACGAAGGCTGTCCATAAAGAGGGCATTTGTGTTTTGACAGCGAAACAGCCTGTTAACTGCATTGCAAGCTGCAAAAATAATTGGACACGTTTGATTTCAAGTCGGCAGCAGAGGACTTTCATATGTTATAGGTTACAGATGTTTCGTAATAGTCCACATTTTAGCGGCTAATGTTTAGGTTTTGCTCAATCGTTACTGTTCATTAAATAGTCAAACTGATTTCAGGTCGTTGGCATTCTTCCGTCAACCTAGTTATACATTATATTTGCTTTTGTAACACAGTATGTTATTGAAACGTGACCGGTAAAGTTTCAGATTTGTCCAATAAGGTAAATTCTTTTCGGACACCGGATCGGCAAGAAAGAATCCTGGCGGAAATCCTGCTTTGCAGATATTGCCAGCAGCCGTAGAATTTGTTGGCTTAGCGAACGTGAAATACCTCCGAACTGCTGGCCCTTAGTTGTTAGCTCCCTCCATGCTACGTTAGCTCTCTTTCTAGCAAAATGTGCGGGTCTAGCGGCACACTGCTTTTAACGACCTAAGCACGTAGACGTAAACATAGAATAAAATAGAATTGAATTGAATAGATCGGCCCCATAGATTGGCCCCATTGTCACCTATACTTGATCCAGCTATTAGAGTCAGTATTGGACCGATATCGGTATCGGATCAGTGCATCCCTCAGAAAAACTGATAAAATTATGCGTTTGCAAGCAAATTACCGGCTGTTACGAAAACTCTGTAGTGTCATGTCTTACCAACCGAATCAGAAATATACAGCTATATCTGAACATGCATGTGAAATACAAAAAATTACAGAAACAACCTTTTATGTGTGTACTTTGTAGCAGATGATATGATCTTTCCACACAGTACCACGGTTCTTTTTCTTTTCCTTATGCTTAAGCAAATGGTGAAACTTTTTGACTTCATCTATTTTTCCATCTGTCCAGTTTGTCTAAATAATCAAACTATATCCGTTTATCTCTTCTCCTCTAGGTTGCGCCAGGCCGTTCCCTATCCAGCATGGCACAATGAATCTGTCAGAGACTAACAGAGGCTCCTATCCTCTGGGTACTGTGCTGCAGTACAGCTGTGATCCCGGCTACACTTTGGACGGTTCCAGCAGTATCACCTGCACCAGGGAGAGCGCCTGGTCTCCAGGGCCTCCTCGCTGTGTGCGCACTAACCGTATGTTCCCTATGTTGTTCTGTACCGTGGCAACTTATACAAACAATGATATAAAAATGCGGATAGAATTTGTTATGTGCAGTTTACAAACATGAGTTTGTTCTGTTCAATCATAAGTGCAAAATATGTCTTGTTTAACTGAAAGTCTGTCAGTCATCTCATCAGAGTTCGTGTCAGTTTAGTGCCAGTCAGGTCATTGACTTAGATCCGGTTTACTTCCTGTCAGGCCTCTGTTACTCCAAAGGGAACTTTTAATGTCATGACCGGATTTCAGTTCATTTCCTGGATCCGTGACTTGAACCAAGTTTCATTTGATTTCCGGGACTGGTAGTACTGATAAGAACCAACCCCATTACTGCACTTAAAGATGGAACGGAGTATGCCAGTGTGCCAACCGTAGCTGCACTTCAAAAATTGTCTCTTTAAGACATGCAGTATTTTATGTATTCTTGAGGAAAAGACTTTGAAAAAACCCCTCTAACCTCTCTCTTATCGATTCATCAGTGTGTCGACCTCCGTTTGAGCCAGAGAACGGCGGCTACACCTGCCACCCATCCCCGTGCGGGCGTCTAACTCAAGGCACAGTGATTGAATATTTCTGTGATGAAGGCTACAACCTGAAGGGAGATTACAGATACCTCACCTGTCAGAACGGAGAATGGGACGGTCCAATGCAGATCAGCTGCCTTCCCACTCAGGGTAATGCCGTGCCCCAAATCGCCCCTCCCCCCTGCCTCCCCTCCCTCAAATATGGACTGAATGATGCCTGAGATGACAGCTACCAACGACACTGATCAGAAATTCATGGGTTGCTGTCTTTTTCATTCTTAACCTATAATAAAAACTTTAAAACAGACACCCAGTGTTCCAGAGTCATATCAGTGACATAGGAACTTTAAGAAGTTTACATTACAATCTTGGAAACAGATGAAATACAGAATTGTAGTGATGGATGCAGGAAGTTAAGGGGAAAAAAAGAAAAAGAAACATTTACCACCTTTGTTGCAATACTAACTTGTGACCAAGCACTTGATGCAGTGAAAAAATGCATTCCACAATGAATGTGCAATTGTGTGAAGAAGATGATGATTATTGTTATCTTTGTCTCCATCTTGCAGAGAAGGATGCAGCTCCGGTTCTGGGGATGAATACTTTATCCATTGTGGCATCCACTGCCAGTTCTGTAGCACTGGTTCTGCTTTTGATAGTCCTTTTTGTCCTGCTGCAACCCAAACTCAAGTCCTTCCATCATGGCCGGTGAGTGCCCACCCCTAAACCACAGTGCTTTAAACCAGTTGAATCAAGGCTGTGTGAATAGGACTGCCATTACTATATGTCATTTAGTTAAAATATATGTCATTCAGTTAAAACGATCTGAAGAACACGCTGACGTCATTTCAAAAGTGAATGATTTTATCAGGTACTCTCTGTTTGAATATGATCAGTGAAAATGACAGAAATGACTTTGCGGTTTGGTTGATATTGACATAGGTTGTGATGCTGCCACAAAAGGTGCTCCTTGATCTGTTTTTTTTTTTTTTGCCATCTTAGTTTGAACCCCTGAATTTACGTGTATTTCTTTCAGTAAAAACGGCATGGTTTTTGTTTGGGTTATTTTTATCTTGTTCTGTACTTTTGAGTTTGTGCACAAGCCCATACATCGGCATTTTACCTTTTACCTTTTTTTTTTTTTAAGTTTCTTTGTGGTTTCAAACTTGTGAGAGAAATGGATGACGTTCATAGTGCACTGGTTGGACGTTTAACACGTGAATAGAGTGCTTACTCTGCTGCAAGAAAGAGGTTGTTTTTCAGTTGTGTCTGTCCGCCCTCATGACCTCTACTTGACCCTCTGCCGTCACGCAGGAGGGAGCACGGCTCACCGGGTCAAGCTGTGACCATTATGGTCGAGGGAGTCCAGGTGACCCTGCCCACGTACGAGGAGGCAGTCTCCGGAAGCGCGGCGGTCTCCTCGGTCAGCTCGGGGTCCCAGACTCCTGTGGCGTTGGCGGAAGAGCCGAGGACCACGCAGGCCGAGCTCCACCACGTCTGCTCCTCCCCCTCGCAGCACTCGGACGTGGCCGCGGTTCACCAGGCGCCGTCTTCGTCCTCCTCTTCCTCCTCCCTGTCCTGGAGCCTGGTCCCGGGGGCGTTGGCGGCTTCGCAGCCGCAGCGACGGGGCTCGGGGGGCAGCGAACAGCACGGTCTACCCCTGCAGGCCTCTGCTGTGGACGTGTCTGACGGTGGGCTTTCACTACCCTACCCCCCCACCCCCAATCCATAATGTTGTTATGTTGTGTTGGTTATTGAACCAAGACTCTGTAGCACTGTTTTTTTGCTGTATGGATCCTCTAGAAGTCTTTAATACATCACAGTAAGGATCAACTAGGCCCGTGAGCAGAATCCGTATCTGTTGTACTCTCTTTTCTACTTAATAACATGAATCGTATCCTCCTGTGTGGCACTGGTACCGTTGATTTTTTTTTTTTTTTTTAAAAACATATTCGTTTATTTTCGTGTTAAAACTTTGTTGTTGCAGATATTCCTTTACTGAAGGAGGCCTGAAGCAAGCTGCGTGGTCCACAGGCTAAGACAGCCCGTGCCCTGTGGCCACTGTGGACGCGGATCAGCGGCGAAGCATGTGGGAACCGATTCTCCATCGAGCTGCAGCTGCCTGCGAAGCAGACCTGCCCATCTCAGGTGACTTTACAACAGGGAGGCCCCCCCCCCCCCCATCCCCATCCCCATCCCCCCTGACGTTCATTCGCATACACATCCCGGAGGAATCAAATGAAGGAGAGAACAGCAACAACAACAAAAAAACACGTCTTGGAGGAAGACACGGAACCGCACACGGGAGCAAAACGAGAACATTCAACTTTGACTCCTGAAGCAGCGTTTACTTCCCTGAGAATGTTCGAATGTCCTCTCCTTCACTTGTTACCTTCCTAGAGATGAGACCGGTACTGCTCTCCAGCAAGGGATGCTGAGCAGCGTCTCGTGTGTGTATATACTGAAACGCTTTTATATGATTTCTATAACACAGTGAGGCGTCCTACACAATGTACTGTGTAATGGCTTAGCTGAGAGACACAAAGCTGTACAATAAGAGTAAGGACCAGACAGTAGGCCTCAGGAGAGTCTTCTCATTTAAAATGTATGTCAATGTTATACATTTGGAGTATGAGTTTTGGTTTTAGTTTGTCGTTTTTGTTTGTTTGTTTATGTTTATGTTTTTTTTTCCCCCCTCTGTGGATGACAGCAGTGAGAAGTATTTCACCACACTGGTTCGTTTTTATAATCACTTTTGTAAAATGGGACACTTGGCACCCGTATTGCATGTTTACTTCTGCATCATCTCTCACACACACACACACAAACACACACAATATATGGCTAGCTATTGCGCTATGAATGATGCATGGATGTTGGGGCTAATTGATGTTTACTGGAATCACGGAGTACGTTCATGTTTTGATGAAGTCGCTATGTTAGTACTGTATGGGTAATTTCACGGCAGGATGATGCAGTGTCTCTTTTGTAAGGAGTCGTGTTGCTGGGTTTTATTTGTTTGTTTTTTTTGTTTTTTAAGGCTATATTTGTTTTTCAGTCACCTGAACCACTAAGCGAAGGGCTATTTTTATCATCAGTTTTGTTGTTGTTTTCCTTCTTCTCATTATCTCGATCGTGACGATCGCTGAGGTGACACGGGCGTCACAACAAGCTGCGTTCATTTTATCGCGTTAACTCTTTGCAACCCATTCAGTACTTACAGGCGTGAGTCAGGATGTGACATCAGCATCCAGATCGCTCTCCTAAATTACGGAATGAAACGTGAACCTGTTGAAATTTCACAGTTCTAAAAAAGCTTTAATAAAGAGGGGTCGTTTGTCCACAAGCTGCAGGGAAGTATGAATTTCATTACCACTTAAACACTTCTTACATGTAACGTACTAGTGACGTTGCTCTCATTGTAAATACATTACATTCATCTCATCATCAGGATTGCCTTAGCTTTTAGCTACTATGCAGCAATAGTTCCTTACAGTTGCTGGAGGTTTCAATAACTTTCACACTCTACTCAGTACAACAGATGAAATGAATGTTTGGTTTCCAGAGATTACATGAACACGCCGGTCTTCAGTGTCTTGTTCTCTTATCTGTTTACATCTGCTTAATGCGTATATCAAAACGTTTCATTCGACGCAGGAAAACTGAAATAAGAAATTTAACATTTCTGTTTTCAGAGTGTTTCTGATTTGTCGTACTTTCCTGAAAGCAGTTGTCGTCATACGCGGGGTTAATGTTCCATGTCATTTGTCTCTTTTTTTTTTTCTTCTTCTTTTTTTTTTTGCTTCAGTAGTAGACATACTGTTACTGTGTCTGGGAGGGATCATTGTGTTAATTAATGTTAATGGATTTATTAGATACCAAAAAAAAAAAAGTAAAACTCTTGTGCTGTATAAATTTTTGTTCTATTTAAATCTTTGAGCTGAATGGAGTGATGTGTGCTGGATAGTATTTTAACATTTGTACAAAGGTAATTTAATTCTACTCTGTATATAACCTGTAATGATTTCTAATTAAATATTGTTTAAATGTGTCAAGCCATCAGTTTATGTGACTGTGTTTACTGTTGCTGAAATTTAAACTGTTTTTATTTGATTTCACATGTGGGTAGGAATTGGTTCGGGATTTTGTAGATGGAAAACCTTTGGTTCTGTTACATGTTAGCGCTTATGTTTGTTAGTTAGCACTAGATGGCGACAGTGTGCTCATGACAAATCTTCACTTCCTGTTAAAGGGAGGGTGTCTGCCCCTTAACTCCCCCCCCCCCCCCCCCCCCCCCCTTCACCAGCTAATATTTCAAATAATTCAAGCTTATTATATAAACCACTGTTAATGTCTTAAAGGGCAAATGTCTGAGTAGTAATAACACTAACACGTACACTACATTAAAGCAGGAAAGTATATGTTGGATAGACATTCAGTGTCCCTTAACATGTCTAAGGAACAGCAAGAAGTACAATTGCAATATTGACATCTTTCTCTGATTACTCATTTGTAATAAAAAATTGCTCTACAAAAACAGTCACATTTTGGTTAACAACATTCTAACATTAAATTAGTGATAGTTCTAATTTATACTCCTTTCTTTTACCACTTTGAATCTTTTTTTTTTCCTTCCTTTTTTTGGGAAACTGAGGCTTTGGGTTCATTAAACAGAGAGACTGGGTCCATTCATTCTAGAACTGTTTCTGTCACAGTTTATCAAACAAACTGGCCAAGTTTCTAGTTGTAGACTGTAGGATCCAAAATGCATTTTCCTGTGACATTACACAGAGAAGGTGCAAAAGCAGTTACTGGCTCTCCTATTATGCGTTATGGATTTGGGATTCCTCAGTCTACCATCTTCAGCTCGGCTGCTACAGCATACGTTGGTTCCTGTCCTCGTCAGTCAAGTTCTGTCAGCCAATAAGAGTGAAAGGTCAGAGGTCCACAACTGATTATGGCCCCTTCATCTCCTCCAGTTTGGGATCCACAGCCAAGTACACAGGTTTTTCTGTATTCAATTAGAAAAGACGAATAGGAACATTTAATACAATCTGTCAACCCTTGTACTGAGCAGGTGGGATCAGTCTTCTCTGACTTGAGAGTGCATGAAACATTCACCTTTTTTTGAGGGTTTGAGTCTTTGGTGGATCCTGAACAGAATGATGAGTAACAGCGCTTCACCCCCTTGGAATATGATGTATATGAGTGGGAACAAATACAGCGGTCCAATAACCTCCGGGGAAAATGCCACTTTCAAAATTGTGGAGCACAGCTGGATGTTCTGGCAGCCCGTTTCCACGGAGATGGTTCTTCTGCATCTGAGAGAAGAGAAAAGGTAGTCAAGGAGACAGAGGTTTGTTTTATTTTTTTTATTTTGAAGAACTGCTGGCTAGCCAGATTTTTTTTTTATAGATTAAGCCTTACTTTCAAGTTTCAAGTTTATTTAGAGCCCAATGTCATTGTTTAGAGTCTCAAAGGGGCGTTACATGCCCACAACAAACAAAACAGGACGGCACCCCCTGACTTAATCCTCATAGCGGGCAAAAACTCCCCAAAAACCCAGGTGTAACAGGGAAAAAACAGAAGAAATCTTGAGAAGGACCAGAGACAGAGGAGACCCCCTCTTGGTCAGTCAAGTGTGCAATAGGTGGTCAGTGAACTCAGTGTGCAAACAGTCATATATAGAAGGTCCAGCAGTGTCTTGATATAGAGAATGCTTACTGTCCATTTTGTCTGAAAATGGTTGACAGGATGTATCCCAGCAGGTAGCCAATTAGAGGCATCAGACAGGCCACTCCTATCAGTTGAGGAGAGAGCACCACCCACACTGTTCCTCCAATGGTAATGCCAGACATGACTCCAATCGCCACAGATGCGATCAACAGGATAGTAAGTCCAGCCTGTTGAGTAGTTGTATAACAACTGTCATTTCAGTGTAAAATTTAGCATAGATGCCATATCAAGGTCAAATACACTCTTTAGGTAATCTACCACGCTCTGTAACTCTGGTACACTTGAGTTATAATTGGTCTGAATGTGTCAAAGAATTATCAGGTAAAATCAATTTGAATGTTATATGAGGTCACCAATAAAGCAACTGTACGTCGAGAGAGATCTAGGGAATTTGACTAGGGAATTGTCAAGGGTACCTTTCAAACAAAGGTAAAGTGTTGTTCTCACCTTTATTATTATTTGAGAGTATCGAGGAAACCAGTGGTTAATGGCAATTCCAATAGCGCAGGGTGCCAGTGTCATGATAAGCGCTATAGTAATGCCGGTGTAAGGAACAGCATTCGCCAGATTGGCAAAGCCTTGGCAGTACAGGTAAAGGAGAAGGGGCATCATGCCCAGGGCCAAGACTGTGGAGCATGTGGTCATCACAATACTAGAGAGAGGGAAAAACATAAGTCATTTTTTCATAGTAAGTTTCCTTCCTCTTGGTAAGTAATACAATATTTTTATTTTAAATGATCTTAGGGTTTCACTGTGCTTCAACTGTTAGTTGGTAAATAACTTACTAAGCATGTATGACCATTGTGTCAGCAAATTTAAAAAGAAGTCATTGGCGACAATGTTTTGCGAATTTTTCCCTTTGCTCTCTGGAGCCCAGAGCATTCTGAAATGTTTTAGACATTTTGAGGACACCTTTATCCAACAGTGCAATTCAGTAATGCAGCTCAACCCAAGTTACCTCAAGTTCATGTCACCCTTGAGAGCCAAAGCAAAAATGTTCGACAGGTTCCCACCAGGGCAGCATCCACAGATGAGTACCGTGACTGCCTCGACTGGACACAGCTGGAAGATCTTAGCCAGGCTGAAAGCTGTGAGGGGCATGATGCCAAACTGGGCCACAACCGCGATGGCCACGCCTTTGGGACGCACAATATGGGCTTTGATCTTGGACACCTCCATCGTGCAGCCTAGAGAGATCATGGTTATGAAGAGGATGATGATGGTGAAGCCGCTGATGGCTTTGTCCATGGCCGGAGAGAAAGGTGACTGGAAAGCAGCTGCCATGGTAGTATTTTGAGAGGTCGTATTAATGGAGCCATAGCTGCCCCATTCAACTTCTGTACAATTCATGTTGTAATTCAGCCCAGTGCTATTCAGTTATCCTTCCCTTGTTATATCCTGAGATGCATAGTAAAATGGACAGCATTAATCAACTGAAAAGCACTTTTTAAAATAGCCATTCTCACAAAAGATCTGTACAGTATCCAGGCCTGACACCCCAGTGAGCATGTCAAAGTAGCTAAGTATTGGGCAGCAGTATCATTATCAGCATTGTAAATAAGCAGCAGTAATTTATAATCAATTTATAATTTATAATCAGCAAAATTTGACAGGAAGCCAATGTCGTCGAGACAGAACAGGGAAAATATAAAAACTAAAAGTAAATAAAACAAAGAAAATAAAAACTTGCCGGTCAAAATGTCCGGTAATAATGCTCATATAAAACGTAGCTATAACGAAGGCTGTCCATAAACAGGACTTTTGTGTTTTGACAGTGAAACAGCCTGGAGGAGGAGAGAGTGACACGGCATATATGCATTGCAAGCTGCAAAGATACATTGGACATGTTTGATTTCAAGTCAGCAACAGAGGACTTTGCCACAATGACAAAAGTAGAAAATAAAGTGTTAAATGTTACCAGATGTTACATTTGATGCCATGTAGGCCAAGCTTTTTTTTTAAACAGCCTACCGATGTTACAGATTACAAATGTTTCATAATAGCCTACATTTTAGCAGCTAATGTTGAGGTTTTGCTCGATCGTTACTGTTCATTAAATAGTCAAACTGATTTGAGGACATTGTCAGTCCTCCATCAACCTAGGTGTACATTATATTTGTGTTCGTAACATAGACTGCTATTGAAACGTGACTGCTAAGTCAAATTTGTCCAGTAAAATAATTTTTTACGGACGCCAAGAAAAAATCCAAGCAGAAACCCTGCCGTACACTTACGTCACTCATGGTTCCTCTTGTGCTGGGAGAGTACCTACCCTGAAGTAGGAGCTAAAAAAGTCCCTCAAAACGGCGTTCTAAGAACTATGATCGTCCTCAGTTCCTGCTGTGCGGACACACAAAAAAAGGGGGTACTTCCTCCAACAGTTCTAAGAACTATAAAAAAGTTCCTCTGGTCTGAAAGCACCTTATGTCCTTATGTACAGAATATTTAGAGAATGAGTCATTGCAGCGGTCTAGCCTCAAATGAGCAAGAATGTTGATTGGCTTTTATACACAAGCTTGGCAGCATTCCAAATGAAAGATCAGAATGACCAGTAACACATTTGTCTTTGATCACCATGATAGCTGCAACAGAGAAAACAGGTTCAAAGTTCAGTCAGTTAGCTTCTCTGTTTTATCAGAGTTTAGCGGGAAGAGTTCGCAAGTCATCAAGTTTCTGATGTTCTTTTATCAGTCACCTACCTTAGGGACCTGAGAAACTTCATCTAATTTAACTACTATGTACAGCCATGTTTCATCAGCCCAAAAGTGGAGGCTGTTACTATTTTAATGCATAATATCACCCAGGACGAGTATACACAACAAAAAAGAACAATGGCCCAAGTACCAAGCCTTGAGGAACACCATACACTGAGTTTGTTATCTATACAAATTACGGACGCTCCAGAGGATCTAATCAAGGTTAGTGACTGTCCACTCACAAGGTTTCCTAGCCAGTCTAAAATAATAAAATGGTCTTGGTAATCATCTCTACAAAATGATCCTTTTAATGGTCCTTTACATTGTTTATTTCTTTTGTATATCATGTCTGACATATGTATTCTGTATGCTACTACTAATTAATAACAATAAAAAAGATCCTTGTGATTTTCAGCGGTTACAAAAACAAAGAGAGTATTGCATGTTCTGGGGACTGTTCCTCTTATGTCAAGAAGCACAAGAAGCATGAGTCAAATGACCTATGAATCTTCTGGCCATAAGTTGCCAATGGCATTCATTCTTGCTCAAGAAATCTTCCTGTCCTTTTCTGTGGTTCAGATTGATTAGGTGGAATAAAACACTCTCTGGTGCATGTTTAGCATGTTGTGCAAAAACCAAATAATAGTTTTATTATTATTATTATTATTATTATTATTTCTTTATTTGGGGAGGGGGATGATTACTCTGCAATGGAGCTTTAATTCTCATTTTAATAATGTCTCTTGGGGGCACTGACAAAAATGTGTCTTAGCTGTTTTTTTTTTGTTTATTTGTTTTTTGTTTTGGGTTTTTTTTGGGGGGGGGGGATTTCTCTCTGTTTATTCATCTGCTGTTTGTAAGTCTGGTATGGTTCCATGGTACCTGCTGGCATGGCCTCTATTTCTGCTATTCATGTCGTAATAAACAAACAAAGAATGAACATCCTCACAGAGTGAACTTGACATGGGGCCCCGTCACTTTTTTCAAAGGATGGGACATCCTCTAGCTGTTTTCAAGGTCTCCAAATAACTTTCCTAACACTTCTGTATACCTTCCAAATAAATGGTGGAATGGCACAAAAAAGAAACTCAAACGAATAACACAAATATTCAAAGATATCTGAGCTCTCAAATACAAACATCAAGTGGTCATTTGTTCTGACAATGTGAGCACCGTGATACTGACGTTCTCTCCACATGGCTGTATGTTCAATCCGGCCACAACTAATCTTTCAGAGAGCCTCTCGGAAGGCTTCTCTCAAGCACGATAAACATACAGAGAAAATAATCTGTGAGAGCCATATTTTAGAGAACTGTAGTCAAAATGTACTTTCATTTAACAATTGACCACCCTTCAGCTATTCCTAGAGTTCTGACTTTGGTTCACTTGTATTGTTGTATTGTTGTATTCCTTAAATACCGCCACTCTTATGTACATAAATGTCTATTCCTCTACTTGTTTTCTTTTAAAAAAAAGAAAGAAAAAGCAAAACAGGATTTGTGATTCACAACTACAGACATCAGTAAAATAATCATCCGGTGCGACTTAAAATGTTAAATGAATGGTTTTATGTTTCTTTTTTTATGCTGCTAAAAAAAATATTTTCTTACCTTCATTTTTGTGCAAGGAAGGAGTTAGTTTGATGCTTGTGCTAAGTTCTCAATAATTTGTGTTCTCAGTCACTTTCTCTCTCTTTCTCGGTCTCTCTCTCTTGTGTTCTCTCTCTCTCTGTTCCTCACCCACTTTCTCTGTTCCTCCTCCCTCTCTCTCTCTCTCTCTCTCCCCCTCTGGCCCCACTTTCCTCTATCCTTCTGTACTTTTTTCTGTCTCTATCCACCCCTTTATCCACTGCACCCCTGTCACATGTTATCAGTCACAAGGTACAGAGACTCAATGCTGTGCAACATGCCCTTAATGAATGCATAATTATGTGGTTCTTACATATTTATAAATGGCATTCACCAGGTTAATTAGGAACTACGAAACAAAGAGTCAAACAGAGTAATTGTGTCAGGGATCTAGTTTCCCTGTCTCCAGTGGGAATGAACTGACATCAGTTCAATAGAGGGGTTTGGGTTTAGAAAATTTTTTTTTTTCATTTGAAAGTTCGTAATATCTTCAGTTACACAGATAACGAGACAGTAAGATCTAATGATGGTTTGTAGAGTCCACGTCTAAGCCACAATAAATGGTTTCATTTTCTATGAAGTCATAATAGCAATGGATACACGTTGCAACAAAATAAGCTCATTGTAAGCTTCTGAGTGGCTGCCTTGGCAGTCATCTTATTCATTTGTTACAAAAGTGAGTCCCACTTGCACCTGCTGACATGCCCCCTCTGCCTGATATTTGTGTGTTTATCAGTCGGATCAGAGAGGCGTGGGAACGCTTGGCCTCAGTATCGGTTGCTTAGAATACGTTCGACGGGGCCTTAATTGTTGCCATGGCACAAAACAAGGCTTCCTTCCCACTTAGCATGCATACAAATACCCAACACAATCAAAGAATGTTACGCAATCAAGCAGGGGGGAGTCCAACCAGAGCCAGGAAATAGCTGCACTTCTAATTGTTGAGTCCTCTTCTGTTTAGCACCCTTACATTATGTGAGAATGACTGTGTCCTAACAAATGACCATCCTCTGGGGAGGATGACAGCAGGAGTTGTCCTGAAATGTCACATAAAGATACAAAAGCTAAACTGAAGGATGTTACATTTTTCATCCAATCGTAAAATTAGAAATACGTCAAAGCAAGGTCACGAGAGCCATGGGACTGTTTCCTTCTGTGTCCATCAGATCTGGGACAGAAAAGTTATCTGAACAGTGCTGGATTTATTCACTCAGTATTGATCTGACCAAATAGGTTCTACAGAGTGCAGTGGAAGACCAGAAGAACAGAGAATGGCTTGAGGTCTGACAAGTATTAGACCATTACTGTTTTTCACATTAACCGTTAAAAGTTTTCTATTTATCTGAAAAATAAGAGATTAGTAAAGTGATGAAGACATCTTAAGACTAGATATGGAGATAGGCTTTTGAACAGCAAGACTTATGTGCATACATGAAACTTCCACCCCCAGCGGTTTTGAATAAATGCAAGCTACTTAATGTAAGCTTGCTTTAACAACAGCTTTACACCCCCCCCACCCCTCCACCCCACCCCCCAAAACTTACACACATACACACACTAGTAAAGATCAGAGATTATCCTTGCTTCTGCTGGTCTTATTTATTTTGACAGTAAATGAATCATTTATCAGTTGAAATGAGAATGATTGGAGGTACTGAGACATTCTTCATACGTTAAGATGAGTCGTCAGTTCTGGAACAAGTCAGACAAATAATGAGGTGAGTGGTTGACTGCTGTGCGCTCTCAAGGCACTGGTTCCTGTCCTGACCCCTGAATTAGTCCTTACATTCCAGGGCTGATAATTCTCGTGCTCTGGCCCCTCTCTCCACAGCAGCTCTACCAGGAATCTCTGCTGGAGAGCGGACTGTTTTTCCCACAACAGCTGGTCAGCTGATGCCAGACGAGTTACTCACGAGACGTGGAGCCACTGCAACCTTGCGCCACTGGCTATGCAACAGTCCTGCACAGTGTTCATTACAAGGTTTACAAGCACAAACAAGAACAACAGATTTCATTTAATCAGTGTAATTTAGGTGTCTGGAATAATCTGAGTATGTATTAAGGGTGCAACTTCATTATGAGGTTTATGTATGGAGATGCATTAAATTTAAGGTAACCAAAAAGAGTGAAGGAGAGGGAATGAGAATTTCAAATATAAATCAATCAATAAATAAATAGAATGTTGTTATGCTAATCTTTTAAGGCGTGAATTAAAATGTAAAAGAATGAGAAATAATGAGGTTTCTAACCACTAAATTACCCCTAAAGTAGAACAATAGCGCGTCGCAGACGAACTAAAACTATCAACCCACGGCTTGCGCACGGACATAAAAACACGTCGGTCAACTCGCAAACTTGGTTACTTGAGATACGTGCTGCTCTGCAGCAATTACATTACCGCAAAACACGTTCATAGTGACTTAGTGCGTGTTCATGGGAAATGTGGCCCTTAATTCTTTAAACCTTTAGACAAAATCGCGATAAACTCTAATTGAAACAACATTACCCATAAATCCCGGCATGCAAAGAACCATAGTAAATGCCCGAGAGTCACGTGTATGTCAATCGTCATGTCCCTCTTGCAAAGACTCGTTTGCTAACCAGCTAATTTCGATTTGGTTGGTCGTTATTTTGAAATCCACCAGCTACTTTTTCATATTCTTGTATTTAATCAGAGAATGAGCGATAACGATGACATTGAAGTCGACAGTGATGTAAGTTTCAATGGTCATTATTTATTCTTTTGTAAGTGTGCAGAAATGATCACCATGTGAAATCTGATAAAACGCGTGTTTTCCTGTATCAGACTTAGCTGATGGTTACCACTAGCGAGAGAGCTAACCCTGTGTGTTTTGCGATCAGTTATTTTGATGTAGCTTTCCTTTTACAATTAGTTAAATTGCGGGTGTCTGTTAAACGGATTTGTTTCACTGAACAAATACCTAACAATTTTTATTTTTTGTTTATTTTCTGCAGGAAGAGTCATCAAGATTTCACCCAGTGGTGCGTAGCTAAGTTAGCAAGAGAGCATTTCTTATATTGCACTGTGAGGTGTTTAACAGCACGTGAAATTATTTCTTTTATTTGTACCAGAGACTGGTGTGTGTATATATATACACATGTATTTTTGTATGAGTGAGCACGAAGCGCTTAACCCGGAAAGTACTGTATTTTCAGTAGTGAATTAAATGAACCTCGGTCAATGCTAGCTAAGTGACATTGTAATGAAAATGTTGGGTCGGTTAGCCAGTTACTGGTGTAGCCAACTAGCCAGCTTGTCGCTTTGGCAACAGTTGATGGTTTCAGTTGGTGGTATCACCGTGCTGAGGTGTTTGTTCTCTATAAGGGTTGTTGTGTTAATATAAAGTGTCTTTCAACACCTTGCCAAAACAGACAACGGGAATTGTTTGTAAATTGCACAGGCACGAGAGAATCGCATTACATGCCGTACACTTAGCGAGCAATTCGCTCCAAACAACCGGTTTATCTTGTTGACCATAACGTGAGTTACTCAATTCATGCTGTCTTTAAAAATCATAAAGTAGGCTATGTGTGCAAGCCATATAAAGGATGTACGTGCACATTTTATGTGTAAATCTAACACTTGGCCCAGCATACTTGAATGACAGATCGTGTCGGTGATTGCTATGGAGTGGATTTGTTATGAATTGGCGACCCAGTTAGCAATTTTTTTTTTTACTGGTGGTTGTTCCCCGGATGCAAGCTCAATGATCGCCACAGTGCAAAATGGACACCACTTTGACTTTGAAGCTTCTCCGTTTAATACTGATTTGTGTTTTGCATGACAGCATCTCTCCGTGAGGTTGTGTGTTACCAGGAATTTGTAGGCACAGGCTGTGGCCATGCACACATACTCGTGTACACACACACTCATACGTAATGTTTGTGTGAATTTCTGTGCCTTTCTTCATTGGCTTCGGTCATCTGTTAATGTCGTTTTATAGAATTCCCATCATAAAACTGAGTTCTTTTATGAGAAGTTACTTCATTTACATTGCAGGTTATTATCTTATGTCAACGATATTATTGCGTATTATATTACTGTATGTCACTATACAATATCTGTAAATGACAGTAATCAGTCTCAATTATTGCTCCCTAATCTTTGCAAGCATTCAGATTTTATTAAAATACTTAAGGCTAATCCCGGACTTTTGTAGAACAGTTATGGATTTTAATGTTTGTATTGTTCTTCTGCCATAGGAAATTGTTGTAAATGTTGTTCATTGCAGGCAGACAAACGGGCACACCACAATGCGCTGGAGCGTAAACGTAGGGACCACATTAAAGACAGTTTCCACAGTTTACGAGATTCTGTACCTTCACTACAGGGAGAAAAGGTTGGTCCATGTTCTGCACACCTTTGCCAAATATTGTTTTTTTTTTTGTTTTGCTTTGTCGCCACTGTTTAAGGTTCGATGAAGTTATTTCATGTACTACAGAAACATGAATGAGTTTTCTATGGTGAGCCCTAGACTTGGGGAGAGGGTTGTTTTTTGTTTTTGTTTTTTTCTTTTCCCCTGAAACAATGTCTCAGCTATTAGATCAGGCCCTGGAGTAAGGATCACTCTTCCACCCTTCACCCTAACATATCTGAGAGTGTCAATAGCATAAGTTTCTAGAGCAGCCAAGAGATTTTTCATAGCAGTCATGCAACAGAAATTGCTGAGCATAGCATTGAACATTTGAACTTGTCTTGGGCTGTGAGAATCCCTTTAAGAAATCAATTTGAGCCAGAGTTAACAGTGAACATGTAAGCCTAATGCAACCCTGTGTCGTGTTTTAGATGGACAGCTTTTTTTTGTTGACAGTACTCTGTCCAACAGGCATCCCGAGCTCAGATTCTAGACAAAGCCACAGAGTACATTCAGTACATGCGGCGGAAAAACCACACGCACCAACAGGACATTGACGACCTGAAGAAACAAAACGCACTGCTTGAACAGCAGGGTGAGTAGAGCTGACACTTTAAATTAAAAAAAAAAAAATCACCCCCTGCCTCACCCATTTCTGATTTTTTTTTTTTTTCCTGTGATTATCCTCCCAAATGTTCTCTTCCTCATCTTTTTTTTCCTTTGTTACCACTATTCTTCCTAAAAGATTTAAAACTCTGTTGTAGAAGGAAGAGAAACACAGAGTGGATACATTTTGAAGGTTTGACAAAGCAGAAAGGGAAACAGAATAGCTGCAGCTCTTGACAAATCATCCCGGTTCAGTCTCTGGAGAAAAAAAAGAGAAGAACAACAGACTAGCCAGATTAGAGATGATCCATATGATGTATATGATTTTGAACTGAATCAACTCTGTACATATAAAACTAGCTTAGTATAATCCAGGCATTTTCAGTGTGGGTGTGAAGGACAAAGCAGGTTAATTATGGGGATAGGAACCTTAAAGGATCCTCCAGTAGTGTGAATTGAATGTATAGAACTAAGTGCAGAGGTGGGAACAGCAGTGGTGTTTTGATTCTGGATTTGGTGCTGTTCAGTTTTGGATATCACAAGAAAACCTAATGCAGGCCTGTTAATAGTCTTAAACTTAGGGGAATTTTTGGGCTCCTTAGTGAAAGCTGAATTGGTTTATTCCACCTGTAAGTTTTTAATGCTCTTTGGTTTAATTCGAACCTAACAGGGAACCGCCTCAGAGACATTGTTGAGGTTCTAAGAACCAATAGTGTCACAGGGTGGAGTTTTGTGAATATGAATCGCTTGATGTGGGGGGAGGGGGAGGGGTGTAAATCCCCAAATTGCAGAGCTGGTTTTCCGTTCCCGTCTCCATTAACGCCGGCGCTTTCGCTCTGTGTTTTTCTGTGACGCGTTGCAGTCCGTGCACTGGAGAAGGCCAAAGGGTCCGCTCAGCTCCAGGCCAGCTACTCTTCCTCAGACAGCAGTTTGTATACCAACCCCAAGGGCAGCGCCGTGTCGGCCTTCGACGGCGGCTCCGACTCCAGCTCCGAATCCGAGCGAGAGGAAACGCCGGACAGAAAGAAGCGGCGCGTGGAACCCAGCTAAACCGGACTCCCCTCTCCGGGCCCTCTCGGACCCACGGGAGCTTTACCAGGGACTTTCCTGCCCTCCTCACCTTCATCTTCACCTTCGTCTCCCTCCGTCGCCCTCCTCGCTCTCCTCCCACTCCTTCGGCCCCCCCCCCCCCGACATTCTGTCCATCTCACTTGAGAGAGGTAGGAGCCCGAGGTGGGATAAGGTCACGAAAATCTTAACTTTCTTGGCCCCCGCCCCCCCCCCCCCCCCCCTTTTTTTTTTTTTCCTCTCCCTCTTTCGCCCCGTCCCGCTTCCCCGTTTGTTTTGTGATGTCACTCCGCATATAAGGCACCCCCACTCCCCCATGCAAGGCAGCTTTGCAGTTTGAAGGACTTCAACTCCTTTTTTTTTTTTTTTTTTTTTTTGGGTAACCTCTTAGTGGTTGTGTACAAATGATCGAAACAGAGGTGGCATGCAGCTTTAGTTCAAGCCACAAATACATCCCCTTTATAATCGGAATGGATAAACCTCAGTGAGTCTGCATTTTGGAGACCTCACGCAGATCTTGAGAAGAAAAAGGAAAAAAAAAAAAAGTCCTTTAAGAATAGTTTACCTTTTTAATGTTTCTACTTTTCCACAGATGAATGTGATGTTGCTTTGCAGAAAAAAAAGTAAAAAGAAAAAAAAAAAGGATGAAAAAGAAAAAAAAGTATGTGTATATTGTGATCTACCTGAAGCAGTAGCAGATAAGCCTGATGTTCTCTCCTTTTAAAATGTTTGTTGAGAAATGCATATTTAATGTTGCATCGAGATGATTTGGCTCCCTGTGTAGTGAGTTTTTTTTGTTTTTTTTTTTTTCTCCCCCCGTGAGATCATATGTGGAAATAGACAGTGACAGACTTTTAATGTCCTCACCTCAAATGGAGTTGTTATTATTTTTTTTTGTTTGTTTGTTTGTTTGTTTTTTCACTCAGTGAAATCGGGTCAAAAAAAAAAAAAAAATACAAGGATGCAGGTAATTTTTCCCAAATGGATAATGAATGTTACACAATGCAGTTTAAAAAAAAAAAAAAGAGTAGTTTAACGTTTTTTTATTTTTATTACAGGAAAAAGAAGTCCATATCGGTGTGTAGTGAGTTACACTGTATACTCTTAAATGTAATCTACAGAAACAAAAAGGACAAAATAAGGTGAAAAGCTTCTCTGGAAAGACTTGAACTGCCCAGGGAACGTTTGTCATTTTTTCAAAAATTTTTTTTTTTTTTTCCGTTTCAAACAGATAGCGTGTACGAGATAGATCTTTTCTTTGATTCCATTCCATGGAAGTTACAGGTATGTTGTACATACTACCAACATTTGTCTTGCAAGTTGAGGCATACCTTTACTATGAGACTATAAATAAAACTATTTTATCCTTAAAGCGCGTAGTGTGAGTGACCTCAGTTGGATCTGCGCGGTTGCATTGCATATCACAGACAAAGGATTACAGACACATAATGACACAGAGACATTAAATGAGAGTAGATTTCATTTGTTAAAATTCTGTTGTTTACTGTCGGTGAGGTATTAAAAAGATATACACGTCTGTAGGTTAAATATTCTCAGACACTTATATAAACAACATCCGTAGTAACAGTTATGTCTCTGTTACCCCTCATTCTAGCACTGATCTCGAAAAAGAATAATATCGCTTAGTTATATTGTTTAAATAAAAGAATATAAATATGTTATTAAAAATATGGCATTTGAATGACTGTGCAAAGTGTCGAACTGAAGGTCTTCATTTTCTGTGCAATATCCTGCTGTGTCACAGACACAAGTTAACTTGATACTTGAAGAGAGAAAACTGGCAAGAAGAAGAAGAAAAAAAGTCCCTCTTCCACAACAGACTACGTCAAATGTGGAATGTCGGTCCGTTCTCTCTCTGTTCTGGAATGGGTAATTTACCAAAATAGTCCAGAGCCCGGGCCACTCTCTCTGGACAGACATTATAGACGGGGTGATTTTGAGCCTGACAGATTGGAAGACAAGGAAGAAAAAATGCATTGAGCAGATAAATAAAAGCAAAAAATAAAAGTTTCACTGACCACATTCAGGTGTCCTACTTTCTCCTCATACCAGGAAAACCTCAGGAACAACTCTATGAACTTTTCGCACAAAAGATTTATTTATCTTGTGGCTGTCCGTGACCACTTAGCAGTTATCTTAAGTCCAGGACGGTGCCAGACATTCCTCAATTTCTAACAGGCTTCTCCCTGCTGATGTTAAGATTTAGTTGTGTTTGAATAGTCATTCAAATAGAAACCCTCAAATAAGATGTGAACCCCATCCTTGAGTCAGGCATGAGACCTTTGTTTAGCGCTGGGCCAACCCTCAAATCATGCTGTACAAAGAATACTACGGTTTGACATATTCCTGGGTTTTTTGGGGGTTTTTTTACACAATTTCACCTGCTTTTCCTTTAAAGGGTCTTGGTACAGGAGAGGCTTAATGATGCAGTTTATTTTCGACTCACCAATTTGTTGCCATCATCACCAAGGACGACCGTCTCCTGTGTATCTAAACCCTTGAAATGCTGTGCGATAGAGAGCCCACTAAGACAGTAACAGGTGTGATAAAAGTCCTTCGGTCTGAAAACAACAACAAACAAAAAACAGTCTGACAAATGGGCGCCGTGTTAATTATCAAGCTTTAAACGAATGTCACAGGTCTAGCTTAGACCCCACAGCCTGTCCTTTCCTGCTCCTGTGTCTGTGTTCCCCATACAAGACCCCACCTTTTCACAGCGCGAGTGTAGCATTGTAATTATGACTGTCTTGGTTCAATCTAATACCTTAGGCCTAAGTCGTTGAACTAGAAGAGACACGCCATTGATTGTTCTACGTGATTACAAACTGTGATCAGCTGTCGATCTAAACCCAGGGTTTCTGCAGGGACGTAGCGAGATCAGTCAACTCACTTGCCAGGTTTGTCCAGAAGTCCTCCGTCTGGACTCTGGCAGCAGAAGAGCAGGTACTCCTGGAGAGCCCGCGTGTCAAACACCCAGTTAGGCCGACTGAGCTCAGCGTCCCCTGAAAGCAAAACATGAAGGTAGGATGATGGTGAGACCTCAGAGAGAAAGACAGAAGAGAGAGGGACAGAAAGAGAATGAGAATAAAACTCAATGAATTTTATATTTGCATGAAATGAGTCTGGACCTGAATGAAAACACTCACAGCACTTTCTCCTCTTTTATGAAGTTCATCTCTTAGAACATGAATGTCCAAAGGTATTTATACACGGAGAAGAGGAAGATGGGATAAATGTACCTGACACGCTAACAGTTAAGGCAATATATCGTTATCTGTGAATTTGGTAATCAAATTACAGCCAAACCTGAGGAAAATGTCGGACTGTTAGCAGAACACACTGCTGACCGGCACTGCTGTCTCGACAAGAGCGCCTCCGTTTGGTCGACGCGGCAAAAAAAACAAAAAAACAAACTCGAGACAAAAAACTTGGGACGTGGCAGGACCGTTTTAAAATGAATGATATCCATCCTGCATCATTTACCTTGTTTTATGAGAGCATGGTGGAGCATAGCAAGAACGCTGGACATCCAAAAAGAATAACAGCCATCCACAAGTTTATTGCATCGTCCTTGAAAACCTCCCTCAAAACGCATCTGTCTGCAAACTGCCCAACGCTGCAAAAAAAACCCCACCAACATCACACCTCAGTTTTATACCAAAGCCTTACTGGAACATTTTATTAAAGAAAAAAACAAGTTACGATTTGTGTTAAATTTATATTTTCACGGAAATCTCGAGCCTAAGTGAGGATACAATGTGTCCATATGGTGTTACGTGCCCAAACATGGGTTAAGAAAAAAAAAAAACAAAAAGAAAACTGATAAGATACCAGCATAGCTTTGAGATCCAGTAAATATTCATGTTTAAGGATAACTAAAGCACCCAGTCCACAGAATGTATATCCACCATGTGCTTCGAGCCCTGGAATTCCCGCCAATCCACCTTCCCACGTCTGACACCTCCAGAGACAAAGAGAATCACAATGAGTGACTGACACTAAACGCAAGTTGTTTTGCCACGAATAATTTAAGTTCATCTCATGTATATTGTATAATGTGCAATGTAAGCTGCCTAATTTGCTTAATTCTTGTAAACTGCACACTACAAACAGGTGAGGGAGAGATGAAAAGAAGGGTCATTTTTATTGGTTATTTAAAAGTCAATGACTTGATTAAAATGACAGTTTTCATTTAGTAAAAGGCACAGAAAAGAGGATGTGGAATGGAATGGGAATTAGCCATTGTTTATTTAGACTTGGCATGGAAATGTTTGTATATGCTTACAACAAAATCAACTAATATACAGAAAAGGTGTAGACTGCATACAAAGCATGTAGGTGGCTAGCGGCGCCCTATATGAGCGAAAAGCTTTGCATAACTCTCTTGTCCTCACCGAACAACCCAGTTGATCGAATCTTCAAACAACGTGGCTGTGATGATGTTTGTGAGGGACGCGACCGAAGCAGCGCAATACACACCCCTTCCAAAAGAAAAACCCAACCTCTTAAAAACAATGATCAACCCTAGCAAGCAGTACATCTTCCTTTCATACAGGGTTCTCTCTTTAATAAGGCAGCCGTGTAAGGCTTGTCTATCTCTTTTGGCTTAAGCCCGGTTGAAAAGTTGTTGTTATCATAGTCCAAAGAGCTACAGCAGCATAACCAATACTGGAATTGTCACCGACTCAAGGACTTTTCATCTGCGACCAAAGAGAAAAGAATAAACATGTCTTATTAAATGTCACTTCGTGGCTTACCTGACATCAATTTCTCCGCCTTCGTGCAAAGCAAAAGAACCGTCTGGTTGTTTCAAAGAACAGAGGAAATGCAGAAGTTTCTCTCTATGGTGAGGTACACATCAACGACTTAACGTCTAAAGTTTGGTTTTAAAATAAATGAACAAAAATGTAAAATAAAGGAGTTAACGATATAATGCAGTTTGTATTTGAATACCTGTCAATGACATTGTATGCCTCTTCAGTTCCAATAGTACAGAGAGCATTAACGGCAGCATATGTAGCAGCCAGGTGTGCTTGTTGTCCAGGACCTCCTCCAAAACCTCCTGTGGGACTTTGACATCTTGCCAGGAACTGACAAACACTTGGGTACAAAAGAGTAGAACAAACCATTACTATTCTGTTCACTAAGAGTGAATAATAGTTCCTGCCAGGCCAGCAGGGGGCTCTACAGCTCAGTAAGTCATGCCAGGAACAGGATTGCTAGGCAGCAGATTTGATTCTATAATTAACAAAAGATTTTCACTGGCAAAGTACTTCTGCAGCTGTTTTAATGGCCAGCCTTAAAAGAGCTAGAGAGCAAAAGCTGGTCACAATTATATTAACTGGTTGAAAGAGGGCTGTCAGACACTCATTTGGTTGTGACAGCTCTCGTGTTGTACGCCAAGAATGAGACGGTTTGTTGGAGGTACAAGGCAGACATAGTCAAGGATTTCAGAGAAAAGTCATAACAGGAAAACCTCAGTAACAGCTCTACAAACTGTTCACACAAAGTTTTATTTATCTTGTGGCTATCTGTGACCAGTTAGCACTTATCTTAAGCCCTGGACTGTCCCAGATATTCCTCAGTTTCAAAAAGGCCTCGCCCAGCCGATGTTAAGATTAAGTTGTGTTTGAATAGTCATTCAAATAGAAATCAATTGCAAAAGCCTCAAAAAGTTGTGAATAGTAGTTCCTGCCAGGCAGCAGAGAGCTCTACAGCACAGTAAGTCAAGCCAGGAACAGGATTTCTAGGCAGCAGATTTGATTCTATAATTAACAAAAGATTTTCACTGGAAAAGTACTTCTGCAACTGTTTTAATGGCCAGCCTCAAAGAGCTAGAGAGCAAAAGCTGGTCACAATTATCTTAACTGGTTGAAAGAGGGCTGTCAGACACTCATCTGGCTGTTGTTCACCAAGAATGAGACTGTTTTGTTTGAGGTACAAGGCAGACATAGTTGAGGGTTTCAGAGAAAAGTCCTCAAAGGATTTTGGGGAACCCCGGGTGCTTCGGGGTATAATCAGGAGCCAATTTGTAGGGGGATAAGGGGGGATGCCACCCGCCTTGTTGGCAAAATGACCAAAATGCAAGCCCCTTGTTGACTTGCCATCCCCCTATATACTCTATGGAGTAGTGTCAGTGACCACTGAGCCGTCCCCCCTGTTAAACAATAACAAATCACCCACTGGGTATAATATAGGTTAACGGAGGCACACACACTTCAAGAGTGCTTTACAGTTACATGTAGCCATTTGGTCACCACCAAAAATTCTTTGTAGAATTTTTTCTGAGATCCTGTCTGCTTTAGAACTGAGGGCTTCATCCTGAGTGAAACCTATTCACTCAGCAGTTTAAGAAGAAAGAGTGAAAGCCAAAGCAAAGTGTAACTGAAGGTACAGTGCAAGACATCTCACTGCCATCATATTCAGAGATATACAACACATTCAGTGACAAATAGCGGTCTATATAGCGTACAGTATAGAACTTACAGCTTTAAATAAGAGACGAGAGAAGCGTTTCCTCTCAGTTTCAAGTCGTCCTTAATTGTAAAATATAGAAGAAAGGTCTGGCCTAAATTCACACTCTTAGTCTAGTGGACAGAGGGAGACTAGCCAAAGCTTTAACAAAACTCACTACTGCAGTAAGGAGGCAGCCAGTGAGAGCTGTAGTAGTACACACTTCAGGGGCTAATTAGCACCAATGTTTTCCTCTCTGACCCAAAGCACTGGCCATAGAGCAGCCCCTCCACCTCATCTCTCTGGGGCATAAGAGATGGAGGCTGAGAGGCGAGCTCCAGATGGGGCAGATGGGAATGTTAGTGGTAGATTAATCTTAGTAGGGAGGATAACTCCAAGAATTTTCTGGAAGCCAGAAATTCAGTAGTCTCAGGAGAAGACTGACCAAACACCCACACATAGCTCTGAGCAGCTGGAAGAAGCTGTTTTAGTGGATGAAGGGCTATGCAGCTCCACGTTTGCTGGGAAGTAAATGGAAAATGAAATGCCAGTAATACTTATATATAACCCTCTTCTTTTAGTACCGCCTTTTGTTTTACACTGTAATTGGATTCAGTGTAATAAATCTCCCAACCTCAAGTCCACGTCCGGGGTCATAATGCATCAGTTTCGGAGTACTGATCTAGAATCAGTTTTTGCCTTTCGTAATCCAAATAAAGAGAATTGTTATAGTGCCACATGAATCTGATCCTAGATCAGCAATATCACTTTGAGACGCTAAATAATATGGACCAAGATGCCGCTTGGAAAGGTGAGCTGTCCAACATTTAACACTGCTCATGTTAAAGCCTTCCACGTGTGGAAACTATTTCATGTGTTTTTTCAAACTTTTCCAACCTTTTCATTTCATGTGTGGAACCATTTTCCACTTAGGAAAACAGGGAAAATGCTACAGTTCAACGTTTTACACCTGTATTTGAGTAATTCTCGAGCATTACCGTCATTACTGGCCAGAGTAAACACTGTAGTTTGTTTATCCTCCAATCCAGGGGCTCTTCTAAGATAGTGTTTCCGTAGATGGAGAAAGACCTAGCACAGGTTGTAAACCTGGCAGACAACATCCTCCGAGATTGTAGATAATAACAGATAATGATCTGTTTGTGGTTCAGCTGGTTTTTAACCTGTTCACACTGATCTGATTTTTAGCAGGCTGGCATATGGCATTAACACACTCTCATTTTCTTTTTTTTTTTTTTTCCTCCAATATTTCACCTCATTTCAACCCGATTAGGGACAGAGGGTTTACTTGCCAAAGATAGCAAAGATGTAGCTCCGACCTGGCACTGACAGCCTGTAGCTGCAACAACAATGTTTAAAACTGTTGTTTAAATCCTGAAAGGACTTTTTGTGAGGATCTTTGCTCTCTGTGAGGAACTCTTCCCGGTTGCCACTCTGTTTTATGAGATGACCAAGCAGCTGCTGATTACGCTGCATCACAGTGAGTAGCCAAACTGTCTGCCCACTCATGCTAATTAAAACAAAGCCAGGCTGACTGACCCTGGCTATGCAAACATACTAAAAAAAAAATCAGCCTGAGAGCACTTTGCAGATAAACACACGTTGTTGCGATTCCTCATACATAAATATTGCTTTTTTTTTTCTTCTTCAAAAGAATGATTGTGTTATTAGCACCATACATCTGGCTCCATCTTGATCTGTGACTCCATTAACTTGGGGAGGAGTTTATTATCTAGTTTTTGCGTGGAATTATACCAAACGCAAACAAGACACCAAATCTTACTCATACTACAGCCTTACAAAGTGTTTCCTGACAGGCCAACAACAAGTCAAAATTGTGTTCTGGAATTCCTAATATCTGCTCTATGTTTTTAACTTAGATCTTAATCTCGGCATTACTCTACTTCTTCTCAGTTTAAATCAGAATGTCTTCACTATCTACTTGTTGAGAACTGACCTGGCCATTCACCTATTAGTTTGGTCCATTCTTAGGAGCATTTTTATTAAGTCCTTTTTTTTTTGGACTGAATCTCTGATTTGGCTGATTTCCTTCTCTTTTTTTTTACATCTCTGGGTTCAGATGGTTCTGCCAGTCCCTCCCTTCTTCAGTTTTGTTTGAGGAGTTGCATATTTCCAGGAGCTCTGCTAAACCATTAATCATCAGGAACCTCTTGAGTTCAAACCAGTTCACAACGTTTTCCCCACAATAAATATCTGATAAGCACGGCTACTGTCTGGTCTGGACGACTGACTGTATCCAACCTGTTGTACGGCTTCCCCCCAGACACCAACAGACGAGAGATCATCAAGAACCGGCTGCCCATCACCAAACCCTTCAGTGCAGATAAGGAAACTCAAACACAGCACTGTTCAGCTGCTATCTACACAGTCTCTCTCACACACAAGCTAAAACCACACAAGAAACTGATCAAACCAAACTTCTCACTTTGTTGCGCATAAATAAATGACATGAATTCCACAGTGGTCATATTGTCAGTTGATCCTTTTTTTGTTTTGTTTTGTTTTGCAGTGACATGCCTAGGTGGTTACCCTTTTTAATGTAGTGACACACCTGATTTGCTGGTGTCTACATGTAAAACCAGAACATCTTCCAAGTCTGAGCACCACCCCTGGTTTCAGCAAACCTTGTGTTAGTGTTCCTCATTCAGTGTATTCACTCTACCCCTTCACAAAATTGTCCTACCTGATGTCATATCAAATATCACAGATCTGATTACTGTTTTTAATTATACGTATTTTTATGACCTTGGGTGTTCTTTGAGGAATTTATGTGACTTTGATTGAAGTTTAATCCTAAGTGTACATGCCGCACGATTCATTACTTTCAAAAGCGCAGACGCTTCCACGTAAAAAAGTGATAACACTCCCTGAAATCCATCCTCAAACATAAGACCTTCCTGTAGGCAAAATGCCCGTGAGTAATCTTCCATTGTTATTGCTATCACGTTTGATTTAATATAATGCGCAGAGAAGATCTGAAGAGCAGTGCAGAGGCTTTACACGGCCAAAATATTCGTAGAGCATTAACAATATACTCCAGCAAAAACACTGTCAGAGAAGAAGTCCTAACAGCTGCAAGCTCGGTCTGGATCATTTCAAGACACAGCTGGCTGCGAGAATGATTTTGTAGAGGAAAAGTCCAGTTTACCATAGGAAAACCTTAAGAATAGGGTTGAAATATCTCGAGAGAAAGAGTGAGGGAAAAGAGGGCAACGTCCGCCATTAAACTGAAAGCACTGCTTATTCAGAGAAGGTAAAAACGCACCTTCAGTTTCCCTAAATAAATATTTAAAGAAAAAAGAAAAAAAAAAACGTGCCCGACATGGAAAATGAAATATTCCTCTGAATATGGCACTGAGTAACATAAACAAACACATATAAACATGTTGGAAGAGCACCCCACCCTCCTCTCAACCCTGGATCTCCTCCAAGTGCGGCCAGATTCAAATGCAGATTTGTCTGTTGCGCTTCATGAGGATGACCCTTGTTCTGTGAGGGGTGTGAGAGCGTACCGAGTATTCTGGCATTCCCCGTCCCTGGATGCCAGTTAAATAAGTACCTCGTTGTGGCAAGTCACTAAACCATTCATTAAAGTGCACATAAGGATTGCGTTTGTATGTTCGTATCATTTGTGAAAAAGTATTTCGTGTATTCACAAATTTACAGGTAATTTCTTTTCTTGTAATCTCCCTCATCCTATCTGTCAGCAAGCAGCTCGTTCCAGCCTCTCAAATCTGATGACACTTGCCGTGCAAGAGCTACCAAACACAAAGGACATGTACAGTTATCTCATAGAAACTGCTAATCGTGATGCTATCCAGCTACAAGTTTCAAATTTCTCCCTGCTGCTGTACCTCAAATAGAAGAGTTACGTCAGAGCATCATGTAGGGAAGAAGCTAAGACTGAACAACTTTTTGTTTCACTTGATAGGTTTCAATATATCGGCAAAACTTGTACTTGTACTTCTAGTCAGGTGAATTCAACTCTCTGAAACTGAAAGTGGTTAAGCTGGAATTGCTGTGGGGGGGGGGGGGTGTCCCTGCTGAATGCTTTATGCTTTACTTTTGCCATTGTTAACAATTTTAGATACAAAAGTCAAACATTACCTTGCTCTGAAGAATCTACAGTCATTCATAAATACTGCTTAAATACTATTTCAACTCTGAGCACTTCACCAAGTAGCGGTGGCATTTGTTTGAACATTTTGAACAAAAAAACTCACTCTGAACACATTTAGACCTCACCTCACAATGTTCCAAATTTGTCAGATTTGTAGAACAGACACTGCTAAACCAATAATTTACATTTGTATGATCGGTCCTCTCATACAAACCTGCATTTGAAATGCACTTATTGCCTTAACGTATTTTGCTTTTGTTTAAAGGCCAAAAATATAACAGATTATTTATGTGTAACGAAAAAAGTATTTCGTGTATTTACAAATTTACAGTTAATTTCTTTTCTTGTAATCTCCCTCATCCTATCAGTCAGCAAGCAGCTCATCGCAGTCTCTCAAATCTGATGACACTAAACAGGTTATGCAGTGCAAGAGCTACCAAACACAAAGGACACGCTTTGCCAAAGGGATCAAACAAGAGTTCAGTCGCACCTTTCTGTGTTTCTGTGCAACTGGGGGCTGAGTGAGTTTCAGTCTGACCGATAAAAAAAAAAAAAAAAGAGGAGGACCCCGCCCTTCCCCTACAGAAACTCTGCAAAGGGTTTTTGTGTAAGAAAAGCGACCAAGAGAGCAGGAGACACACTCAGAGGATGCTCAGGTGCACGTACTTCTGCCATGTAGACTTTCGGTTTCGGTAAGCTGCTCACGTTTAAACGTCGCGCTACAGCCTGACACTGACACAGCCTCACTGAGTGAAGAGTCAGTGTTATTCCACTGAGCGGACATGACACAGTCGTAGCGTGCATCACAAAAGGAGTTTGATACTATGGAAGAGAGACAGAGTGCGTAGGTAAAGACAGCTTCCGCTGGCCGAGGGCTTTCAGTGTTTGTGTTTTTGTTTAGCTGTACTTAGGGATTTGTGGTTAAACTTGGCTTTGTGTCTCACTCATTCAAATGCTTAACATACTTATTTGACCTGTCGTCTCATCCTGTAATTCCACATAATGTCTGGGCATTTATCAACCTAAACCAGTTCAACAATCGACATCACTACTCTACATTACATTGCTTTTGCTTTGATATACACAGTCCCATCATGCCAAATTACAAGCCCCCATCTGTCTTTTCGATGCATAATCTCCATACCATTTGTGTTACATATTTTACACTAGATGGGGTAGTGGTTGGAATCAGGAGCCCCTGAGTCAACAGGAATGCGTCACCTTCTTAATGTCATTACTTAATGTCAACGTTTCCTACTTTCGAAAATGGACTGCTTTGTGATAAGAGAAATGTAAAAGAATGTTCCAGAACCTTCTTGGCTGACTCACTCTGAGACAGTGGAGGCAGGCAACGGTTGCTCCAGCAGATTTAAACTGTGTAGGACCCAGTGACAGAGCCAGCAGCGACTGACGTCCAAACTCTGAATAGAGACCACAGCATGGAAAGAATTTCCTCATTAAAACAAGCACAAAAGACTACCATTCAGCTTTTAAGTACAATGTTTCTCACCCCCCCCCCAAAAAAAAGGGTGACAGCTCGTACCTCAGAGGAGTCAGGTAGATGGTGAATTGCTTTCATCAAAAAAAGACTATGTTGTTCTCGTAACAGTACAGGCCTGGCAAGTAAGACAAAGAATATCCAGTTCTTACTGCTTTAAACACATGTGAGGTTTCAATAATGTCACAGTGGGGAAATCAAGTGGATCAGACTAACGTTACTGACCTTGGCAACACTTGATCCTGAAATTTAGAACAAAACATCTCCTGGACAGTGCTCTCTAGTTTTTTCTGGGTAAAGAGACACATTATGATTGTTAGCGGATATGTCACCACTCACGTCGTGGTTATGATGATGTAATTCAAATCCGAACTCTTCGTGAGGAATATATATCCAGTACTTCTATGTACAGTTATCTCATAGAAACTCCTAATCGTGATGCTATCCAGCTACAAGTTTCAAATTTCTCCCTGCTGCTGTACCTCAAATAGAAGAGTTACGTCAGAGCATCATGTAGGGAAGAGGCTAAGACTGAACAACTTTTTTTTCACTTGATAGGTTTCAATATATCAGCAAAAAACAAATATAACCTAAAGGTGCTGCACTTGAAATGAATGTACATGTCACATCCTGTGCTTGTTGGTGACACAATACCTAGAAAACACACTTAAGACTAAGCCCAGTACCTGTTCTTTTGATGTCACTGTTTCCAGGTTGTCGTCTTCAAACAACTCGCTCACATGAGCTTTGTTGAAACACCGTAACGATGTATTAACAGCCTCCATCACCAAATACTCCTGGACACTTTAGGTCGCCGCTGTAACACGAGTTAATTTGTAACTCCGGAATGATTATCTTCCGCAAGCTGATGAGCTGTCATCTGTGGCGTTGCGTGCGAGCTGGAATGATCAAAATAAAGTTGGTCTGCTTTCAGCCACGCCCCTTATGACTACTCATGGGGAAGGGTGTTTGGGGCTGGAAAAAACAGTTATTTGACCTTATAACATCGTATTATTTGAGTGAAATGTGGGAGAATGTTACACAAACGTAAACAAACCAAATCGCCCTTTGCATTTACTGCATATGGAAGTGGCTGTAATAATATCAGTAATAATGAATATAAGAATAATAATGACAATAATATTTTGTCGAAAGAGACTTTGTTGTATTTAAGTACTTAGCTGCAGCATCACGGTCACAGCTGAATGGAGATGGCAGGTCATTAAAAAACGTAATGTTTTCTCTTGGCTCAATCCGTCGAGCGTGCTACTGCACTTCCCCGTCTCCTTCCTTGACAAACAACTTATTAGAACCACCCTCGATGCTATGAGGATGCAATGCCAAATGGTAGGAAACCGGAGGACGACTTTATGAACGAGACACAATCTAACTTTTGTTCTCTCAAAAAGTATGACAGATGTGAGTTTAATAAGAGTAACATATTCTTGAGATTATTATGGCGAAGCAATATGATGTTCTTTTCAGAATACTGCTACTGGGAGATTCTGGGGTTGGGAAAACCTGTTTGTTGTGCAGGTTCACGGAAAATGAATTCCAACCGACACATATTTCAACAATCGGTACGTAGCCTTCTATCCGACTTAGCCGATGCTAAATGGTTTTGGTTTTAATTTGCTTTGCTCTTGATTATTTGCAGTATAGCCTGTATATGTCGAGGCACAAAAAGTGTACAAGGTTATCAGGGTCTGCCGGGGTCAAAATCAGTCTGAGTGCTTATGACTACAAAAGTCAACTGGGGTTTTCAGCTGTGGTTTACCTAGAAAATGCTGTCTCATAATTTTCCCTGTCTGTTGTACAGAAAGGTATCCTATCCGAAGACTTGACTCGACTCTCTCCTATCTCATACATAGCCATGTACAGTTTGTCTTCAAAGTTTTTGAACAGCTCTCGTAATTCTAGTCTGCGAGGCTGAGAGAGCACGGTGTCGTTTGTTTCTCGTGTCTAGCACAGAAACAGGAGTAGATGATGGCCTCAGAAATTATCAGCATTTCCAGAGGTTCTCACTAGCCTATGTCAGATGTCATGTTTTCCATCCCCTTTAAATCGACAGAGGTCGTGTTATATTTTAAGATTGCTTACGTGAGGGAGTTTAAAATTGTGAAAGTTGCTCTGAAACAATAGACCGGATTTGTTTGAAATTCTTGTTCCTCTTTTGATTTACCAAAAAATATTTCTTTGTAAGTATTACTTTTTTAAAATTTTGCATTACTAATTTAACAGGGCCTCCTTAAACTGATATTGTGAATGTGAAGATAACTAAATAATTCTTGATAAAATTTCATAAAACTAGCCGAGATTTTCTTTTTCCAAGTGATAGCATTTAGAGGTTGCATGCAGTACAGAGTTGCATTCTCGATAATGATGAAACATATGATTGTATCACCGCGACCCGGTCTTGGATAAGCAGCGGAAAATGAATGAATGAATGAATGTGATTGTATCTCACGCGTGTCTGTTTCATGAGGGTAGTTAACGTGACATTTTTCCCTTGTCACAACATTAGTCATAAGTCTTTAAACCGGTTGCACTGTCACAGGGCATTTCATAGGTATTTTCTTGTTAAACAGAATCGTGCGGTTGGATTCCTGGTGAATAGCTTCAACTACAGAAGGAGGGAAGTGTTGTTTTTGCTGGTTTTGAAACCGGCAAAAACAGTGCGGTTTCAAATTGTTTTCCTTTCCCCCCTCATTTTTCTCTCATCAAGACGGAAAAAGGCGTCATTTCCTTTGTGAAGGCGGTTGGAGCATGACTGAAGATGATCCTTTTTGCCTGATGGCATTTGAGTGGACTCTGTCGCGCTAATGAATCTTTTCACAGAGGAAGCTGTTGTGTCTCCACCTCTGAGTTGTTCAGCGGTCTTGGGCAAAAATGCCTTTGTTGTGTACTGCGTCACTTAGTGTTAAACCATCAGTGCAAGGGTTGGGAAATCCCTGTAATATGTGTCTTTGTTGTGAAAATGGTCGGATTAATATCGTCACGAAGGACGTTTTTATCATTGTAACAGGATCAGGTTATACAACGTCAAGTAGTTTTTTCTACCCCCGACTTACATTTTCCACCACAGCCTACATGCATGACTTGACATGCATCTATTCATGCTGTACAAAAGAAAACTATGCAGACAGATGTGAGCCTGAAAACAGCACTGAATGACACACTCCCCCTTCTCCACTGACTCTTTTTTTTTTAACCATAAAGGAAGAATGTTTGCCTTAGGAGTACCTCACTATCAACCACATCCTTTCCTCTGAGTTTTTGCGCGCAAATTGAAAGAGAGGGCAAGGGCTCTTCGTTAATGCTTCCTTTGTGGTTTTATGAGCTGTTTTCAGCAGTTCTGTTTTACATTGTAGTGAAACCAGGGTTTGTGTCTGTCTAAATATGTATGACAGTTCGATTCTAGAACTGAACCCTCAGTGGCCTGAGAAAGGTGTCCTTACCTTAGAATGTTTAAATTAAACATAACGAAACAAAAAAAAAAGATTCCGCTCAAGACTGAACGTTTTCTCAAAATGTTCAGCTACTTAATGCAGAGACAGTGCACATTCTTCTTTCCATTTTTTTTTTTTTGGTAGGAGTGGATTTCAGAATGAAAACACTGGAAATTAATGGGATAAAAGTACGAATACAGATATGGTGAGTAAAATAATGAAAGAGCCTGTTTTGAAAGGGCCGCAATATTACAGCATCGAATATGCTTATGCACTAATAGTAGAGGGGAGCTTTGCATCATTTTTGTACCTGTTTTTTTTTTTCCAGGGATACAGCTGGTCAAGAGAGATACCAGACTATTGCCAAACAATACTACAGACGAGCCCAGGTGAATTAGACCAAACCTTATCGCAAAAATCGAGCAACAAGATGGGTAGAAATGGGGATATCCCTTTTTGATATGAATTCCAGTTTGGGAGGAGCAGTTGGCTGTCCTCCAAACTTAAGAAACAATTGTGCTCTTGCCTCTGTCACCCAAAAACAGGATGAAACTTGTATGTGCTATGCTAATGTCTGTAACCGACTACTGTACTGTTGTATGTATAGTACTTGTTTGTTTAATTGCTTTCTGCTCTGTTGCTAACAAGTGGTCCTTTGTTCCTCACCATATTCTCAATAAGGTGTCTGCTGACCTTTCTTGGTCAAACAAACAGTTTTTTACTTACTGTGCCATCTGGACAGGGAATGTGTGACTGTCTATCATTGGGAACCAGCATATGTAAAATCTCTTAGTGTTTCATATCATGGATAAGAAGGATTGATGTTTTTTTTGGAACCTGAAGCTGAAGCTTTGATCCAAATCAGAATTCTCTGAGTGATCTTGTTCCATTCTGTTTTGTTGAATGTTTGTTTAAGTTCATTTTAAATGAGCAATTTTTGGAAAAAAAAAAAAAAAAATCCAGAACTGCTTACTAGATTTGTTCCCAGAACTCCCGCTGTAGCTCCTGCCTAGTTAGGTTAAAAAATAAATGTGTTGTTAAACTGGGAGCCAACACTAAATTTATCTGGTGTGTAGTCTTCCCGGCTTATATTTGTGAGACTTATTCAATCCTCTCAAATTTATGGTGACAGTTTTAGGCTAAAGGCCATGGCAAAAATGCATGATTCTCTCTTATTGTCGGCCTCTCTCTTTTTTTTTTATATCAGGGTATTGTCTTTGTGTACGACATCACCAATGTACAGTCATTTCAGCACATTGCGAAGTGGGCCAGTGACGTGGATGAGGTGGGTTTCTCCTGGAATTCGTGGCAAATGAACTCTCCTAAATACTCCTTTACAAGAGAGTCACTATCCTAACACACAGACATAATCTGTCTGTCTCTCTTCTCTCTCTCTGTCCATCTCTTTCTCTCTATCTATCTCTCTATCTATCTATCTCTCTCTCTATCTATCTATCTATATATCTATCTATCTTTGGCTCAGTATGCTCCTGACCAAGTGCAGAAGATTCTAGTTGGGAATAAGTGTGATGAGGAGCAGAGGAGGCGAGTGCCGACTGAGGAAGGGAAAAAGGTAGAACTCTTAATGCGTTCTCTCAGTTAGGGAAATGAGCCCGAAACCACAAAGAGAACTTCATGTGGTTCGTTTGCTTTCACAATAGTGATTGAACATTCCTATGACGTTAACACTGCTAGAGAAGTCGTAGTGACTCCTAACTGGTAGCCTGTTTTGTGTGTTCCTGAATGGGGTGAAGGTCCTGATTTATGCCCCCCCCCTCAAAAAATGATAAGAGTATCAACAAGAAGGTCAACAGACTGCCTATTCAGATGGTAACATAAAAAGTTAGATTGTATTTTTCTCAAGGCATTTTAAGAATTAGTTTGTATTTTCACATCTTGTCTCACAGTAGAGCTCTGAACCAAATTAGGTCACTTTCCTCTTTGGTAAATTTTTACTGCTCTCTCTCTCTCTCTCTCTCTCTCTGCGTGCGTGCGTGCGTGTGTGCATGTGTGTGTGGACGTGTGTGCATGTGTGCGTGTTTGTATGCATGTGTGGGGGTGTGTGTGTCATAGCTTGCAAAGGCCTACGGGATGGATTTTTTTGAGACAAGTGCCTGTACCAGCTACAACATCCAGGAGGTACATTCATAATTATTTCATCATGCTGCACATTGTCTTTTTAGCCTGTTTTTATGCCACCTCCTTTTACTGCACCTTTCAAAGCGTATTTCAAGGAAGGCGTGTTACTGTTGATTGGTTTGGAATAGGGTAATAGATTTTACTTTTATGTCTTTTCTAGTCGTTTACGCAGCTGACAAAACTGGTGCTTGAAGCCAACAAGGCCGAACTGGAAGGCTTGGAACCATCCATCCACAATGACCTCGATATTACTGAGCTGAAGGAGGAAGAGGAGGAGAAAACGTTAAATGATGAAGAAAAACCTCAGAGTGGCTGTGCCTGTTAACTGAGTATGGGCACCTGTCAATATGAGAGTCCATGCGGCTGTCTTAATCATTCTCATACCATTGTTAGAGTTAGGACAGGCTTTTTTTGTGGCTCTCTGTTGTATGGCACCATTCAAACAAACGAAGTTTCTTTCTTTCTTTTTCTTTATTTTTTTTATTTTTTATTTTTGTCCATTCCAGGACCTACTTCTGCAATATTTCTGAAACATGCTGATAACACACATGTTTCATGATATGGGAGTCTTTAATTCTGGCTCTATCTCCGTATAGTGTTTTCTAACACATTATCAAGTAACACAACACTGCCCATTTTAAAGGTTTCTCTGTTCAAACACGCTTGAATCGAATCCGTAGCTTATTATCAAGCCCTTGTGTTGGTGAGACAGGTATGTTAGCGAAGAGAAACACTTAAAACTGGCAGAGCTGTAAATTAGCAGAATAAGAGTTAAGAAACCTCGTTTTAATACTCTAAGATTCTGTACTTACCAGACCAAACCAGCAGAGGGCAGCCAGCTGTTGTATATAGTGTGTTTTGCTGTCTCAGGATTCAGTGTTGTCTCAGGTTTTTGATTTTTTCTTTTCATCTGTCTTCAAATGGATGTATGGATTCTTTAATGTATTTTGATGTTGCTGTTAAAGTGTGAAATGGCTGTCACCTATTTGCTTGTTCAGGGATTTGAAAATTCACCAGCTCAGGTGTGACAGTGAAATTTGAGTCAGGGCAAGTGTGACAGCCATTGTAGAAAATTCTTTCAGTGCTGAAATATTTATTACCCATGATCCATTTAAAACCGATCTATTCCTGTAGTTGTTGCACATAACGTTCATCAAAAAGATGCAAAAACGTTGCAAGAAGCGTAAGAGGTGGTTATGAAGCATGTGTTATGTGAGGAAAATGTTAACAATAATTTTGCACGGTATTACTGGTACTTTTCAAAGAAGTCTTAGAAAACAATGTATTAGTCTGCGTTGGAAAATAATGTATTAGTCTTTATTTTTATTTCATTATTTTTTTTTGTAAGCAGGCTGTGAACAGATTTAATATAATTAAAATACTCTAAAGGTTCTTTTTTTGCAGAATGAAGTGAAATCAAATGATCAAAACCAAAATATATATTTCCACAAATAAACTTGATTGTGATTATCGCTTTGGAGAAGTATTTTTCATGTGTCTTCCCTTTTCTTTTTCAAAAGACGTGTTACAGTCACTCTGAAGCGAGTCACTGAAAATGTATTGAATACATTACAAACTCGGATATGAGGGACACGGACCTCCATAGCATAATACTATTTTCCGAAATACGTCAAGAAAAACAGTATCTTGAAGTGATGTATTCACTTTAAGTAGATCAGCAGTAGCTCACCTTAGCACTAACGAGCTTAGTTTCTTAGGAAAGGGACTAAATAGAAGAGTCATTCATTTTTTATCACACTCTGAGAAATACAGGTAATGACTTAATAAATGTTTCATGCTGAGGTAACTGATAGGGTTTCTAAAATTACCGCTGAGCTGCTTGCTGCGACCATCGAAATATCTGTCCTTACTGTCTTCAACAAGATTGTTAAAGACGGTGTACAACGACTGTTGACAGATCAGCCTCTCTTGGTTCGTTGCATAATGTCAATTTCTCATGCACTAGTTGCTCAACGCACGTTGGATTTGCCGTAAACATTTTCTTGATTTTACATAACTCTCTACGTCAGTGGCTTTCTTTACTACACAAAAGCATACAGGCCATAGTAAATAACCATGGACAATACTTAAACTGAGTCCATGTTAAATGTGTATTAAGGTGACGTATGAAAATAACATTGTCTCACTGACATGCTGAACAAATGTATCTCCTTCATCTGGAATGACCCTGTTGATCTATATCAGTGCAAGTTTGCACATTGAAACCCAAGTCAAAGGAACAGTGTTTTTTCACAGGTTGACGTATAACATGTCAGCTGTGTATCCAGTTTACTTCATAGTTATTTGACACCCAATAAAGACACCTTTATAGCCGAGGTCAGGTGACCAATCGGATTTACAGAGTAGCGGAGACAGACACTCAGATCTGCGTTACAGTTACGTGAGGACTGCAATAGGCGCACCATGACCTTCATAGCAAAGACCTTCTACGATTTGCGTGCGACGACTCTGGAGGGCGAGTCAGTGGATTTCAACGTCTTCCGAGGACGGGTAGTGCTCATTGAAAATGTAGCATCTCTCTGAGGAACCACCACCCGGGACTACAGCCAGCTCAATACATTGCAGAGCAAATACCCACACCGGCTAGTGGTCCTGGGCTTTCCATGTAACCAGTTTGGTTACCAGGTTGGTGCCGTGTATTTAAGGGGGCATTTATAAGTGCTGACTAAATTAACCGCCTCTTTTACCTGTCTGAGAGTGGATTTAAAAAAAAACGTCACATTACGTCAAAAAGAAGCAAAATGGTTTAATTTAAATGAAATAATTTAATTTAAATGGAGCAACCAAGCTGCAGAACAGCTTTCTTTTATTTACACAAACAGATACTGTGCTGCTAGTCGTACTTTGGTGTTCACTGGACCTTGTAATGAACAATGATGCCATGCAATGTGTCTCTTTTTAAGGAAAATTGCACGAACGGAGAAATTCTCAACTCGTTGAAGCATGTGCGTCCAGGGCAAGGCTACGAGCCGTGTTTCACTCTATTTGAAAAGTGTGACGTAAATGGGACCGACACTCATCCTGTCTTTGCCTACCTGAAGGACAAGCTGCCTTATCCTGACGATGATCCATTTTCACTCATACAGGATCCCAAATTCCTCGTCTGGAGCCCCATCAGCCGGACTGATATCTCGTGGAACTTTGAGAAGTTCCTCATTGGACCAGAGGGGGAACCGTTTAAAAGATACAGCAAAAAATGTCAAACTATCGATATTGAACCTGATATCCAGAGGTTGTTGAAACTTACCAAGAACTAGTGAAATGGGCCTTTAACTCCATGTTTCAGTTTATCCAGTCTCAAACCGTTCTGAATGTTAATCTGGTAATATAATGGTGTCCTCCACGTTCCTTAAATTTACTTAATGAAGGTAATATTCCGAAATGTTGTGGATTATTACCCGAAACACTGTAAAAATTTAAGGACTGTGAACGATACCATCAATTCATCTACTGTATTAACACAAATATTGCAATAAAAAAAATAAAATAATAATGGAGTTTTGTCTATGAAAGCACATACTCGAATGTTAGGAAAGTGGGCATGACTGTCTGAATTTAAATAAAAGTGTCTGTAAATAGATACTAAATTAAAAGATTTCCCCCATTATCCAAAGACAAACAAAGCATCCGTTAAAGTTACAAACATGTTCATCTGTTAATTTGTCTATTAAACGCCATCAAACGTCCCATCGCTCACTTTTATTTGTATGCCAATTCATAATCCACCTCTAGGTGGCGGTGTTGCAGCAGTTATACTGGAGAACTCACTTCTATTGCACTGCACAGATAAATTCAAGGAATGCCGAAAATGAAAGGCATCATTCTCATTTGTCATTATGCTCTATTTGTTTATAGCATTAATGCTTTTTGAAGTTTATAGTGAACAAATCTAAATCCACACACCCTCACAGATTCTTGTTAGAAATAAAAATGCAAGGAATCATATCAGGATGAAAACTGGTCGTAACAGATTAATGTTCACTAAGGTTAATTCATATTAATTAATTACCAGCACAAATGACTGAGATATTAACTTGTGGATGATTTGATTCAGGGACCTTTGTTCACTTCTCTCCTGCTATTCTGGAGCAAGCTCTCACATGAGTGGCACTGCCTTATCTCAGCCTGAGGTTTGGATATTATCTCTCTCTCTCTCTCTCTCTGTCTCTCTCTCTCTCTCTCTCTCTCTCCCTCTCTCTCTCTCTCCCTGCTGTGCTGTCCATGGCTCTATCACACACTGACTTGCTAGATTGAATCATTCTGCATCAAAGCCTTGTACTTGCGTGCTACTGAGTGAGAAACAGGGAAGAAGCAGGGCCCTCATCAATTTCTTCCACATCTGGAACACTGTTCTTCCATTTCATTAAGGAATAGCTCAAGGAAACACACACATACACACACACACACACACAGAGAGAGAGTATAATCTTCTCCCCCTTGGTTAATCTTTTCTTGTGTTTTTCTTATCCATTCAGTCTCTCTGTTTCCTCAAATGCCACAAATACTAAGCAGTACACAATGCAGACATAACGTCATAGTAAGTCTTACTTCAGGCTCCATAGTGATTCTAATTCTAGACAACACAGTGATGTCAAACTGAAAAAAAAGACAACTTTTGAACGCTTTGATAGGATCATCTTCAATGTCCTTACCAAGGACACCTTTTAAAGGATCAGAACAATGCAATGTTATTTATGAATGTCTCTCTGATTTGGCATTGCTAAAGTGCATGCTAGGGCAAGTCAATTAAAGTCATCATAAATTGCCTGCAGACAACAGCTGGGTCAACTGAGAACAGGCATTAGTAAGACTTAAGTAAGTCAAAATGCAGCTTTTTTTTCTAACAGATGCTGACAAGGCTGAGGAAAAATAAATAAATAAAACCGAGTCCTTGGAAAGTTTATCAGGAGTGACGTGACCTTAATAACCTGTCGTAACAATGTTGTCATCAACAGCATCACAAACAGTTCACGCCACTTTGTAACGTCTGGTACATCTGATACAGATTCAGTGAATCATAATAAGTATCTCCTTGGTTAGGCACACAAACATCCTACCATAATTCTTTTCAGTTCATTGTTCAGCAAAATGCAACAAGTCTCTACAGGTTTAGAACGAGCTCACATTCCAGTGAGTGGCTCGTTTTGTACGGTGAGCTTTAGCGTTACAGAAAAAATGAACTGTCACCAAACTAGAAATGCAACACGGATGCCTTCTGTGCTGATTTAATAGTTCTACGCTCATTACTGGTAAAGTCAAAAGTTAAAGGTGATTTTTGCAAACATTGGTGTGCACACTGATATCTTCTCGACTTATTACTTAACAGCCACATAGTAGGCCTACGCCAAACAGCACTGAAAGGTGAAGTTTTGGGGTAATTGTGTGACACCCAGAGAAAACCAGCCATAGCATAGTGGTTACCACAGTAACGATTTCACGCGTGTATCCCATTCCATTGTATGCACTCTTCTCGCGAGATCCGTATTAGGGGGAGGATACAGTGGATCGTAGTGATCTCATCGCTTCAGCAACTGCATAGCGCAACGAGGCAAAGCCCTAACTTTGAAGCAAACTTCTAAGTTTCAGACTAGGATGAAATAACAGGTTAAACACCTCTTTGATTTAGCATCAAAGTCGTCGTTGGTGAATTCGCACCCGAATGCTGGTGTAATGTACGTGCGCTGTCCCTCTGAAAGACGAAAGAAGGAAAAACGCTGCTTAGTATTTTGATCATGACATCCAGCGGTTGAGGAGGGACAGAGAAAGGTGAGTAGAGAACACAACGTGTGCGATCCTGCGATACACTATGCAAGGTTGTATGTTTATTACCTTCACATCACATGTCACCTAACATTAGCGAGTCTTTCTTTCTGCCTGCCAGTGGGATGGAGCATCAGCTGTTTCTGACAAATGCTTTTGTGTTAGCGAGTACAATGCGCAATCAGGGGTATGTTCCCAAAAATCTTAGGAACAGAGGGAGGGAACGGCAAGGTTCCTTGTACTACGTTATGCTTACTACTTTTCCCTTCAAATAAGCTTCATCCACCCTCTGTTCGTTAAACTTAACATTTCAGCAGCCAACTGAAGTTGCCTGTGGTCTTTTAGGTTATTTCAGGTGTTCTCAAATTAGCGACTTAGGTTAGCTGCAATCCATAAATGGTGGGGTCGACACCATCCTTTGTCTAACACCATGACATATAATTAAACAACGTGTTGTGCTGGAATCTGCGTTTGAATCCTGTTTTGAAATGGATTGCACGTGGGTCTCGTACAGGGGCATGTGGATGCACATTGAGGGGTAAACTGAATCTGACTGTCATCAGTCATTTGATTTGAAACATAGAGATTGACAGGTAAACAGTGACCACCAGATGGGTGGTACATAGAACGTTTGACACGTAAATGATGTTTGTAGCCGTTGAATTGAGTTGTACATGTCTGTGGAGTCGTCCGTATGGTTGGTTGTTTCTCAGAAAGCATCAGAGCTGATTATTTTTCTTCTTCTTCTTCTTTTTGATTTCTTTTGTTACTTAAACATAAGATTGCGTGACATATAAATCCAGGTGTGTCAAAAGCAACTGTCAGACTTATCAACAAACAATTTCACTGTGGCCTGTAGTTAGTAATTTTAAACCACATGGACATCATATGCATAGTGTTTGATACAAATGTTTCGCAAATGCAGGCTTGTGTAAGATGTCTCATGTGGGCTTGTTAGCCATGGGAAATTTCAAATGACTGTTTTATGTTTTTTTGGCTTAACTAACCAGACCTTCAAATCTGTTTAACACCAAAGTAACCAGAAATGCCATAATAACAGGTATCACAGTTGCAGTTATGTTGCTAGCTATTGTTTGGCTCTCATCTTTTGATGTTTTCATCACAAGCTGAATATATAGCATGTCCCTATGGTTTTTTTTTAAAGGGGAGGGGGGGCAGGGTGGATTAGTACTAAATACAGCTCCCAAGTATGTTAAACATATTATTATAAGACCCATGGTATACCGATGTCAAAACAAAACCAAACGGGGAACAAAACAGAACAATCATTGCTTTTGCTGAATACTCTCAAAACACCCCCCCCGGTTAAAAAGACGTGCCCGTGAACGGCGGGGCTTATCTCGACGGCGCGGTGATGAATAAGCAGAAAGATTTTTTGTATACTAGGTGAAGAGCATGACTTGCATTTGGCGAACTGCACATTTGGGGCGTAAATGACAGCAGTCCAAGCACGTCTCTCTCAGCCACCTGAGCAGAATGCTGATGTCTGCTGCTTGTCAGGGGTGGTGGAAAGAAGCTCAAAGTTAAGGAGTATGGCTAGAGCTGATCCTGCTTAATGCCACACTATAGGAACAGACACCAGTGAGAAACAGCCTCTGGGTCATACCTGGAGAATTGAACACTTCTTGTCCACGGCCTTTCCCATGTCCTCTCTTGCTTGAAAAGAGGGGGTAGATACAACGATTTGGCCGATCTCACGGGGTTTAACAAGTTCTGTTTAAATTTGAGGTGGAAGGGTTGCTTCTGAATTGTTATCAAAGAAACGTTTTGAGAACAGACAGGATTCTGTTTCAAGACGGTATAATCGTTACTGAACGGATGGCCTGTCATGCTGTAGTTGTTTTGTGTTTTTTTTTCCCCCCCTGAAGTTATAGTTATAATTTGCAAAATAATATGCTTCTGGTAAAGTTGAACTTTTGAACTGGCTTTTCTTCAAAGGAACGACTGAATGACCGACCTCTTAGCCTCTAAAGCACAATAAACCACAATCTTGGCATTTGCAATGTTTTGGAAAAGACAGGTCAAAGTGAAACAGTCAGTGCAGATGTAAGGGGCCAAGCTGGAATTGATTTGCAAGCCTCCATGCTATTTTTGTGATCTGGAATACAACCATTGTGTTGGCACGGGCTGATTAAACTGACTGTGTCCTTTTAATTGTCTCTGTGATCTTGTTTCCTGCTGGAATGCTCGGCTCTTTGTGCGTGTGGACCCGCTGGGGACACAGTAGCCAATGAGATGGCCGATAGAGACAGAGAGAGCGAGAGAGAGAGCACCATGATCTCAATGGGAGGATGATGTCATCTCTTTTCAGCGTGCTGTCTGTGAGGAAATGCAGATTGAACAATGAAAAGTGCCCCCTCCATCACGTTCGAGGGTTTGGTTTTTGTTTTTTTTTTTCGATCCACAAAATGCTTTGTAATGGTTTACTGAGTCCGGGCTTGTTAATGATTTGTTCGAAGAGGACGCTTGATATAGTCAGTTCTTCATTGCCGCTAAGTGTCGTCCCCATCAACTTGTCCCTCAAGTTATTCAGAGGTGAGTTAATTAGGTTACACATGGTTCTTTCTTTATTGATTTTTGAAGAGTGTTACACTCAGTGGTCATGTGCCTTACAAAAAGCAGTATGTGTGTAGTAGTTAATTCTCTGAGACCTGGATGACCTGCTGCTCCAGTTAATTAACTCCCATGAAACCCCAGACATAGTGAAAGGGGGGGGGGGATAGGGAGGGGGGTTTGGGAGGTATTGGGGAAGTGTTAAAATGTCATGTGGGCATAGCAATGAATGCATGTTGGATCCTCCTCACATTTAGTGTCTCTTTGACACATTTTAATGGGAACTTAAGCTTACTGAAGGTGATGTGAATCGGAGTAAAAAACTAGAAGGAAATTTCATGGTTAGGTTTTATTTAATCATAAATGATATACGTATATATCCTTTGACTTCGACCCACGGCTTTGACATGAGATGATGACCTGAATCCAGAGGACATGGAACAGATGTCTTAACTAGACACGCCAATGAGCCCAGACAGGATGGATTTCCAGTTCTTCCTCTGTCCCAAGTCCCAAAGCACATATCAAAATAAGGAACATTTGGCAAACTCCATGCTAAAACTAACAGCTTAGTTAGAAGAGAAACCAGCAGACCCTGACGATGAGTGACGGGCTTCCAGAGCGTTCTCCCTGGACAGTGTTGTTGTGATTCACCTGAATCTGTCTTGACTTGCCTGTTCCTTGTTTTCATTTGTCTTGCTATCCACCCCCCCCCCCCCCTCCACCCCCCATCTCATTCTCAAACAGCGGAGATGACTCAAGATTGCTATTCTCCTTATCATGTTACAAAACAAAGCAGACACTCCTCTCGGGTGTTAGCATTGTGTCTGCTGGACAGATATCACACCCTTACATCTGACCACATGTTGTGTTCTAAAACCGTAACATAAATAAACTCCGCATTAGATTCTCTTGTTTAATAAAATCTTTGGAAACAGGGGGTGTTTGGGTTGCTTATGATCAGTTCTTCTTAGTGAAATCAGGACAAGTTTTAGCTCATGTTCCCAATAATATTCTCACGATATTCCCCTCATAGTTCCACATGTTAGTCACGCAGGAAATACCAGGATACCACGGTTATTATTCTGCCAAAAAAGAAACCCTTTCACAATAGGATTTTTTTTTTCTAAACTGAGCGGGATTCACTTTTACTTTTCCGTTATTTCCTGAAGGCTCTCGGAGCATGACGGTGTTTTCCCATTCCGACACAAAGATTCCACTTCTCCTCTGTAAGTTTTGGCACTTCATAAATTACCGGCGTGTGAATTCCTGCGCTTCTCTCGTCATGGTTGGCCATGAGGAAGAGAGCCTGCATTGGCTGCAGTCGCATTCGTGACCTGGCCTTGAAATAACGTATGTTCTGTTACAAAAAAAGAAAGTGAGAAACGAAGAAAATTTGAAAGGAATTTTCCGTTGTTTGTGTTACTGGACAATTGGAAACATCGGAGGAGGCTTCGAATACAGAGCGCTTCCCTTGTTAGAGCCATAGTTTTCTGGCATTGAAACCGGCGGCTTGTTTACATGGAGTCAAATCAAAGGCTGACCATTGCCCGACTTAGCGTGAAGTCCTGCACAACTGTAATCATCTCTTGTCTCTGTCTCTTGTCATCTAGTATCTGACATCTTAGCAGGTGCTAATGAGATTTTGTCGAAAGCTGTGCTAATTGCTTGGCATTCCCGTGAGATCATAGAGGAGCTAACAAAACAGCTGCACCTGCTCCGTGTGTCCTTCCGTGCCCCTGTTTCACTCAGTTTGGTCGTAAACAACAAATTCAGCTTTGTAATTATGAACGCTTATGATGACATACATCGATAGTTCTTTCCTGAGCCAGCGGTCCTTCCGTAAACTGAGGTTTGACATTCATTCAGTCCCGGAGCTTTTTGGCAGAGTGGCTCGTTGCTGTTTGTTTGGAAATGTTTGTGCTGTCCTCTTTCTTGCTCTGAAACCGCTAATGATGAAGTCCTTGCTGCTGTAGCTTTTTGGAACTTTGTCAGGCAACTCAATAGCATCTTTGTTCTGCTATGGAATTCAGGAGGTGTTAATTGCTCTCCATTCAACCAGGAGAATATGCAGCAACTGTTAAGAATTTTCATTTGGAGTGTGTGTCTATTTATGTGTCTGTTTGTGTTTGTGTGTGTGTGTGTGTCCATTACAAGCAATGATTGAAACCCACTTGACTTACATTAGTTTTGAAAAGGGCATTAGGAAAATCTCTTCTATAATCCAAGTTAAGACAGATTCAAGAGGAAATAAGCTCCAAACTGAACATGGGTTTAGCAGCAGCTGAAGAGCCGCGAGTATAACGCCAACGCAAGAAAGAAATAATGGATTCAGCAAACGGCCCTGTAGTTTTGAACTCGGTTGTGCACCACGGCAGAAATTCATAGAAACCGCTGAGCCAAGAGCCAGCTTGGTATATGGACCATATAATCCAGGTTCCTAAAAAAAACACACGTGGTCAGAGCATAAGAATTTGACCGTCACGATTTAGTCTCAGTCCGATTTAGTCATATTCGTTTAGTGGAAGGACACGATGCAATTTCAAACAAATGTTCACAGGTGATTTAGCTTTGGTTAGATAACATGGAAAAAAAATTCTGCATGAAGTGTAGGCTACTTCTTGCTCTGAGGGTGTCATGCAAAAAAAAAAGACCAAAAAAAAAAAAAAAATTAATGACTATCAGTGACATTAAGCATGAATCGACAGAGTTATTAGGCGTGAGAACTGATTGTGATATTCTGGTTCTGTGTGTGTATAGAGCAGGTTTTGTGGTGAGAAAACAGCAGTGGTATAGTGGTAAGGGAACTGGCTCAAGAACCAGAGGATTATGGGTCCAAATCCAAAGCATGACGGCTCATTGCTAACTTGTCTTTGTGCTAGAGACTTAACCCCCTAGCTACACTGGCCAGGAGTCTAATCTTTGAACTTCGTAGGAGACTTTAAAAAAAAGAGGTTTTTTTTGTCTTTCTCACAGACTCTGTGACTAACATTGATTTGCCTGGGGTTCCAGCTAAGGATTTGTTCAATAACTTGTGACTTTTTGCTTGCTCTAGTCATTACTGTGTATTAAGCTGATAAACAAGTGACTTAGGACATTTTGAGTTCTGTCATTCTTCAGGCCTTCCCTTTTTCGGCTGTTCACGTAAATTGTTTCATTGTTTTTGGCACAGTTCTCTGATACTCGGCGGTGTCATTCTGATCAAGCACGCTGATTCCTCCGTGGTCACGTCTCTTTACCTCATCCTACTTTGTCCTGATATTTTTAAATCATGGTTCTTTTCCTCTGTCTTGGTGTCTGAATGTTTGGGGGGGGGGGAAACAGCAGCACACGTAACACAACAAAGCCAGGGGGTTGTTGCAGCAAATATCAGAGCTGACGTGAACTTTACTGGAATTGCTGACAATGAGCAGCTTGTTTCATGACTAAGGGCAAAAAAAAAAACCCTTTCCATTCCAAGCGTGTCTCCGATGTTCTAAGTTATACAAGTCTGTCGCGTTCCTCTCAGGTATGAGTTTATTGCCTGTTTCTACACAAACGTGCCCCTCATAACTCAAATACAGACCTAAAAACCCTAGCTCGATATAATCTATCAGCATCGGCAAACGATCAGCTTATATAATCTACAGGGTTTTTTTTGTTTGTTTGTTTGTTTGTTTTTGTTTGTTTGTTTTTTGGAAGCACTTATTGGCCTCCAACATTCGTGGTGTATATTTCGGTGTTCATGACGTTTAGCGTTTGACCTCAGCTCTGTTAGTGTCCCGTTGCCGTGGCTACGGGGCTGAATGACATATTGCATGTCGCACTGATTTGTTGTGTTGACGTTGCCCCACAGAGCAGAATTTGACAGGACACTGTCACTTGACCTTTTGGCACCACACCCATTTCCCTCTCAGACTCCTCCCTCTTTTAACTCAGGGCCTCTCGCATCGTATTTCAGGATTATGTCATATTTATGAATCGAATTATACAGTCAAAGGGACACCATTTGTAGCTGCTGCTCCTCCTAAAACTTTTGATATAAATCGTAAGCGTTTTAGAACGGTCTAGTAACTACTGGGTAAGTACTTACTGATTTAGAGGTTTTGCTTGACTGTTTCCAAGTGTTGTAATATGCACTTACATGAGTCACAGTGAACTTTGGGTCAGTGCGCAGTTATTGTGCTGATAATAGTAGCCTAAATGCAGGACTAGTTCAATTTCTTGGATGGTTCTGATTGTGTCCTTTTGTCCTTAACCCTGTTTTAGGCCCTAAAGGTAGATTTAAAGTGGTGTTTTGGCCCAGGTCCATCACAGGCTAGCACTGAATAGCTGCCCAAATCACTGCATACAGGCCAGAGGGCTGAGTGAGCGTGCTGGACCCGCCCTTCTCTGAATCACTGTTTTCCCGACCTTCCTGCCCAGGGGTCAACTTATCTTCAGTATTCATGTGCTCATGTTCGTCAAAGCAAAACAAACAAATCTTGAGTTCCACCTGTCAGTGGGGGGAAAATGGTGTGTTTTTCTCTTTTCACTCACAAAGAGAAACTAATCGCATTGTTACCAAAACTCTGTGTGTGTGTGTCTGTGTGTCTGTGTGTGTGTGTGTGTGCGCGCACACGGGAACATGTAAAACAACATATGAGTTTTGTATTTGAAGAAAAAACACATGTGCTGTTATCTTCAGGAGCTCAGTTATACTTGGCCTTTTTCTTGATTGAACATTTTTTGTCAAACAAGGAGGAACTAAATTCAGTTGAACAGCATGGCTTTGTTCTCTGCCGCCTGTGAATTACTGTCATTTTGAGGAGATTTGATAGCAGCTTTTGGGGGAAGGCTGGTGTTTGGCCTGCCAGCAGGGTTTTGCATCTGAAAAGCCAGGAATTATATGGTCCATGCACACCCTTACACGCTCTCTCACTGTTCCTCTCTGTCTGTCTCTCTCTCTCTCTCTCTCTCTCTTTCACAAACACACTCTCACACACACACACACACACACACACAAAGTGTATTCTTTCTCACAGTCATTCACTTAATTATACTGCTCTGCTATGACTTCTATTTCCAGCTGCCTTTCACAATGTTTTACTGTGGGATGCCATATCTCGTCCATAAGAGTGCCAAAAAAAAAAAGAAAAACCCCAAACAAACAATAGAGTATCAATTAAACTCTCTAATACAGTGTGGATTAAGCTACAGACCAGCCAGTAGCCACATATTGTACCAAAGGGTTAGGCCAACAGGGCTGGAACTGGACGACGTTCGAGGTTTGGCCGAGAATTATCGCGTTTCTCTCAGCGGAGATGAGGACTTTCCCTCTTTAGACCGTGGTGACCAGCGCTTGACAACCATTGCCTTTTCACTGCCTTTCACACACACGCACACACACACACACTGTTTTCAGTTGTCTTTACTGCTTTTGAAAGGGCAGGAAAAAAAAAAAAAAGAATGACACGAGAACTTTGCGGTCAGGGCTTCGCTTTTCACTCAGCTTGTGACTTATTTGTGGGAAGTTTCTGGTAAAGGACATGTAATAAAATGTGCCAGGGAAATAAATAGGCTCATTTTCTCAGCCCTCCGAGCTCTTAAAGTTTGTTAATTTTTCATTCGGCTTCGCTCCGGACCTGGAATGCCTCGACCGTGAAGAGTTATGTCGGCGTTGTGCTTTAAGTATGTGCGTGGAATTCGGAATGAGGAAAACCATAACTTTGGGGAGAGTGACTCCTGTTTCTAATGACATCTCAGAGAGAGAGAGAGAGAGAGAGTTTGTAGAACAAAGGGGGAGGGAGTGAGAGAATTTGTAGAACAAAAAGAGAGAGAGAGAGAGAGAGAGAAAGAGTTTGTAGAAAAGGAGAGAGAAAAAGAGAGAGAGCAAGCGAGAGGGAACCAGAGGCAGAGTTTATAGAAAAAGGGAGATAGAGTGTATGTTGATAAAAAAAAAAAGAGGGAGAGAAAAATAGAGAGAAAATGTGTTTTGAAAGAGGAAGGGAGGATGAGAGAGAGAGAGAGAGAGAGAGAGAGATCAGGGGAAGGGTAGGAGTCAATCTCATTAATAGGCTTACACTGCTGAGGCTACTCTCATTGTCAGTACATGGGCCTGGGTTCACTGTGGAGGTGCCTCTGGTCTCTGGAATTTCAAAGCCATGTCTCTCACAGTCAGAGACTCAGAGTTTTCATCTCGCTCTCTCTCTCTCTCTCTCTCTCTCTCTCTCTCTCTCTCTCTTGCTCTCTCTCTCTCTCTCGCTCTCTCTCTCTCTCTCTCTCTCCTGCTCTCTCTCTCTCTCTCTCTCTCCTGCTCTCTCTCTTCTCTCGCTCTCTCTCTCCTGCTCTCTCTCTTCTCTCGCTCTCTCTCTCCTGCTCTCTCTCTTCTCTCACTCTCTCTCTCCTGCTCTCTCTCTCTCTCTCTCTCCTGCTCTCTCTCTTCTCTCGCTCTCTCTCTCCTGCTCTCTCTCTCTTCTCTCTCTCTCTCTCTCCTGCTCTCTCTCTTCTCTCGCTCTCTCTCTCCTGCTCTCTCTCTCTTCTCTCTCTCTCTCTCTCCTGCTCTCTCTCTCTTCTCTCTCTCTCTCTCTCCTGCTCTCTCTCTTCTCTCTCTCTCCTGCTCTCTCTCTCTTCTCTCTCTCTCTCTCCCTCTCCTCTCTGTAGTACTGCTGGAAGTGTATATCAGTGAAGTGTGAAAACTTGGTGCCTGAGTGTTTCCTGCGGTGCACATTCTGAGGTTGCCCCAGTTTTTTTTTCCAGATGTCTTTTGGAGATGCAGCAGTTTCTATCTTTGTAGGTAAAATAAATCTCAACATTAGAGGAGACTCTCTGGCACTCGTGCTTCGACTTTCCCGCATCGTGAACATATTTGACATATTTGGTTAAAACCAAATATTGACTTTCTTGACTTGTAATATGGACCATTACTGTCAGATGCCATGGTTTAGATTCCACACCTGATAAAGCTGATCGCTGCTGAATTGATCTTTCCAGGCTAAATATGCATGACCTGCTTGTGTGTGTGTGTGTGTGTGTGTCTAGTGCACTGCTGCATCACTCTCAGTGTATCTAAGTAATTTAAAGCACTCACTGGCTGTATTGGAATAGTGAGGGTAGAGTAAGGTAAAGTACTGCCTGGAGCTGACTCAGTTTGTATGCTCTACACACACATACACACACACACACACACACACACACAAATTCACAAACATATATGTGTCCACACAGATGTTCGCATGCGCGCACATATATGCACACACACACACACACACACACACACACACACACACACACACATAAAATATGAAATGAAATTGCACAATGATACGTTTTTTTTTTTTTCACTCCGAATTGGAGTTAGAGTCTGTTGAATCACTACTGAAGTCTGTATTATTTTTATGACCTTTGTCTTGCAACAGAGTTGTTCGCAAAACAAGTTGACAGAGTGCAGGACTTTAGACACACTCCATCCTCCAGAGCAAACCTGAGGTGACAGTGACAAGGCAAAAAAAAAAATCCCTTCAGCTGAGACATGAAGTAAACTTAAAGGGAACTACGACTCAGGAGGGGCTACCCATCCTCCTCTGATTGGCAGAGGAGATAGTTAAGAGTATAGGGAGTGCAAGGTTAGAGTTGTTAGTCACTTGTAGGGAGCAATGAATCAGCTCCAAAAATAAAAAAGGAGAAATGAGAGACATCATTAGACATTGTTTGTGTGAATGCTGAGACAACGAAGGCTAGAATTCATCAAAGATATTTGCAGCTGGAGTTGAGTCAGGGAATGAGCGGGAGATGAGAGGCAAGTTGTCGTGACTTTAGAAGTATGTTAGCCATCAGTGGACGGTATGCGCGTCACTGTCTAGGCGGCTAAATGGACACGCTAATGAGATGACGTCCTGGGGAACTGGGGTTAATTGATTTTAATGATATAAAAGACCACAGCTGCCTTACGGTAAGGGGTTAACAGAGAAACGGTCCGTGCGTGGAAGATGCCCAGAGACATTTTATATTGGGACTCCCCAATGACTATATTTGCATTGTAACTGTGTTAACCTACATTCAAACCGCTGAAAATGTGCGTCTACATTGCTACAACCTTATTACATAACATGATTTTATACGCCGCCTGCCCCCCCCCCCCCCAAAAAAAAGACGCACACTCTAATATTTCCTTGGACCACATTCAGCTTTGATTATGACGCGCCTTCGCTGTGGCGTTGTTTCCACAACCTCATGTGATGTCATCACATTTATTTCCGTCCAGAGTTGCATACATTTTTGGCCGAGATCTTGTTGTACGACGGGAGAGTCGAACCGCTCCGTAAAGTCTTCTCCAGCGCATCCCAAAAGACTTTCAACGAGGTTAAGGTCAGGACTCTGTGGTGGCCAATTCATGTGTGAAAATGATTCGTCATGCTCCCTGACACATTTTGGGGCAGCCGTGGTCTAGAGGTTAGAGAACCGGGCTCGTGACCGAGGGTTGCCGGTTCAGTCCCCAGGACTGACATTCACGGCTGTGTGCCCTTGGGCAAGGCACTTAACCCAAATGCCCCTCGGGAATGCTGAGCACCGTTCCTGCGCCTGGTGTGTGTTCACTACCGGTGTGTTGGATGGCTGTTCACGGTATGTGTGTGTGATCACAGAGATTTATATTTACATTAAGCCTGATGAATTTTGGCATTGTCGTCCTGGAATATACCCGTGCCATCGGAAAAAAGATCCATTGATGGGATAACCTGGTCATTCAGTACATCCAAGTACTCGGCTGACTTCATTTTATAGCCACATAACGTCGCTGAGCCTAGACCTGACTGACTGAAGCAACCCCAGATCATAACACTGCCTCCAGAGGCTCCAACCCCAGATCATAACACTGACCTCCAGAGACTCCAACCCCAGATCACAACACTGCCTCCACAGTCAACCCCAGATCATAACACTGCCTCCAGAGGCTCCAACCCCAGATCATAACACTGCCTCCAGAGGCTCCAACCCCAGATCATAACACTGCCTCCAGAGACTCCAACCCCAGATCATAACACTGCCTCCAGAGGCTCCAACCCCAGATCACAACACCGCCTCCAGAGACTCCAACCCCAGATCATAACACTGACCTCCAGAGACTCCAACCCCAGATCATAACACTGCCTCCAGAGGCTCCAACCCCAGATCATAACACTGCCTCCAGAGGCTCCAACCCCAGATCATAACACTGCCTCCAGAGTCAACCCCAGATCATAACACTGCCTCCAGAGGCTCCAACCCCAGATCATAACACTGACCTCCAGAGACTCCAACCCCAGATCATAACACTGCCTCCAGAGTCAACCCCAGATCATAACACTGACCTCCAGAGACTCCAACCCCAGATCGTAACACTGCCTCCAGAGTCAACCCCAGATCATAACACTGCCTCCAGAGACTCCAACCCCAGATCATAACACTGCCTCCAGAGTCAACCCCAGATCACAACACTGCCTCCAGAGGCTCCAACCCCAGATCATAACACTGACCTCCAGAGACTCCAACCCCAGATCATAACACTGCCTCCAGAGTCAACCCCAGATCATAACACTGACCTCCAGAGACTCCAACCCCAGATCACAACACTGCCTCCAGAGTCAACCCCAGATCATAACACTGCCTCCAGAGGCTCCAACCCCAGATCATAACACTGCCTCCAGAGGCTCCAACCCCAGATCATAACACTGCCTCCAGAGACTCCAACCCCAGATCATAACACTGCCTCCAGAGGCTCCAACCCCAGATCATAACACTGACCTCCAGAGACTCCAACCCCAGATCACAACACTGCCTCCAGAGTCAACCCCAGATCATAACACTGCCTCCAGAGTCAACCCCAGATCATAACACTGCCTCCAGAGTCAACCCCAGATCATAACACTGCCTCCAGAGGCTCCAAATCCAAACGCCGACTTTTTTGGCCAGGCAGTGTATATATACATATATGTGTGTGTGTAAATGCAATATGTAAAATGTTGGCTACAGTATTACAGATTGTAGGCTTGTAATATTTCGTAACATGTACCGTGTACCCTGGAGCTAATGCACACCATTATTATGTACATTTAATATGAAGTTCGGGGGGTGAGTGTTTTATCAGTCATCACCATAGTTAATAACATTGCTCTGGTCTACCATACAACATCCGTAGTTTTAATGCATCCAAAACAGCATACACCCAAACCACCTAAACCAAGACTGTCGCCGTTCCCGTGGCTCATATAAAATTTCCAGTGCAGTGTTTTAAGAAGTCATGGGCTGTTACGTAACACACCTCGCTGACAAAAACAAATCAAACACAAAAGCAAGCACGACAACAGGGCCCAAAAATCTGACGAGTCAGGTTGCTCCATGAACGGAAATCCAACAAGGGCCGTTGAGAGAGAGAGAGAGAGAGAGAGCTTTTCCTTTTGGCTCAGTGCCAGCCGTCCTCTGTGTTTAAGGTGCCTGGTTAAGCTTCTGACTGTCAGTTATTTTAGTGGCTGTGTTCACTGACCTCTGCTCCACATCTGCTTTTGGAGGTCGACGCAGAGAACGGAGAGAAACAGAGAAATGTGTCCGGGACACGCCATGGCGGTATTTTTACACACAATGATGCCTTTTCTCCATTTTGTCATAGCTTTTTTTCCCCCCTGACAAAACACACAGACACACACACACACACACACACACACATAAATGCACACACTTTTAATAGAAGTATACAGAACAGAGATGAAGTCTTGGTTAAGGGGCCCAGTGGCTATGATCTTGCGCTGCTCTCTCTCACAGTTATCTAGTGAAGTGAACCGTGTTATTCCAAGGAATTAGACCGGTGACCCTCTGGAGGAGTGCTGGAACGGAACGCCCGCCTGCCTGCCTGCTGTCTCATGAGCTTACCTCCCTCTACATTCACTCAGATGTTTTAGAATTGATTGCTTCTTTAGTGTCATCCGAAACAACAACAACAAGTTTTTTTTTTTTGGTTGATGTTGCTGCTTGTCGTCTTATAACCACCCACACATTCTCCAGATGAGAAATTGAGCCTGGAATCCAACACTTAGATTGTGAAAAGGGTTTGTTTTTCGTTACGCACCCTGACAAGTACATTGGTTGAGCAGTCTTTACCTTGTAACATTTGTGTGTGTGTGTGTGTGTTTGGAGATTGTCTGGGCCTGTAGACCCCACCCATCTCTGACGCCTAGCTTACACTTCCGTGGTCTCTGAAATTCCAGCCCTGTCACCATGGTTTTTCGCTGGTATCGTTTGCTTGCCAGGGGGCGCGTATCTTTTCATCGTCAGGCGTCAAATTCTCGATGTCCTCACAGACGGACAGGTTTGGGCCTGGCCCTCACTCAGATAGCAGGCCTATCACATAGGAAGTCTGATGGGAAATGACTTCAGATTTTGCAACTGCATCAGGTCTGTCTCCAGCGTTGCAATGTGTAGCCGTGCGTTCAAAACAAAACAGTGCTTCAAAAGAGATTGATTCCACAGTAAGTGGCCCAGAAAAAATGAAAAAAAGAAACGAAATGACTTTGTATCAGGTTTCTCTAATCTGTGTCTTTACATATTATGCCAGTGTAGAGATACTTGGGAATAAGAATGTTGTTATTTTAACACCAAATATTTGTCATGGGAAACTGGTAATTACTCAGGTTGAAAAATAGACAAGATTCAATACAGTAATTCAGGCCCAAGCTCAGTGGTATTTGCCATGACCTACTGGAGTTGTTTTTCTTTTTCCTTTCTCTCAAAGAAATAAGAAAATAATTCATTAGGGATAACTAATATAACACCACACTCAAAAATAACTATTTATTTTATATATTTTAGATATTTATTTGTTTCATTTTATGAAGAACACAAGAACACAAGTCATAAGTCATATCTCCATTCCTGAGTGTTTGTGGGCTGGCTGGTATTCTAAACAAATGTTAATGAGCACAGAGTTTCACTACACTGTGAACTGTATACTTTGTAATAGACCCCCACAGTGTGTGTGTGTGTTGTACTCAGTGTTTATTGAAAGCTGTACTCTGCTGTAGACTGATGTCTGCTTGTGGAAGGAGATGCCTGTGCGAGTGGTGCCAGGGAAACTTCCGGAAAACGAACGGGCAGGATGGAGATCAATAATTGATCTGAACGGAGAGTGTCCGGTGGAGTTCGCCGCGTTGCGTTATTTGTGCTGTGCAGACCGCTGGACGTAGGGCCGATTCATGAGCGTGAGTCAGTGCGCATTCAACCCGTCATACAGATCATTGTTGTATTGAAAATTGTTCTAGGACATTACAGATATCAGGGGTCAGGCGAGGGCTCACGTGTTTGTTTTCTTTTTTAAATATTGATCTTTATTATGCAATACGAGCTGCATGTTCCGCGTGATTGCCTGTTCACAGAGATTACGGTGTCCGCGGAGCCTGTTTCACTGCCTGACTCTGGAATGAATACATGCTGTACTGTGCTATTGCTTCACCTATCTGCCCCATCAGAATCCATGCTGTTGTGTGTGCGTGTGTGTGTGTGTCTCTCTCTCTCTGCTCTCGTATTAGTTCAATTCCACATGCTTGAACTCCCCCCTCCTCTCCAATGTTTTTCTTTTCAGTTTTCTCTGTCTCTGTCTCTCTCTTTTGTCTCTCTCTGTCTCTCTCTCCCTCTCTCTCCCCCTCTCCAGCTCTCACAGATTCATTAAGGTTCACTAGCCACTCTGTACATGTGCATGATGAGTGTGTAATGAAAGAGCTCTCTGTGTTTAGGAGGCCCACTTTCAGGCACAGACACAGGAAACAGTGTGCTAGCTGACCACCGTGTTTTTGTTTTTTTTCCCCTTCTTTTTCAGACAGGGACAGAGATGCACTGACTCTCACTGACTGTTATGAGAACCATGGCGTTAAGCCAACCCCCTGTGCCTAGCACAGAGAGACGAGAGCAATTACAACTTGTTAAGCAGGCCAGTGCCATTGTTAGTGCCTTAGGAACACTGCTCAGGAGAACAGAGGGGCTCAGAAAGTGGTCGATCACAAAAGCCCGGAGAGAGCCTCCGGAGTATCGCGGTTACGTGTCGTTGGAATGTTGGGTTTTGTTCGTTTTTTTCATATTCGTTTCTTCCCGAGTTGTGACAGATGCTTTTATTGGTTCTTTGTAGTGAGAAACGAAACATGCCTGTAGGCTGTGTGTATTGGAAAACGTGTCAACACATATTCTAGGATATTCTCACCGTAAGTGGAAATGAACGCGCTACGAACGTCTCGTCGGGTCGTTTGTCAGACTTCTGCATCTTAGCGCATTTCCCGTAACGCAGAGTAAGCAGTGAGGCGGTTCCCTCACCCTACGGCTCTCCTGAGATTCCTCTCTGTTCCATTGTCAGGGGAAAAGCCATTGTGATGTCGGTTGCCTGGCGACCAGGTACACGCCTCCCTCATTATGTGTCTGACAACACCTGGGACCTCACGACTGATTGTCACAACAAACAAGGAGCTTCTGTTTCCCTCACGGGGGTTTCTGTGACATCACCCCTCAGGTGCCAATGTGGCCTCGTAAGCGTGATGATCGATTATTCCGCCCGTCGCCCGGGCTGATGGGAATTCGGCCACCCAGTGTGGCCCGGCTCGTACCTCCCGTGGGAAAGGTGCTCTTTTTGACCTTCCGTTTAGCAGCTGATCGGACGTGGGCAAGGGCAGGACGGGAGGCAGGATTAGTCAAAAATCACGACACACGCTTCCCGATATTGCTCTCTGAAAAAACGCGGCTTCCTCTTCTGTCTCCTCTTTTTTTCAAGTTACAGAGCAAAGCCTTCTGTGAGTCACAGAGTTGAGTCCAAAACAAGTGGGTCACAGGGGTGGCTGGTGGTGTAGGATCTCTGTCATCTTGTTTAGTTAATATTTGATCTCAGTATTGCCGTCTTGCTTTCATTCTCGCGAGCGTAGAGATTCCTCCCTGGTTAAGCTTATTAGCATGGTTTAGGGGGTCCTGTGTCATCTGGGAGATGACCTAGCGTGCCTTGTTTTTCTTTCAGCTGTATTACGCAATCTCCAGGCGCTCAGAAGTTTGCAGGGTACATGGAGTTACTGACAGTTCATAGGTAATTCAGTGCTTTGCAACTGAAGAGGTATGTGTGAGTATTTTCCAGGACCTTGCAGAAATATGCATGCGTTCGTGCGTGTGTGCTTGTGTGCGTGCGTGTGTGGTCTCCAGCAATTAATTCTTATGTAAGGGGTGTGTATTGGCTCTCACAGAAGTGTGTCTAGCGTTTTGTTTTTTGTTTTGTTTTTTTTCCCTCCTGCATGCCATACTCAGCCTGCTGTTAATCTGACATGTCCACAAACCCAACCTACTTCCAGCCAGGCCTTTCCGAAAGTCTGTCAGCAACCAGATTTATGTGCTGTTTCAGCTCTGATGCTGCACTGGGCCCTGCTGCTGCTCGCTCTGTGGGAGAGGACCAAAGCCTTCTGATTGGGAATAGCGAAATCAGGGCATGGGGTTGGTTTTTAAAACATCGTGGCCCAGCGCCCAGCTCACTGGACACAAAGGATTGTGACTGCCGCTGTTTGCTGCACTGGGAATTTCGTGTTGGGCGGCTCATTGTGTGTCTTGTCTTATCAGAGTCACACACGGAGTTGCAGCATTTGTCATTTTTTTTTTCCTTTTTTTTTTCTTTCTTTTTCTTAAGCTATGAAGGGAAAAAGTGGGGAAAGAAGAATAAGGAAATGACCGGAGTTAAATCATAAAATAAAAAAAAAATGCTTAGCTTTATTGTATTACTTACGTATGACTGCAACATCAAAGGAAGGTGCAAACAAAGGAGCAAATGAACAGAATTGTTTTTCACCATGTAGGCTATTTAGTGTCTGCAATACCTGTGTAAGTACCTCAGGGTTAGGCATGTGACGTGACAGTGTACATACATACATACACATCTGTGTGTGTATATGTATATATAAACACACACACACATCTCTCTCTCTCTCTCTCTCTATATATATATATGTATATATATATATGTGTATATATATATATATGTGTGTGTGTGTGTGTGTGTGTGTGTGTGTGTATATATATATGTATTGGGAGCATAAACAAAAAAATCACAGGTCATTTTATTTAAGAATGTTCTGTTGCACAGTTGCATTAAATGTAGACATGCAATCTCTGGATTTTAACAATCTGATTAAATGGGTTCAAGGTTCAGTAACAGCTGTGTTTTGATTTAAGGGCGATTAAAAATTGGTGGCTAAACTGATTTTTTTTTTTTTTTTTTTTTGCTTCAATTATGTCATAAATTCATAGACCTAGATTACAATCCAGTGGAACAACATGAGGAAGAAGGAGTAGACCATTGCGCAGAATATAAAATCTGTCCATAAGTCTCCGTCTCTACACACTAATCATGTTATATGTGGTCACTTGGTAGTTGTTACCAGTGACCACTGACCTCTAAAAATGAGTGTAGAGGCTCAGCGTTGGTCATATAAAACCCACATATCTGTCATTATTAGCTACTGCTGCGGCAAGCCTGGATTTGTCTCAGCGGATGTGCGTTTGTTGTACCGCCTTCGTGACATTTTAATAAAACTCATCATTCAGCACGGGTTGGCTCACACGCCGGTTTTGGGCTCTTGAATTGTTTTGGTTGTTTGTTGTTGTTCTTTTTCTTCTTTTAAAATAGGGGAGAAGATCTCTATATTATTGTTTTATGTGGTTCTTAATCATTCTCTCAGGAACGATTCTCACTCTCCCCCAGGCTTTTTCCTCGTAGTTTCTATGTATTCTTCTTCTTATGGATTTCCAAAATGCCAGTTAACCGCTGGGCGCTGGCGTTGCTCGTGCATGCAGTCTGAAACTGCCGCTTTAAAGCCGTCAGAAGGCGATTGCTGACAGCTCGTGACTAATCTGATCACAGGCTCTCCGCTGCTACCGCTGCTAGCGTGCCGAGGGAACTTTTAATGACTCGCCGAGTCTCCACGCGCTGACTTAGCAAAGGCCCTGCCACACAAGCATCTCTGTGTGTTCTCTATCGGCGCTTTGATGTGTGCCGCAGATGTTTTGATCCCCGTGAACTGTGTCATTGAGTTTTGATTGTGAGAGTGCACGGCGGCTCTCGAGTCAAAGGGATTGCGGAGAGACGACCTGCGTAACTCTTAATATTGCCCCCGGGATCCCGGGGACAAAACGAGTGCCATCAGCCGAACAAATAATCAACTACTTAGAGGTTGCCGAAGTTCAGATCGATGGAACAAACTCTTTGCAATGTTAGATTATGTAAACACCCAGTTCTTGTTTACACAGGGTGTATACGAAGCACACATTCATTATAATGTGATCGTTATAATTCACTGTTGATTATTAACGTGTGAGGTAATGATTAAATGTTTTGAGTATAACCACATACGTCCACGCTTGAAACATATCTATGGTATTTTATCCTCTAGTTTTAGCTTAGCTTTTTGTATTCTCAGACATGTCTGACTTGAAAAATAGGCCCGTTTTTTTAAACGAACATGTCGATGGCTGTTTTTATTCACAAGCAGATTTTCCAAACCTCATGTTCCTTTCAGACCCTACAGAACAGGCACGGCTGTGCGGTTTAGGCAAGGGCCAAAAAATCTCAACTCTTCGTACGTGTTACAAATATCCTGTGGTCATGTCTTTTTTTTTTTTTTCCTTGGAGAAAGTATATTTGGAAAGTTCCAAAATTTTTTCAAGTACAACAGTTCATATCTAATTCAGTAAAATGCCTCAAGAAAAAATACCACTTACTTTTATCTGAGTGTTGGTTGGGGATAAAGCTGGGGTTTTTTTATTTCTTTTTTTTTTTGGACATTTCCTACTCGCACAAAGATTAAACTTGCCGAACATTTTAAGCTGAATTGCTCAAGATCTGAAAAACAGTTCTTAATTAGAATTTCCCTCTGTGCAGCTGTAGAAACTAAGCAAAGCCCTGAACCGCACATTTTAACCATGGTTTCAAGCCAAATGATATGATTCTAAAGCTATTTTGAGATTTCTTAAAATTTTTATTGTGTCCGTTTTTCTTACTTCTACCACTGCCTTTCTTTATTTCAGGTCTCTGGGGACTTGGAATACGACATGGCCCAGTTACCACAATAGACCCGTATGCGGGTTTGACCTAGACGTGTTTTAGCCCTACAGGAAAAAAAAAAAGAAAAACACTGGGCTACAGCTGCTCCATCCCTCTCTCTCTCTCTCTCTCTCTCTCTTTCTCTTTTTCTTTTAAGACTGGGAGTTGTGTGGTGACCCATGCTGTCACCCAGAGATCTGCCTCCTGCAGTCCTGGCTATAGCGGGCATGTCTCGTCACTGAGCCACCGGTTGACGGCAAGTCGAAATGACGAGCCTCAAACGCTCGCCCACTGACCGAACCGTCGGTGGCTCTGTCCCTGCCACCGATGAGTTCTACACCCGCCACCTGCGTCTGACCAACGGAGGGATACCTCCTCTCCGTACAGAGACCTCTCACCAAACGGGAGGGATGTTGGGAGTGCCTAAAATGGGTGTCAGAGCACGGGTGGCAGACTGGCCCCCGAGGAGGGACGGCGGAGCTCTGTGGCACGTCGCTACGGAGACGGAGCCCGCCAGCCACCCGAAACTCGGAATTCAGATCAGCCCACAGGATTCGACCATGCTCCGCAGCATCCACAACACGTTGAAAAGCAAGACGCAGGCATTCAGTTCTGGCAACACCACAGACTCTCGTTTCCTTTCCACCCCTGACCAGCGGAACTTTTCGAATCACAAGACCAGACGCATTCATCAACGCAGCAACAGCGACATCACCCTGAGCGAACTGGATGGAAGCGGGGAGAGCGGAGAAGATTGGGGCTCTCCAGGAACCAAGTGGTCACCTCTGCACCGGGAGTACGGCAGCACCTCCTCCATCGACCAGCAAGCCTTGGGCACCTCCGCAACTTCGGGGGAGAGCTTCTTTGAGATGCTGAAGGGCTACCAAGGTGCAAAGCCGGACCAACGAAGTCCAGCACCTGCAAGATTGGAGGAGCTGCTTACGGCAGGCCTCAAAGAGACTCCTTCGGAGCTCAATGAGGACTCAAAAGGGTGCCAGCCAGTTGGTAAACAAAGGGAGCGTGAAAAGGTCCCCAAGAGACGGTCAAAGTCCGAAACGGGAGGTGAGTCAATATTCAGGAAGCTTCGAAGCGTGAGGGCTGAGACCGACTCCCCACGGGTGGGGTCCGACGCGGAGGATGGACGTTTGGAGGACAGTGTACCTCCTCTGAAGCAGTGGGTGTGTCAGAAAGGTTTTGCCCACTATGATGTTCAGAGCATCATGTTTGACCTGAACGAGGTCATCCAAAGCAGACAGAACTCGGTGAACAAACGCAGGAATACCACCACCGGAGCTTCCGCGGCAGCAGCCGCCTCCTCTGCTTCTGCCACCTCCACCCTCTCCTCCACACACAGCTTGCCCTACCACTCCCCCTCTGGCAGCCAAGAGGAGCTAAACGCCAGGGAGAGCCCCTCGGCAGACGGCGATGAGGATCAGGGGAACGAGCTGGTCCTAGGCTGCCCTTGTTTTCGCACTGAGACTGGAGGGGACATCTGGCCCAGAGCTGAAAATTCTTTCTTGGGTGCGGTAGGCGATGGGGGCCCGAGGACCCTTGGAGGTGAGACGAACTCTTTCGAGTCTCCGCCCAGCCCCCATTGCTCTAACGCAGGTGTGGCTGTGCTGGAAGGACCCAAGGATGGGCCGAGTGTACTCAATGACAAAGACAGGCAGTACATTGTGGAGCACGTGGACCTTGGTGCCTACTACTTCAGGAAGTTCTTCTATCTTAGAGGTGAGATATTTTTTTTTACCCTCATGAAAACAAAGTGTTTCAGAGCTTCTGACTCTGCTGAAGAAGAATATTAAACAAAGCCTCGGTGCACCTGGTCAGTAATCTTTTATTGTAGGCATTCTCCTGCTGTTTCTTTCTCTGTCTATCATCTTATCTCTCCATTGTTTTCTTTTTCCTTTTGCTTGTTTTCCCAGAGCATTGGAACTACTTTGGTGTAGATGAGGCCTTGGGCCCTGTGGCTGTAAGTCTAAAGAGGGAAAAATTAGATGACGATAAGGAACATGGTCAGCAGTACAATTACAGAGTCATCTTCAGAACCAGTGAGGTAAGGCAATAAATCACCTCAAAGTTAAATCTACAGGATTATGAGAAAATAATATTGTGATAATTCCTCTTGATATATTTTAATTGCGATTATTAATTATGATTAAAGGAGATACTTGTATACATACACATTCATATTCTGCCATGTAAATGTACCTCTAGTAAAACAGAGCGAGAAGTTTTTATTTCAGAATGATGTTATTGCCATGTTACACTAAAATAAAACAAAAACAGGCTATTCAGCTTAAGTTCATGGTTTGCACCTTCTTCTTGTTTGATTTGGCAGACCACCTGAACCTGATTGGTCATGACTTTCAACATAACCACGTGTTAATGTTCTGGCCAGGCACTCAATTTCTGAAAATTTGTATTGCACACTTGTGCTAAGAAAGCTGTTCCACAGCATGGTTGTAATTAGTTATAATTGTAATTATAATTATTCAATTGCAGAGGGATATCAGAAAATTGTGGATATCAGAGCAGGTCACATACAATTAATAGTATAGCCCTAATCAAATTTCAACTGTTACCAAGAGTTTACAGGGTTCTCTGAGGTCTGATCTGCCTTTGTCAACTTCTTTTGCCCTTTTTAAACATAGGGACTTACACTGATACACAACATTGATTGGTATCAAATCCCTCAGGTCTGTATTCTGTAAATCCTCGTTTATGCTATTGATTCTCATCAGTCGTTCGGTTGACGTTTTGTTTTAATCAAGTGTTCCGTTTCGACACCATTGCCTGTGATCTTGTTAAATCCTGTCCTTTTTATTTAATTGGATCATTGGATTCTGTCTGAAAGGATACGCTCGGCTCAGCTCCTGTGGGATCCTGTCAAACGTACTGCGTACAACAGCCGCGCTGCCGTGGCTGCTTATCTCTCTTGGCGGCCATTCAGGGACCAAAACAAGCTGGAGGTGAAACCCAGCTCAAAGCCATTTCTCTGTTACATAACAGAGCAATGGCTTTGAGCTCAAGGCTCCAGAGCTGTCTCTCACAGTGCAACTTAGAGCGAGGGAGAGGAAAAACAGTCTAGCACTCCTATCTTGTCTGACTTCTGTTTTTTCCCCCCTTTTGCAATTTCGAATAAAATTGGATGATTTTCATTTTAGATTCCGTTGTTAGAGCAAAGGACTCAATGTACCTCGTTTTGTATCATAGCTCCCTAGAGTATGTGGATTGTGCCAGGGGCAGTCTCGCGGTGGATCTTTGTACCTTTTATTTCCGTTTTCATTAAGATGTTTTATGAAGGTCAATTAAGGACACACGTCTACGGTTTCTCTGGAGGGATTTTCCTGTTGTCATACACTGAACAGGTGTGAGTCAATAGGCCCTACAGCTCTTCCTTCGAACTACAGTGTTCCGCGCCTGTTGCCGTGAACACTGTGGAACAGTGTGCTTTTTGTCCTGGTCTCTGCCCGAAGAGTTGAGTGCGAAAGAACATTCCCCTTTCCCTACAGCTGCATATGATAATGGCGTAATGGAGTTCAGGTTTAGTTCAGGACACAATGAGCACACTGTGTGCATGTAATGTTTGGTTTAAGCCTCCCAAACTTCATTTCCACCACTCAAAACGTTTCTCATGACCGTCTAGTCCAGAACTCCAGAGTTCCTGTCCTCCGTAATGATTAACCAATCCTCGAAACCGGTTTCATTATTAAACCTGTCTGCTCAAAGACGGATCGGCAGGAACCTTTGACCCTTCGGGTCTCGCCCCGGGAACGTCAGTTTGCCAGTCTAAAAAAGAGGTTTTTCCTGAGGGAAAGTCTTAACTGTTCCATCTGTTTCTGTCCACTCAGCTAACCACTCTGCGGGGCTCTATTCTGGAGGATGCAGTGCCTTCAACTGCCAAACACGGCACAGCCCGCGGACTGCCTCTCAAAGAGGTGCTGGAGTACCTAATTCCTGAGCTGGATGTTCCATGCCTGCGACTCGCCCTCAACACGCCCAAGGTCACCGAGCAGCTAATGAAACTGGATGAGCAAGGGGTACATATGTGATCAGTCTAAACTGATTCTAATTGGTTCTCGTATTACTACTCCACTGTGCCTTGGTGCGTTCTTAGGACAAGGACGGGGAAAACTTGCTCCCAGACAAGCAATGTCTGTGCCTCTAGATTGAGTGTTATAAGGAATATACTGATGTGAGCAGCTTACCTGGTGATTAAGGCTAAATGCCAGTAAACATTAGACTGCAAAATATCCAGAAATGTGATTTTTTTTTTTTTCAGCTTCTATTCAATGGTGCCAATTCATACTGATGAACAAATCCATTTGATCCTATTTTCATTCTCATAGGGCTCATTCAAATAATGCTGCTGAATCAGTCACTATAATTGTTCTGGTCTGTGACTGTGCCAGGAGTTTCCAACTGACCTTCATATTGTTCCCACATTTGAATAAACACACAATGCACGTTAACTTTCCCTTCTTTTCTTTGGGCTGTTTGTTCGTCCTGTAGCTCAGCTTCCAGGTGAAGGTGGGGGTCATGTACTGTCGGGCTGGACAAAGCAGCGAAGAGGAGATGTATAATAACGAGACAGCCGGCCCTGCCCTGGAAGAGTTCCTGCAGCTGATTGGGGAGAAAGTGCGACTGAAAGGATTTACCAAGTACCGTGCCCAACTAGACACCAAAAGTAGGTCTAATATCTCACCCAGTTAGACACCAGCAGTAGGCCCAATATCTCACCCAGTTAGACACCAAATGAAGGTCCTGTAGTGCCAAACTGAAAACCAAGAACAAGACAGATGTAGGACTCAACCATACACCGAGAGTAGATTCAGTGGTAGGCTCAGATATCAAGGTTATTACCATCCAACTAGACATCATAATGACCTCTCCCCCAGTGTCTGCCTGTGTTCAGTAGCTGGTCCTGTGTCGCTTTCAGCTTGTCTCTATGATTAGGGTTCATTAAAGCTCCCAGCTAGTCACTGCAATTGGTAAAGGCCATTACCTAATAAATGCATTTCATCTCTGAAATGGTTATACTCTAGAACTGGCCCTGCTATATTCTCTCTCTCTCTCTCTCTCTCTCTCTCTTTTTGCAGCTCACTTAGGCAACACACTTTCTAGTATTTACCAAACATCCTTCCACTCTAATGTTTCGCTCGCTCCCTTTTTTTTCCTCCAGAGGACTGAATGGCCCTTACCGATACAAACAAAAGTGTACCGTCACACACACACACACACACACACAATCACGTGCGCACACACACACACAAACCGTAATGCGTTCTTTACGTTCCTGAAGCGACCAGGATGTCGCAGGACATTTCGACCATGCGTTTAATCACGTTTTTCTATTTTTATCCTTTCGTACTGTCTCTTATCAAATCCTCATCCTGACCTCACCCTCCTACTTCGAAAAGCTCGGCCAGAGGGAGTCACATCTTTGATTGAGTTTATAGCCTCATCCCTGCCCTTGGCCCTGCGTTTCCTCAGAGATGTGTGGATTCTGGGTGTCAGCTTCTTTTCTTAATGAGTCACAGCCTGTAACGAGTCACAGCACACGCTGTAAATGCTCATCTCAGAGACGGTATCTTTTTTTTTTTTTTTGAGTTAGCCGAGGTTTTTTTTGGAATATTACAGCCTGTTTCTAGAATTTGTTTATCGTAGCTACATCATCATTTTAGCAGTGAGGTCACAATTTCTTCCACCTTGTTCTTTATTTTGTCAGTAACTCCTCTCATTATGCCAGATAATAAGGTTATTATAAGGTTATTATTGCATACAATAATGTCATTGGATAAAAACACCAGATTCACACGATTTTACTGGGTTATCATCGCAGAAAGTTAATGTCATTACAAAACAGTGACTTTAGACCAAGGAAGCGTCATTTTCGGTTCATAGTGAGACAGTTTGGATGCTCTTTGTTTTACGGAAGGCATTATGGGATATGGTGTGGTGGACTAATACTCACGCTGAAGTTTTTGTTACAGCTGACTCCACGGGCACACACTCCCTGTACACCGCATACAAGGACTATGAGATCATGTTTCACGTGTCTACAATGCTTCCATACACTCCAAACAACAAACAGCAGGTTGGTCCCAATTTTTTTTTTCACTCTGTTATTCAGCTCTAAAAGAACACGATACTCTTAGCCTCCAGAGTGCTGCTCTGTGGATGCCACCAAAACGTTTTAAGATAAACGAGATGTTTTAAGATGAATTAAATTTTTAAGTCGTTGCCCTGTCATAATAAAGTTATTAACTGTAAAATGAGTCTCATGCGGAGCATCATACATGACCTGTGCAACCAATCTCATCGCTTCTCTTCGAATGAAGGTGTGAATAGCCCCAATGTTAAACTGTTTTTACGTGGTGCTAACTCCGCCCCTTTCACCTCCTTGCAGTTGCTTCGGAAACGACACATTGGAAACGACATTGTTACCATCGTGTTCCAGGAGCCGGGGGCGCACCCCTTCACCCCGAAGACGATTCGCTCGCACTTCCAACACGTGTTCATCATCGTGCGCGTGCACAACCCCTGCTCCGACAACACCTGTTACAGGTGAGTCCGGCATGATGTAGGGTGAGGTCCCTGGTTCAGAGACGCATGTCTCATAGTGTGTTTGTGTTTCTTCTGCAGTGTATCATTTGCTGGTGTATGGTTTTATTTGGAGATTGGTAGTGTGACACTCTGATGGATGAGTACAATATTGCTTGGTGGCTTATGCCACGTAGCTCCCACACTCAGAATATTATGTGGTTAGGATCACATCACACACAGCAAAATGACCAGTGTGAAATAATCTCTGAGAGTGCTTATTTGGTTCCACACTTGTTCATTGGGCAGTCAGTGTGGAACAATATACACCGTCAGAGAGTTTATTCAACACTAGCTAATGAGGGCTAATATGAACACTCTCAGAGTTAATTTAACACTAACTAGTGTGGGCTAATACAAACGCTCTTAGAGTAAATTTAACGCTGTTGAATTTGCGGTGTTGGATGTCACTCTATCCATTCACTTTCTTGAGTATGCAAACACTGTTACATCATCAGGACTAGAGAGGCAGTGTACCGGGCATGTAAGACTCTCTCTAGAGGCGGCATATATAGTGGTATGATCAGGGTTGACTCGGGAGACAGACCCCTCAGCTGCTGTCGAAAGTGATGGAAAGAGCTAATGTAAGCCAAGGCTGCTATGCCCTGGTGATATGGCCTATAGGCGATTTGAAACACACACACACACACACACACACACACAGAGCCGCGTGCCCTGTGATGTGCCTGTGGGCGGGTGAGACGGAGTGGTCTAAAGGAGTTAGTGTGGCGTGCGAGTGTGTGTGTGTGTGTGTGTGTGTGTGTGTGAAAGAGAGAGAGAGAGAGAGAGAGAGAGGGAGTCCCCTCCCAGAAGCTGCACAGCACAGTCCTTTCCAGCATCTCAGTGCTCGACTCTCTGCTCACATTACTGCACAACACAGCACAGCAAGCAGTCAGACCTGACTCTCTGCCACTCAGCTTCAGCAGGAGCCCAAAGTTCACTTTGGATCTTTTATCTGGAACCTCAACCTTCCTCATTACCTCCCAACCCCCTGGTCCAGGGGGGCGCTCTGCCATTGGCAAACCCGTTTTGGAAGTAAGCCTTTTTTTTTTTTTTTTTTTTCTGGTCTCGCTGTGGGGGAGGGTAGAGGATGGTATTTAGAGAGATTGTGATCCTGGATTGGCTTTTTTAACCCATGTCTTAGGAAGAGGAGATATTTTTTAATATTCTTAAAAATGTGAAGATACATCTTAACTGTATGCTGCTGTCTGTTCGTTATCTCTTTCTGTCTCCTTTTTCTGTCTCTGTCTCTTTCTCTCCATCTCTCTTCGTTTCTTCATCGCTCTTTCTTTCTCTGCTTGTTGATGATTGTGGATCTAACACAGAGGCAGATTCAATATCTGATCCATCTCTTTTGAGCTTTGATCATTCCTGGGAGAGCTCGTGGTGCGTGCTTTCCCCAGAATTCAGAGAAGAAGGCTAAAAAGGAAACACGATTTCAGAAAGTTCTCTGTATTCAGAAGGACACGCTGAGCTGGAGGGCACAGCTCACGCTGCAAACATCCTTTGCACCTCCTCACTCCAGCGTCTTGACTTGGACCTCCTCCTGAAGTTCTCCTCTCCTATCAACGTAGATTTGGATCTCATCCTGTCTCAAATACAACAGATCGGTCGTCTGACTTTTTGTGTTTTTACATTTGAGACACACACACACACACACACACACACACACACATACTCGTACGCAGTGTGGTGTGGTCCCTCTTTGCCATCCCTATGGTTCCAGCAGGGCTGGATGTGATGGGCTAGGCTGAGAACAGGAGCTAGTTGGTTCGATATTCTGTGCATGTCATGTTTGGTCTTAAATCTGTCATGCGTCCGTCTTAGCTTCGCTGTTTGTTTATGTCTAAAGAATGAGAATGTGGCTTAAGTTGAGGCGTGTTGTGGTAAATTATTTGTTTTTTTGTAATTCACCCATACGCTCTCTTGCTAACATCATACAACTCGCCATTTAGTTTTTCTTGTAAATGTTGAATTTCATAATGGAAGAGACAAGTGGGTAGAAACCTGTGTTTACATCATGCAGAGAGGTCAGTCGCGTTCGTGTTGATGCTGTAGAAAAAGGCTGAACCATCACAAAATTGGAGCCTTTTCCAGAACGATCATTTGTCTCTCGCCGTGCCCAGCTTAGCTACAAATGAACGCCACGGATTTGAGCGCACTTGTCAACAGTGGTAAGCGTACATTTTCTCACGCCTGGTTTATCCAGTCTTGTCTTGTAAATCAAGCGCGGTAGCTGCTTGACACAGCACACTCTCCGTTATTTGTTCAATGAGCTGAACTCTAAGCCTGTCAGGACTCAGAAATCAAAGTGTCCCATAAATATTCATTTCTACGCCACTTACCATTTTCAATACCCTTTTTATCATCCTTTTGTCTCCTACTACGCTTCCCTTATTAAACCGTTTGTGTTCCGTACACCTAATCCAGGTTAACGTTGACACTTCCATCCTGTTTTCCTCTGACAGCCATTATGTTTGTGAGGAAGAGGAGAAGGCTCTTCACGGACAGATTGACTTCGTGTGTATGAGAATCTGGGATGTGAAACAATGCCTGGGAGACAGTGTTTCAGCCCAGGGCCTACTTTGTGTCTAATCTAGGGTAATTCAACTCTGTGGTATCTATTGTGGAGCAATAATTTCGTTGGAGTTCAGGGACGGGGCGGTCAGGACGTAACTTAAGAGGAGACTCACCCACGGGGGAATCTCACGCCCTCTTTTGTCCAGAGAAGAGAAAGGGTCTAGGAGGAGCGACAGCCGAGGGAAAAGTCTTCACTTAAGGACACCGTATCTGGCTTTTTTTTTTTTTTTTTGGGCTGCTTCGAGACCTCTCTAACGCTAACGTTTTTTTTCCACTGCTCCCGGTGGAAAAGTCATCTCAGGACTACTGCCCTTGTCATCCTGCAAACTACACCGCAGAAGAAACTCGATAGAAATGTCTAAATACTTTCTCGTGTTTTCTCAGCTGTGATGGATCGGTTGATGTTTTCAGTGGTCGGTGCTCCTTAGAATGTCCTACTTTGATCATACGAGAGGGATGAGCACCTCTAATGGACTGTTAAAATGTTTTCACAGATGGTTTATGTCCTGTTGTTGCTTCATTGAGAAAGGTTTCTTCGTTTTTTTGTTTTTTGTTGTTTTTTTTTTAAATTTAGTTCACTTCAGTTTTATTTCTGGAGCGCTCTTTTCAAAAGATATTGTCACAAAGCGGTTCTGCAAGATACAGGGCAGTGAGCAAACATAAACTGACAGCAGAATGGAAACACTCCCTTTGGCTAAGAAAGCAAGAAACCTTGAGTGAAATCAAGACCCAAAGCAGGGGAACCCATCCTTGTCTGGCTGACACTGGGTTGTTATTAAGCATACAGACAGTGAGTGATTGAGTCTTACGATGATTATGACTAAAAAAAGGAAGCTCCCTCACACTGATAACATTTTACCACTTCTCTGTCCTTTTTTTTTGTTTCTTGCTTTCACTCTCTCTGCAGTGTGGCTGTCAGCCGTTCCAGTGACGTGCCTTCCTTCGGCCCGCCCATCCCAAAAGGAGTGACCTTCCCTAAATCCACCGTATTCAGGGACTTCCTGCTGGCCAAGGTCATCAACGCGGAGAACGCCGCCCACAAGTCGGACAAGTTTGGCGCCATGGCGACACGCACGCGCCAAGAGTATTTGCGCGACCTGGCCGAACGGCACGTAACCAGCACACCCGTGGAACCTTCCGGAAAATTTCCCTTCATCTCGCTGGCTCACAAACGGCGTGAGAGGACGAAGCCGTACCCAGGGGCGGAGCTTAGGAGCCTGGGTGCCATCACGTGGGCGGTGCACGCGGAGGACCAGATAGCGGGAGCGGAGAGGGAGTGTCTATTGGCTATCTCCAATGAGTTTGTTATCTTATTGGACAAGGAGGCCAAAGCTGTGGTGTTCAACTGCTCTGTGCGGGACGTGATTGGCTGGTCATCAGGCAGCCCCGCCTCGCTGAAGATCTACTACGAACGTGGGGAGAGCATCTCGCTGCGATCCATCAACAACAACACGGAGGACTTCAGCGAGGTCATCAAACGACTGGAGGTCAGTAAAATGTCTTGTTGCTTAATCTAAAAGACACCGTGTAGCAGTGGCATCACAGGAAGAAAAGACTTTGCCCAGCCTTAGCTTGCAAGAATCTTAGTGCCGCAGGATGTCCTCCGAAAGTGGTGTTAAATAAAGGTAAGCAGAACGCATGAAAACATTGCAAAAGGGCAGAGGTATAGCCTTACACTAGCATTACCTGCGCACGGGTACGCCGTGCCCAGACTTATGTGCCCGGTGACGTAATCAAATGGGATGAGCAAAGGCAGAGAGCTGCAAAGAGAAACACATGCCACGTGAAACAGTTGAGCAACAAAACTACTGAAACGAATAGTCCTGAAAACACAACTGAAACCGTAAGTGTAAGCAGAGCCACAGCAGGAGGTAGGATACGGAGAAGGGGAGAGTTAATCCGTCGTGTGGCAATGCTTTGATTATAAGGGAGATGACTGTTTACAAACGCAAGTTTTCGCAAAATGTGTCGGGTGTTAAATAAACTTTAAAAATAGTTGGAAATTGTTTTGATTTCATTACACAGCACAAACACAGTCTATTCAGTTTCTGGGTCTGTGCTTGCAGCATGTACAATCACAGATGCATTGAAATTGAATACTTAAATCTTTGTTTCATCGTGTGTCATATCACCATCGCATAATCAAACAAGTTTATTGCATAGCATATTTTCTGCATATCAAACAGCCCTTGTGTGTGCGTGTTTTTTGTGTGTGTTTGTGTAGTTGAAAGAGAGAGGGGGAGTGTGTGTGTGTGTGTGTGTGTGTGTGTGTGTGTGTGTGTGTGTGAGAAGGGAGGGGTGTGTGTGTGTGTAGGTGTGTGTGGTTGAGAGAGAGAGAGAGAGAAAGAGAGAAGAGGAGTGTGTGTGTTTGTGTAGGCGTGTGTGTGGTTGAGAAGGGAGGAGTGTGTGTGTGTGTGTGTGTGTGTGTTTAATGGTAAATTAAACCCCAGGTGTAGGATGTTTTTTTTTCCGGTCTTTCCCTCAAGTCATTGGAAGTGTGGCTGCCTGTGGGGCTTTGCCTGCTGTGTGTCTGTGAAGTAGGTCTTCTATCTGTGGTCTTCCACTGGCAAATCCTTTGTTTTTACGCCAGGTTAAACCTCCAGCGTGGTTTCAGTTGCTCATTATGCTCCAGCGCATTTTAAATGAATTATACGTTGAGCGTTTGGGGGATTTTTTCCCGTGGCATTTGGTTTGTGGCTTGGTTTGGCAGATTCTGTCAGAGAGATTTTCCCTCTTCGTCTATAGTCATCGTTTAATGCTGTTTGTTGCTTGTAAATGTCTAGTAAAACACAACGTTGTTATATCCCGATCCGACTTCTGTTCAGTTTAAGTTCAGACCGCCCGGGGAATTCATTTCAATCCATTAGTATAAATGTAGATCACATCTCGTTTTCCGTTATTTTTTTCCCCCCGTGAAGTTTATGATCAGTGATTCGACGAATTTTGTTTCATTTTGACAATCTACTGAACTGAAAAAGTGTTGTTGCCAACCCTGGCTGCCAAGTTTCAATCAACCAAACAGTAGACAATCATAACCCAGAGAAGTCGTAAATATCATCAGAAGCGCAGTCATCAAAGCGTGGTGTGACCATAACTGCATGAAAACAGTAGCAAGAAAAAAGTTTAATAGCACAACTTTAGGTATAAAAGAATGCTAGAGTAATGGCTGTCACAACCACTAGGAGAGTCTGTAATAACATAGACATTTAACAGCAGCCGGGAGAAGTCAAAACAACTGCTGACAGCTAGAGTAGAGCACGGGTCACGACAGAAAAGAAGCATTCATAATACACAGAGACACAGTGGTCAAAACAGTAACCATAACAACCATAACAGCACAACAGCAACAGTTACCGAACAGTCATTATAGTATAGTAACTGCATAAAAATTTGCCTGAACAGCAAAGAGAAGTCATGAAAGCAAACATGATTACAGCTCGCCAAGAAAAGAAAAAACAAGACTCGCAGGTCGTAAAGAAACAGTGAAATTACAAACTGCACAGATGTTCTAACAACACAGAGGAAAACAAAAGAAATGTCATGACAGGATATAAAAAAAAACAACTAGTGCACGGAAATCAATTGCGTCAGGATGGCAAAAGAGGTCGTTAAGCGGTTTTAACGGCCGACTGTTTTGTCTTTCAGCTCCTGACAAAGGGCAGTCAGACCACCGAGATGACCCTGAGGAGGAACGCCCTGGGTCAGCTGGGCTTCCACGTGAACTTCGAGGGCATCGTGGCGGAGGTGGAGCCGTACGGCTACGCCTGGCAGGCGGGGCTCAGGCAGGGAAGCCGATTGGTGGAGATCTGCAAGGTGGCCGTGTCCTCGCTCTCGCACGAGCAGATGATTGACCTCCTGCGCACGTCCGTCACCGTCAAAGTGGTCATCATCCCGCCCCACGAGGACTCCACCCCGCGCAGGTTTGTGCGTTCGACACTAGGGTGTGTAGAGACAGACATCTCGCACACGGGAGGTGTGTGACAGAGGCAAGGAAGAATGCATTAAAGAGGGTAGATCCATCTGTGATTGGTGGCGATTCCCATCGGTGACGATTGTTCAGATTCAGCAGGTTTCAGTTCAGGTTCCTAGAAGTTTGAGAGTCAGACAAAAATACACTTTGAGGTGTAAGTTTCAGGTGTCAAGTTAGGCCTTGCAGTCCAGCTGTGAAAAGCTTAACTTCATGTATGCAAAAAAGAAAAAAGAAAACAGAAAGAAAAAAAAAAGAAAGAAAGAAATTTAAGGCAACTCAGAGGTTTATTTCAGTAAACTTTTGGGTCCGTGTAAATTCAGTACTAGCCTTTAACTTCAACTATATATTTTGCATTTGCTCAAAATACCGTGAAGCAACTTGCCTTATATATATATATTTTTTTTTTTTATTTGACCTTTCACTTAAACTTTTCTCTTTTTTTTTTCCCAGTGTAGATCAGTTTGAATTTCATCTCACCATCCCTTTGTTGCTTAAACCACCGCCGTCTCCCTTTCCTGTAAAAACACATCAGAACAAAGCGACACTAATGAAATATGACATTCCCACCAATGTATGTCTGTTTCTTTACACAGAGGCTGTTCAGAGATCTACCACATGCCGCTGGTCGACTATAAGAACCACAAGCAGGGAATGCCGTACGAGTACAAGTTCCCGTTCCGCAATAACAACAACAAATGGCCCCGCTCCACCTCCGGATCTCAGCAGGGAGGCTCGTCTCAGACCCAGGCTCGGCCCGCTGGTCTGGCGGGAACGCTGAACAAGTCCCAGGTTTCCGATTACACGGACAGGGCTCCCGTTATTCCCCGCAGCGTCTCCAGCGACGGGCGTCCCCTAAACCCCAAAAGGTGAGAGACCTCAAGAGGAGAACTGTTTTTGGAGCTTTTTTCCCATTTAAAAACAAACAAACAAACAAACACACTCTTTAATCTTCTTCCCCTTTTTCTTTTCTTTTTCCTTTTTTTTTTTTTTTCACATTTTTGTCATGGTGTCTTTTGTGGCAGTAGCTTGCGTGGTTTCAAATATCGTCACAAGCATCGCTTTCAAGTCCAGCATTGCCTGAGACATTGTCTTATCCTGTGCTGCTGAGAGTAGCTTCACTCCGTGCAGGCCCTCCCTGGTGTAATCCATGACCCTTGTATAATTACTGGGTGTGTACGTGTGTGTGTTTGTCTTTGTCTTATGAGGCCTTTGTTATGGGGTGTCGTCTCTCTTGTTTTGTAGGTATTCTCCTGGCTCTGATAATTATGCGTTGGCTTGCTCCATTGTAATGGGCCGTTCCCCACACAGTCGTAACTCTCCCAACAACCAATCGTATTCGAGCGACACCAGCTCTGGCTCCACCCACTGGCGTCAGAAATCCATGCCTGAGGGGTAGGCAATTCCCAAGCATCACTCTAAAGAAGACTTGCAGAAGGTTTAACGTGTAGAAATGGTGATATTTGGTTGTTTATGATGTTATTTTGATTGAATTCATGCTGCATTGCATTTCAACTCAGGTTTAACGGTAACCGAAACTCCCCACTGATTGCTGATCGGCATAATATGAATGAGACAGCCAATGGGGTGAAGGTTATGCCAAGCTGGGCCAGAGTTGTGGAGGGAGAGGGAAGCAACAGGGGATCAGACAGAAATGCACTAGGTAAAAAGCCAGAACAGACAAAATGGATATTTATATAGATATTTAACATGTTGTACTCTGACTCCTTATGCCAAGCATGCAAACTGTACAATTCCTAATGTCAGTCCAGTTGACCTCGTTAGAGGTCATTAAAGTGGACCATTATTAAGATTATGCTTTTTATGATTATGGTTTTATTGATGTTATTCATTTGTTGTGATTTT